>NC_052159.1:142500438-142804824 GCF_902713615.1 Scyliorhinus canicula
TGGTCTTTAATTGACAAGGGAGTCAAGTGTTATAGAGCACAGGCAGGAAAGTAGAGTTAAGGCCACACCAGATCTGTCATGATCTTATTGAATGGTGGAGCAGGCACGAGCACCAAATGGCCTATTCCTGCTCCCATGTCATATGTTCTTTTGTTTTGTTGTGGTAGATGTGTGTCCATGCTGTAGCACACCGTTAGTACCTTTAGCGATGAGCCATGTTGTTGGCTATTCTACTTTGGACTTTTTGGGAGGACCTCCTGGTTCCTACTGTGCACCGAACATGGGTTCAACTCCACATTTGCCAGTTGTTTAATAACTAACTCGTGATCACCCTTCATGAGGGGAACTAAGCGGGATTTCTCATTGCAGTCAAACTGGTTACACATGACATGCATTTGAAGTTTGGAACCAAGTTAATCTTCCATAATCTCAATAATGTATACCTTGTGACAGACATGTTCATGGTGCCTTAAGTTGCTGTTAACAATTTGTCAGCTGCTTCAGCTCTTTGATTGACCTGGGGTGTAGTGGGGCTGGGTTTCTATGCTATGGATAGGCTGAAAGTCAATGTTCTAATGGATAGGATGATCCTATCTGGTCCAAGTTATGCAATGGTTAAATTCCAGATTTGTGCAAGATGGAAGGCATAAACAATATGGATAGGCTGTTCCCCTTAGTTGAAGGGCCAGTCACGAGGGACACATGTTCGAGATGAGGGACAGGAGGTTTAGGGGGGGGGGGATTTAAGGACAAGTTTTTTTACCCAGAGGGTGATGATGGTCTGGAATTCACTGCCTGGGAGTATGATGGAGACAAGTTTCCTCACATCCTTTAAAAAGTACCTGGATGAGCACTTTGCACGTCATAACATTAAAGGCAAGTACTGGCAAATGGGTTTAGGTAGGTAGGTCAGTTGTTTTTCAAGTGTTGGTGCACTATGTCATTCTGTGTTTCTCTACCCATGTGACCTTTACTGGTTTTGTACCCAATCATTCGATTAATGACTAAGGTGGTGGGTGCGATTGAACAGCCACACTACGCCTGAAAAGCAGCTCGTCACAGCACAGTGCAGTATGGCCGATAGAAGCTGGGAGACACCACTCCTGGAATTTATCTGGCTTACAATGCCTCGCGAGATCTAATGCAATCATGCAAGATGTTGTGACTGTGGGCGGGATCACTTTTGGGCAAATCTGCATATTAAAAGTGATACAGGCAGTCTCACTTTAATGTGTGGATTTCTGAGGTACCTGAGGCATTGGGATCTATCCCCTTTTCCCTCGGAGACCTAGGGTGAGCGCTGTTCAGTACTGGTCTCCACAAACAGAGCAGCTCGGGATGAACCTTGACAAATTTCACTGCTTCTCTCTCCAGACCTTCTTTGCAAAGGCACATTCCACAAGGAGGTGGGTGACCGTTTCATTTCCCCCACAGCCACTCCGAGGGCAGCGTGAAACGGTGCTGAGCCTTCGGGTGTACATGAAGAATCTAACGGGGAGGGCCCTTCTCACCACCAGCCAAGCTAGGTCTTGGTGCTTGTTTGTAAGTTCTGGTGATGAGGCATTCTGCCAGATGACTCTGACAGTCAGCTCAGGGAACCATCCAACGTCCTCCACAGTCTCCTTTTCCCTGAGGGCCTCGAGGACATTACGTGCTGACCACTGCTTCATTGTCTTGTGGTCAAAGGTGTTTTTCTTCAAACATTTTTCCACAAGCGACAGGTGGTGCGGCACGGTCCAACTACTTGGAGCGTTCCGCGACAATGAGGCCAGGCCCATCCTTCGTAACACCGGGGACAGGTAGAACCTCAGTATGTAGTGACGCTTGGTATTTGCATACCCGGGGTCCACGCACAGCTTGATGCAGCTGCACACAAAGGTGGCCATCAGGATGAGGGCGACGTTGGGTACGTTCCTCCCTCTTTATTCAGAGGTTTGTACATGGTGTCCCTTTGGACACGGTCCATCTTGGATCTCCAGATGAATTTGAAGATGGCCCGGGTGACTGTTGCAGCGTAGGGTCGGGTAATGGGCCAGACCTGCGCTATGTGCAGTAACACCGAGAGTACCTCACACCTGATGACCAGGGTTTTGCCTGCAATGGAGAGGGAGCGTTGCTCCCACCAGCCCAGTTTCTGTCTTACCTTGGCTATGTGGTCCTCCCAGTTTTGGGTGCATGCCCCAGCTGCTCCGAACCATATCCCCAGCATCTTCAGGTAATCTGACCTGACAGTGAAGGGGACAAAGGACCGGTCGGCTCAGTTCCCAAAGAACATGGCCTCGCTCTTGCCACGATTTACTTTGGCTCCCGAGGCCAGTTCAAACTCGTCGCAGGCATTCAAGAGCCTGTGTACAGACGCGGGATCCGAGCAGAAAACGGCGATGTCGTCCATGTACAAGGAGGCCTTGACTTGGTATTTGTCAAGGTTCATCCCGAGAAGCTCTGTGACACAGGACTCTGTGCTCTACGGACTGTTTACAGGGGCACACACCAAAACAAACATCAACTGCTGCTGGAAGGTCATCAACTCGGTGAAAGACGCTCTTTGGTCTGCCCGAAACTTGCTGATCTTCCAGTGCAAAGAATTGTCCTCGACAGAGTGTTGCAGACTGGCACATTCCAAGGTCCAGGACTACGTGCTGAGGGACGCACTCAAGCTTGGGGCAGCTGCCGCCAAGACGCAATGGGGAAAGACCACTGTGTAAGGTCTTCCAAGAAATGTACACCGAGGGGTGGGTAACAGTGTAAAACCCCTCGGTATAGGTCATCAACACTCGAATGTATAAAAGAAACATGACAATGTAAATATTTAAGAAAGAATTGGAATGTAAAGAGGGTTATGTGTGTAATGTCATCCCAATTGAATGGAAGAAAGTCAAGGGAATTTGTAACTTTGATGGAAATGTACAGTCAAGACAATTTGAAATGTTCTGTAATGTTTATTAGAGATTTTATGAATAAAGTATATTTTTTTGAAAAAAAAACCTGTCTCCACAAACAAGGATCAGACAGAAAGGCACTTGTGAGGGTCTCCCGGGGGATTGAAGGCCCCCAGATGCATGCTCTTTGGGCAAGGTGGTGCCCTGGCTCTTGCTGGTGCCACCTGGGTGCCAGCCTGGTGGTGCCAAGCTGGCATTATTTGCGCGGTACTGATCAGGCCGGGGGTGCCCGGGGACTCTCCCATAGTGCGCTGAGGCTTGTGGGAGGGTTGGGGGTTGCACCGGGGGATCCAGAGATTGGGGCGGCATTTGAAAATGGTGTCCTGATCTCTCGCTACACTGAGGAGTTCCGGCGAGCTGAGCTCCTCAGTGCACACAACGGGGCTATGTGCAGCCTCGGCTGGGCGTTCCCCGCTGAGGCCCTCTATTTAATCCAGGTGCCGTTTTATAGCATTGTGTTCCTCACCGCTGCAAGCTCCAGGAAACATGCAGCTAAACGCGCTCTCTATGGGACTTTGCTGCCTGTTATGTCCCATTAATCTTCCAAGCTCCACCATCCCAAGCCCTCCCGCTCCCTCCTCTCAATAAATGCAGCTACTGCATCCTCCAATTAGAAGCGGGAACAGCAGCAGGCCATTCGGCCCCATGAGTCCATTCCGACATTCAATCCAATCTTTACTCCATCTACCCGCCTTGGGTCGTTGCCCTTCAATACCCCTACCAAACACAAATCTATCCATCTTTGATATTAAATTTTTAATTGATCCCAGTATCAGCAGCCTTTTTAGGGAGTGAGTTCCATTTTCTTTACTAATCTTCGTGCCAAGAGGCGATTGTATGTATTATGTGTGTATCATGTATGTATTGTGGCGATCCACTACCTGTTCCACACTACTGTGTCCAATTATCTACAAGTTTAGCTATTAAGCATAACAGAAATAGAATGGATTCCTCATTAGCAGCTTTTAATTATGGAGAAAATATACTTTTCTCTCATTTATCATGAAGTAAGGAATATTCTGTCCAAGGTCATTATTGAAACTCTAATTGTGAAACCATTAACGTTTTTATTTTCCAGTCCATAGATTCATCACTAGATTAGAATTCTATCACATGCCCCCAACGCAAGAAATTTGTCACAAATATTTTGGGATTAAAATTTCTGTTTAGTTTGGATAAAGCGAAGTAAACGCAGACTACCTCAATATTTGCACAACTGCATGTACGACAACTCTCCTGGAACGTTCTCTGATATTCCATGACCTCTGCTATAACATGCATTGTTTATGTCTGCCTTACTAATAAATAAACCATAACACAACCTGTCTGCAACATATCCGTCGCCGTACAGTGAGGTGCTTTTGATGTATCTCCCATAGACAGCATTGCATACATGATCTCTATACGCTTCTGCACATACAAAGAGATTCACAGATGTGTCCGAGCCAACAAAATGATGGTGCGTACCAGTATCATTATTATCATTTTTTTAAAAATCAGCATTAGATTTGATTCATCAGTTTATTTCCAAAATGTTGTTGTAAATATTGTATCTTTAAGAGCCAGATACTTTAGGATTACCCTGCTTTTCTTTAGTTTCTTTGTTGTCATTTTTAATTGAAATCTGTTTACTTTTTCAGACTTTGTGCAGATGTTCGGAGATAAGATGCACCTGAGGGATTGCAAATATGTTCATCTTAAAAAAAGAATTGCTATTGTGTTGAATGGCGTTGATATATAGCATGTAGAAACATTCACAGCTGGCATCAATGAAATCAAACCTGCAATTCCTTCAGGATAGTTTGACAGATACTGACATCAGTTAAATTCAATTGATATTTCCCTCCTGTTGAAGTACCTATCCAAGTGCTGCTGAAGTATTAGTGAACTATACACCCCTCGCAGAACTGTACATTGATGTTCCTTTCATGTACATGAGCAAAACTGCAAAACATATTTCACCAAAGACATGTCTTTGTGTAACATGTCATGTAAATAGTCTCAATAAAAGCACAGTAAAGTGAAGGTAAGGTTCTGCCAAAAGGAATAAGGAATAAATGGAAGATTGGCAAAGGCATAGTGGCAATTTCGCATTGGGCTCTGATGTGTCCTGTTGAGGTTTAGTATGCCTACATTGACGCCCATGACGAGCTCTTCATTCCGTACTGCTGCCCTGAAGAACAGTGAGGTTGGGAAAGGGATGAGAGAGATACTCTCAGGCCACTTTCACACGTCTCCTTGTGGGAATGGCAAATGGGGATGACACATATTGCAGGGAGGTAAAAAGGAGGCAAAGGGAAAATATTAAAAAAAACAACTTAACAAGTTTTGGGGAAATAAAAAGAAGAAATCAAACCGCCATTAGCAGTCTACATCTGGACATTTTAATATACCGCATGTTAAAGTGGCTAATTGAATCATAGAATTTACAGTGCAGAAGGAGGCCATTCGGCCCATCAAGTCTATTCCAGCTCTTGGAAAGGGCACCCTACTTAAGCCCTTCCCTCCACCCTACCTCCGCAATTCAGTAACACAATCTAACCTTTTGGACACTAAGGGGCAATTTAGCATGGCCAATCCACCTAACTTGCACATCTTTGGGTTACGGGGGGAAATCAGAGCACCTGGAGGAAGCCCACGCAGGCACGGGGAGAAAGTGCAAACTCCAACACAGACAGTCACGGGACCCTGGAGCTGTGAGGCAGCAGTGCTAACCACTGTGTCACCGTGTCGCCCAAATACAAAACACAAAAAAGCGAATACAAAAGCAAGGTTTCACTGACAATTGTTAGACATCTGTGAGTACAATTAATATACTAAGTACAAAATTTTACCAAACAAATGCTTATTAAATGATGACTCAGAAATTATTTTTCTTTGCATTGTTTTGAAGGAAATTAAAACAAAAGAGAAATTTTTAACTCCTTTAGTCTAAATTTCAAAAAGTGTTGAATGGGTAAGGTTAAAGGAAAGCTGGTTGAGAAAAATCATGTCACTATTGTAACTCTAATTTATTTCATCCATTGCTTTTGGACCCCATCATTACTTTCCACCACTGTGGTTCTATATTCACCCGAGTGGAAGGTGGTCTGGCTTCAGAGCTCCCTCTATTTGATCTCAGTAGTTCAGTTCTGTGATTGACAATCACGAGCGTGTGGTTTCACAGACTTTACAGTGCAGAAGGAGGCCATTCAGCCCATCGAGACTGCACTGGCCCTTGGAAAGAGCACCCTACCTAAACCCACACCTCCACCCTATCCCCACACTTCCACCCATCCCCGTAACCCCACCTTACCTTTTTTTTGGTGACTAAGGGCAATTTAACATAGCCATTCCACCTATCCCTGCACATCTTTGGACTGTGGGAGAAAACCGGAACACCCGGAGGAAACCCACGCAGACACGAGGAGAATGTGCAGACTCCGCACAGACAGTGACCCACGCCAGGAATCGAACCTGGGACCCTGGCGCTGTGAAGTCATTGTGCTAACCACTATGCTACCGTGCTGCCAACTGTTCCTCTTGTTCTAACGGGAAATATTCAATTGCTTCAAACGAACCACAAAGAATTACCAATGTTTGACCTCAGTATCATTTTGGATTGGAAGCCCCGTCTCGTCCTATCATCATTGCAGAGTAGTTGCAGTCCCATTCCTCAATTAAAAAAGACAAATGACCGAACGTCTGCGAGAACGATAGAAAATATGAGAGAAGTGCAGAGGTCAGTATGATCTCCAAAGAAAAATGACTATTTATGCTGTTTCATGTGTATACCCTTCATCCAAAACATCATAAACTGTGTTTTATCTTTCCAGTAGTTGAAAGACTTGTGTTTTTTGTTGTTGCCGGTGTTTTGTTAAATATGAATTTGGAATTGTACTGTCTGCACTTGTATATTAATTTCAACCGGTCCACAGCATTCTTTTGTACCAGAAGTGAGACTTTTGACAGGATTGAACACAATTACATCTGGTGAAATTTGAAGTAGTCAAACTCGGATGACACAAAGCTCTGGTTATGTTGAAGCCGTCAATCGATCCCATCAGCAGAACTACAAATTCCATAGAATGGTGCCAGTGATAAACCGAAATTCTGCGCTGGAAACTCTGGATTAACTGAATTTGTCCAAGATTGTCATATGACTGTGCCCACCAGAGAAAGGTTAGACGCAAAGTCCTTGGGAGCCGGGCAAGTCATCATTTGACATCGAGGTCCCGCCACCCACCCTGACATGTCTGGCCTCAGGAGCAGCAGGCTGTTGTTCTTATTTCTCAACACCATGACCAAACTCCAGCCAATGAATTTGGGGTTGATTCGGAATCTGAAAACCCAATACCGATTGTGGTGAATGTAATATGATAATTCACAGTATGTCTTTGTAAGCGCAGTAGCGTTATCCGACCACTAGGGGGAGTAGCTCTGGGAATGCCCAGGAGATTGTACAGGGCTCCACCCATGACTCCTCCCCCTAGTGCTGCTGTATAAATACCCTTGTCCAGAGTCAGCCTGTAGTTCACTGAGAGTTCATCAATGGGTAAAAGGCTGGCTCTGTAGTAAGTCGATTAAAGCCTATATTCATATCGGAAACACGTGTCTGGTGAATTGATGGTTCCATCACCAACAACAAACCATAATCCATAAGTTCATGAGACATAGGAGCAGAAGTAGTCCATTTGGCCCATCACACGAACCCGCCTTCCGTCCATTGACTCTATCGACACCTCCTGCTGCTTTGGGAAAGCGGGCAGCATAATCAAGGAACTCTCCCACCCGCCTTACTCACACTTCCAACTCCTTCCATCGGGCAGGAGATACAAAAGTCTGACAACACGCATGGACAAACTCAAAAACAGCTTCTTCCCTCTGTTACCAGACTCCTTGTGTTGCCCTATTATGTATTTTCTTTTCATATACTAAATGATCTGTTTGAGCTGCTTTTCACTTTACCTTGGTACGCGCGACAATAAACAAATCCAAAATCCAAATCCATCGATTCTACTCCGCCATTCAATAAGATCATGACTGATCTGATGTGATAATCCTCAATTCCACTTTCCTGCCTAATCCCTTGATGCCCTCACTGATTAAAAATCTGTCTATTGAACATGCTTAATGACCCGGCCTTTACAGCTCTCTACAGTAAAGAATTCCACAGATTCACTACCTTGTGAGTGAAGAAATTTCTCCTCATCTCTGTCTTAAATGGGCGACCCCTTACTCTGAGATTATGCCCTCTGGTCCTGGAGTCTCTCACAAGAGGAAAGAGGAAATGACCTATCAGCTGTGAAGGCTCCTGAGAAACCCATATGTCTCAATAAGGTCATCTCTCATTCTCATCTTTCAGATAATTCAAGCCATTGAGAAGAAACAGGAGAATAATTCAACTGAGCTAGAGGCCATGTTCATGATGAAAAAGGAATGGAAGCTCCTGACAGAACCCACGATTCCTTCCACCACGCTGAATTCAAATAGGTTACAACCGCACAAGACATCGAGAACAAGGAGGGTCAGGGTGAGGCCAACCAACCCGACGGAAAGGCACTCGCCTGTGGGAGGATAGCATGGAAATTCCAGCAGACACAACCATGGAAATTTATGTGGAGGTGGATGATGGGGTATGATGCATGGCAGAACTGGCAGATGATGCCATCATAGATATCATACGTTCTTCAACAAAGGAGCATGAGGAGAATGATGGTCATGAATACCCGCCTATTCACACACCTTGCCGATACTGCAAAGGCCATAGATTTCACACCACAGTGTAAAAAAAACACCGAAAGCATGTGTGACTGCATTGGTGGCATGGTGGACTGTAACATACATGTCTGCAGACAGCAGAAAAAGATGAGTTTTTCTGGCGTTAACTCCCGACATATTTCAAAGCAAAGCCCTCATCTTTTACAAGACCTGGACATTGTAAGGTGTGAAAAAATTGAGCATAGACTTTTTCAGATATTTACTGCTTTATTTTGATTTGGCATTTGACTCTGTCATTTTTGCCATGGAGCACGTTTATAGGCATATCAGATTTCAGAGAGATGCATTCATGTGGGAATGGGGCCTCCTCAGCTGTCAAAATGCTCTGCTCAACACAAATTTGTGGGATAATCGCCTGGGATTTGATCTGTCGAGATTTTACTGTAAATTCCCGACCCTGACAACTTTTGCCAGAGCAGGATAAAGGGAGCAAGCCCACACCCTGCACTTCTGACCTGGCCCGCTCCATTGCAGAAGTCCACACCTCCCAGCCCCTCACAATTTTCCTAGAATCAAACCAACACCTCCTCATGATTCATGGGCTCTCGGATAAGTCATAGTCTGGGTTCAGGAATTTTATGGAAGCTAATTTCAAAATGTCTTACCCATGCCCTGCAGCCACTCTCCTGGTTCCTCATATTCACCATGTCAACTGATACACCCAAGTCACTTCCCATGGTCTCTTACTCATATTCTCCACACCAATGCAAGGCCAACTCATGCACCTTCCTTGTCAAGTCACTGAGCATGCACCATGTAGATAACCAATGAAACTTAAAATAACGATGGCAAATGCTAAGAAAACAAACAACACCCATTCAGAAATGTGCTTTGAAAAAATACTTCAGTTCCTACAACCCTATATAATTATTAAACAAACAGACCATTGAAAGTATCAATAACGGGATCAAACACTTCACGTCTCTCAATCTTATTCAAATAAGCACGGCAACATTGACAAAAGAGATCGCAGAAAGAACAACTTATTATACCCACTTAAAGATCAAACAAGCAAAGCCAACAATTCACCTCACTTGTTATAACAGATTCCCCAGTGAACTAATGCTTTTATTGGTTTGGGCTATCAGCCAAGTACGAATAATGAGGACAGGTGGAAACCCAATGCATTTCCATTTCATACTATGCATGAACAACGTTTCCACCACCTTGGAGCCATAGGCTCCTGTTTAGTATCTAAAAACGGGCCAGCACATCCAATTTCATGACCAGTTACTTTCCGAGGTCCCCCAGGCATTATCGACACTGTGTAGTGCCTCTGAAGCTCTAAGAAAAACGCAGCAGTGGTGATCAAAATCTGAGTGATCAACAGTCAGGTTGGACAAAAATCAGAAGGAAATCTAGGCACATCGGAATCCAAATTGGAATAGAGCTTGTGGTTCTTTTATGATACGCAATGAGCTGTTACCCACTAGACCAATAAAATGATCAGAAACTCCAAATAAAAATGTCAGAATGCGTCTGTTGTTATTGCAACGGAACAGATTATAAAGTGTACATTAATCAAATCCGAAAAACAACATTTCTCCAAACATAAGTAGCTTGATTTGAAACATGGTTTATATAGCTAATTATTGTCAGTTAAGACGGAGAATGTTTTGTTTGTTCTTCCCCCACCTCCAGCTGATTTAATGCAAAGTGCGTTAAAAAATAAAATAAATAAATCCTCTCTATTACGATTATTGCTGCTGCTATTTAATACATCACTAATATTATTCTGTTCTAAATCCATTGCTTATGCATTGCTGAGCTACCTATGCATTTCATCTTACACAATGCAGTTAAGCTGTGTGTGTTTCAGCAAACTTGCCAGTTCAATATACACATAAAAATTTATTGCTTTCATAAAGTCCACATTGAGGTGCTTGAGCCCATATCCGTGGTCCTCCTTTGTCACTGCTATGACTACAAACCTCCAACTTGATTTCATACAGGTTTAACAAGAAAACCTGCTTATGCCACAGACCTGCCAGTAAATGGATACAATATTAAATAATAAGGAAATAATAAAACCAGTATCACTGGCAAATATTATCTCAATTGAACCATTCTTTTTGTTATTGAATAACACAGTCAAGCACTGAAAGACCTCTATATATACGAGTACCAGAAACACCCTCTTCTGTTTTAAATCCTACTGAATAATTAATTATAATTATCATGGTGCGGTTATTATCTGTGATAACAATATATCCTTAAGGTGAATGCAATATTCTACGGCCAAGTACAGGGCAATGCTTAATATGCTAAAGAAATATTGATACAAGATAATTGTCTGGATTATCTTCTGATAAGTTATTTTTAATTCAGAATGTTTTTATGGCCATATTTTGATGCTGAACTATAGAAAATAGACATTTTATTTGATGCCCCAGACAAGTTTGTATTAATAATGTGAGATACTCGCATACAAATTATTAGTTAAGAAGATAACTGCCACTCTTAAAATACCAACAGCAAAAAAAAATCATTATTTTTAAAATATAAATTTAGAGTACCCAATTCATTTTTCCAATTAAGGGGCAATTTAGCCTGGCCAATCCACCTAGAACATGTTTGGGTTGTGGGGGTGAAACTCCACACGGACAGTGACCCAAGGCTGGGATCAAACCTGGGACCTCAGCGCTGAGAGACAGCAGTGCTAACCACTGCACCACCATGCTTCCTGCGCAAAAAAATCATTATTGTGAATGAATTTAAGATCTTCATATTATATTTTTTAAAATATTTTTAGTAGTGGTAGAATTGGGGGAACTACTTCCGAACAATTTGTAGCATTGGGAGTGTTGATGATCCAATTAAAAAAATTAATTGTAATTGTGTTATTGGGGGCGATTCTCCGAGCCCCGTGCCGGGCCGGAGAATCGTCGCAACCGTGCCACATGCCCCGACGCCGGCGCGCGATTCTCTGAGGTGTGGGGAATCGGCGCCATTTGCACCGGCGCGTTTGGCGCGGCGCCGGCTGCGGGCCGCTGGATTGGGCCGCTGATTCTCCAGCCCGGATGGGCTGAGCGGTCGCTCCGACAGGACAGAGTCCCACCGGCGCTGTTCGCCCCTGGTCGCTGCCGGCTGGAACTCTGCGGGAACGCTCGGGGGGGGGGGGGGTGGCCTGTGGGGGAGGAGAGGGGGCTCCTTCACCGGGGGGGGGGGGGGGGGGAGGGTCAGGGGGCCTCCGATGGGTTCTGGCCCACGATCAGAGCCCACCAATCGGCTGGCCGGCCTCTCCGTCCCCCCTGGGCCTACTTCCTGGCACGGTCGGCCCCTGAACACCGACTCCATGTTGGGTCGGGCCAGCGTGCGTAAGAAGTTCCCCGCGCATGCACAGGATGGCGCGGCCCATCTGCGCATGCGCAGGATTGAGCTGCCCCAACTGCGCATGCGCGGGTTGGTGCAGCGCCCGTTTGGCGCCGCGTAAGGAGGCTGGAGTGGCGTGAACTGCTCCAGCGCTGTGCTGGCCCCCTGTGGGAACCAGAATAGGTCATGCCTAGGCCCTGTTCACGGCATCGTGAAACGCAACGACGTTCATGATGGCGCAAACACTTGGCCTCAATATCAAGAATCGCCCCCATTGTTCAATGCTTTTGAACTCTAGATTCCCCAACCAGTTTTGTGCATTTGAATATTATCATTTGTTTTTAAATGGTAGTTTGTTTAGTGCTTGCAAAATGCAGAGTATTACTGCTGCAAAAGAGTTACTTTTCCATATCTATCATCGAGTGCCATTCTTGGTCAGATGCACTACACTTTGGATGCATGGTACACCTCTCCCTTCTCCTGTTATCCCAAACTCCCAGCGAACACCATTATTGTTACAATGGGTCTTTTTAGAATCATAGAATTTACCATGCAGAAGGAGGCCACTAGACCCATCAAACCTGCACTGGCCCTTGGAAAGAACACCCTACTTCAGCTCACCCTATCCCCGTACCCAGTAAACCCAACTAACTTTTGGGCAGTAAGGGACAATCTAGCATGGCCAATCCACCTAACTTGTGAATCTTTGGACTGTGGGAAGAAACCGGAGCACCCGGAGGAAACCCATGCAGACTAAGGGAGAAAGTGCGAACTCCACACAGTCACCTGAGGCCGGAATTGAACACGGGTCCCTGGAGCTGTTAGGCAGCAGTGGTAACCATTGTGCCGTCATGCCGCCCACATATGTTTTTGTCCATATTTGCTATCACGTAACCTGCACATCATTTGCGTCAGATTCTCCATCCATCCTACTCCACTATTGCACATTTTCTAACATCGAACAAGATTCAAAAATTACAATCTATACGTTATTAACAAAATAAAAATCTTCAGTGACGGCACGTGTCTTTCCTAACACTACTCCATGAAAAGAAAAGGTTTAAACTTACCATAGTTCTCAAAGTGTTAGAAAGTTTTACGCAAAGTGGTCAGATACCTTGTAATAATTGATGAGCCATCAATCGAACACGAGACGAGTTGCTGTACAAAAGTTAGGCTTTAATAAGCTAGAACTTAGCCCTGCGGTCGACTACAGTAAATGGACGACCGCCGGGCGTTCTGACTATTTATACCTCGGTATGGAGGCGTGGTTAACTCAGCCTCTCGACCAATCGGAGAGCCGTCACATGACTGGTCTCAACCAATCAGTCGAGAGGCACATGACCGACCAGGGCCAATGGTAAGCCGGTGTTCTGCACCAATGGCAGACAGCTATGCAAATCACACCACCACAATAATGTAACATATTATGGATATGGGGTCGGATTCTCCAACTCCCCGCTGGGTCAGAGAATCGTCGGGGGGGCGGCGTGAATCCCGCCCCACAGCTCTGACGCCGGCTGCCGGATTTTCCAGTGCGGGTGTTCGGGCGGGGATTATGCCGCGCTGGTCGGGGGCCATTGGCAACAGCCCCCCCCCCGGCAATTTTCTGTGCCCCGATAGGCCGAGCGGCCACCCGTTTTCGGCCAGTCCCGCCGGCGTTAAATAGACATGGCCCATCCCGTCGGGACCTGGCCTGGAGGGCAGCTAGCGGAGTCCTCTGGGGGGGGGGGGCAGAGGGATCCTTCCCCGGGGCGGGCCCCCACGGTGGCCTGGCCCGTGATCGGGGCCCACCGATCTGAGGGTTGGCCTGTGCCGTGGGGGCACTCTTTCCCTCCGCGCCAGCCTCTGTAGGGCTCCGCCATGGCCGGCGCGGAGAAGAAACTCCCTGTGCATGGGCAGGAAACACGCCGGCGGTTCTGCGCGTGCGCCAACTTGCGCCAGCCCACGGCCAAGCCAGCCGGCGCCAGTCTAGCCCCCAGAAGTGCGGAGGATTCTGCAATTTGCGGGTGGCCCGACGCCAGAGCGGTTCGCGCCGCTCTTGGAGCTGGCGTCGGACCGTCCCGCCAATTGCGGGCGAATCCCGATCCTGGTGTTTATTAATTGGTAATATTATTATTTGTGGATGTGAACACTTTTCAAATGTACTACAATAACAATGATAAATAATACCTCTATTTAACAGATTAATGCTTTAATGTATTTTTGTAAACCTCCCTGTTGAAATCAGCTGGAGAAAATGAAAGTTTGAAATCATATAGAAATGCTCTTGTGCATCTCTGGAGAATTCCAGTGGAAATGATACTGATAAGAAGTGACACTTGTGCCTGTTGTCACCAACTTATGGCAATTAGTCTTACGTCCTTAAGTGGTACCATGACCACTGCATCCAAACATATTCCATTAACATATTGCAGCTGTCATCAGCAGGGCAAGATAATGGAGTTAGTGGATCTGTTAAACACTGCATATCTTGGATCAGACAACTAAACTGCTCATAATGGGGCCATCAGGGATGGTAGGAGTGAATCTGGATTGTAACCAGTTCGTACTTCTCTCGGTTTACTTGCCATGCATTATGCATTGGCTTCAAGGTCATTCTGCCAGCAAAATAAAAATATCATATGGTATGGTACTCTAGCCCACTGAACCTCACCCCTTTTAGAACAGGGCTCTCTGCCTGTCACCAACAGGCACCTATCGATAGTATGGATTTTATTCAAATGCCTCCCAGATAGCGTAGAGCTTGTTGAAGGATAGGACTGAGAATGGGACCATTTCAAACTTGGTCAATTTAGCTGTTGGATGGAATCAACACATTCACAGTCCTTGTAACAGGACCAATTGCAAAGTCAGACACAAGATCAAAACGTTTACCTGATGTATAGTTTGGGACAGGGCTGAATCCTCACTGTCGTGTTTTGTCTTCTGTACCTTGCTAAGGGATCCATCCAACATGTAGACTTGCCCAAACCAGGATCTTTATTAAATTACACGTGGTAAGATAGCGATCTGTTACACAGCAAGTTATCAT
This sequence comes from Scyliorhinus canicula, assembly GCF_902713615.1. Classification (NCBI taxonomy): domain Eukaryota; kingdom Metazoa; phylum Chordata; class Chondrichthyes; order Carcharhiniformes; family Scyliorhinidae; genus Scyliorhinus; species Scyliorhinus canicula. The sequence goes on from NC_052159.1 coordinate 142,515,484, forward strand.
GGAGTTCTTTTGGATTCCTCTGGAACTGAACCTAGCACAACTGTTCACCTGTATGTCTTATAACCATCTTCTCTATTCATCTTCTGATCATGGCTGTATGTATCTCCACTTATATGGGAGTTCCTGGTCACATGACCATGGTCTGGAGACGGCATGGTGTGGCTGCACCACCACCTACTGGCTGGAGGTGTCACACCAACCAATGTATGATATTGCTTACAGGCATATCACCACACTCACCTGTGTTATATATGTTTGGCCACAATAATATTCCCAGCTCTGGGAAGAGGAAGGGGAATGAAGGAAGCAAGCCCACTGTTTCAGCATCTCAATTAAAAAGAAGGAAGGTGGGCGGGGGGAATATTCCTTTCCTTTTGGGGGTGTACTGTGTTCATCGGGACAGCTACCCCCCCCCCCATAATGCATCACCCACCAAGATGTTACCACCCCTACTGACTACCACACTAGACCTCCAGAACCTGACCCTCTACCCCCTACACACCTACCAGGGTCTCTAGTCCTTTCATCTAAAAAACCCTGGAGATGCGATTGGGGTGTAAATGATTGTGATAGGTTCAGATAAAGTCAATGAAAATTTGTTTCCATTATTGATGGTACAAGGATTTTTAAATCTATCTTTTTTGTGGCTTGTGGACACCTTTCAGATTTTGGGATAGAGATGCGTCAGGATTCTCTGTCCCACCGCATCCGTTTTCTGGGTGTGGCGCGCCCCCACCAGCATGGAGATTCTCAGTCCCGGCAGGCGGCCAATGGGGCTTCCAATAAGGGCACCGCCACGCCGTCGGGAAATCTGCCGGCATGAGTGCACTGCCGGCGACATGGAGGATACCGGCGATGGAGAATCCAGCCCACACAGTGGGGATGTGAGGAGGAACTTTTTTTTTTAACCCAGCGAGTGGTAATGACCAAGCAGTGGTAATGGAGACAATCAAGGATTTCAAAAGGAAATTAGGTGTGCTCTTGAGGGACCCAAACTTGCATCACTACAGGGACATACCGGGTGAAATGGACTGACACGATTGCTCTTCAGAGAGACAATATGGACTCGAGATTCAATTGGCCTCCTTCTGAGCCTATTACTCATAACTATAACAAATCTAAACTTACCTGCACTACTGGGAGGCATTTGTGAACAAAGATATCAAGGACCTGGAGGGAATACAGACAAGGTTTACCAGGATGATATCAGGGATTAGGGAGTTGGAGTTATGGGGAGAGATTGGAGACGAGGTCAGCATTATCGTTAGAATAGAGAAGAGACTGACTAAAAGTATTCAAAATGACGTGAGGCTTTGATAGTGCATGTGGGGAGAAACTGTTTCTCTTCTGGCAAGTGGATTGGGAATGGTATCAGATTTTAAATTATGAGGAAGGGTGGAATTTAATGCCCCCTAACCCCAGAAGCCAGGCCGAGAGGTAGGGGGGCAAAAAAGGTGCAGGGTGGAGACCCTTTTGCATTTCCGAATACCTCCCCCCTGCAAAGCTTTGACAAGAGTCATCCAAACTTGAAATGCTAGGTCCCTTCTCTCTCCAGAGGTGCAGTCAGACCTGTTGAGATTGTCCAGTATTTCCTGTTTTTGTTTCAGATTCCAGAATCCGCAGTCATTTACTTTATTCCCCCCACATCATCCTTATTATGTCTGGGGAGTGAAGGTTCAAGGATTGTCATCCCATCCTGAAGCAATTTGGAGCGCTTAAGTGTCCACTGAAGGGCCCCTTCCTGATGCCTGCGGGCATGTCTGTGGCTTGGTGGGAGGACAGTGACTTCTACATGGGCAGCCCCTGTCCAATGGAGAGTCTCGCTGGAGGCATGGAGCACCCTGTCCTTAAAACAAGCCCCCTTTCCTCTCCCCTCAACATGTTGGGCCCTCTTTGGCTAGCCTTGGCCATCCCATCTTGCCTACCTTCCCACCTTCGCTCCAGGCTCCAGTGATGATCGTGCAACCTTGACATCCTGTGGCATCAGCAGTGACCACCATTCCTGGTGGCTCTGCCCATACTGGAGAGCTTCTGGTCTCTGATTGGCCAGCAGCTCTCGCTGGCTGGATCGCCATCCTGACCATGACGAGGACCCTGATATCAAACAGGCAAATGCCTGATTGGCACTAAGTGATGGTTTTGGGGAAGGAATGTATTGCATCAGCTGGCCCACACTCGCAAATGCAGAACTATTAGATTTAGTTTGATTTTAATTCATAAGTAGGCAGATTTTTAAAAATTAAGCTTAAAAGAGATGACTGTGTTGCTGTCAGTGCACTATTTTATGAATGGGGGAATTAGCTCAGATGGTAGAGTACTTGCTTTGCATGTAAGAGCTAGTGGGATCGAGGCCCACATTCTCCCCCTTTGACTTTATCTTTGGCCCAATGCTCGGGCTCACCCATTGTGTGTATAAGGCAGCACATTAGCACGGTTGCTTCACAGCTCCAGGGTGCCAGGTTCAATTCCCGGCTTGGGTCACTGTCTGTGCGGAGTCTGCACGTTCTCCCAGTGTCTGCGTGGGTTTCCTCCGGGTGCGCCAGTTTCCTCCCACAAATCCCGAAAGACGAGCTGTTCGGTAATTTGGACATTCTGAATTCCCCCTCTCTGTTCCCGAACAGGCATCGGAATGTGGCCACTGGGGGCTTCCATTGCAGTGTTAATGTAAGCCTACTTGTGACGATTAAAAAAAAGTAACTGCTTGGAATAGCTGTGGCCCAGGACAACTAAATTGTGCTGATGAATGTCTTCAGCTGAGGATTGTTAATATTGGTAACACATTACCTGAAAGCATGGTGGAATCAGATTCCAAAGGAACTTCCAAAAATCAATTGGTCATCAAGCTGAAGAGGACTAATTTGTAGGGTTATAGGGGAAAACCTGCAGTGTAGGCTTAAATTACGCCTTCTTAGAGTCAGCACCGGCTTGATATGTTGAATGGCCGTCCGTGTTATAAAATGCTATGGTTCTATTTGATGGTTCTGGCTGAGCTGTACCTCTGAATTAAGAACCATAAATCCAATTTCAGACTTGGCTCCCACAAGAAGTCAACGGAATTAATTATATGTCGCTCAATCCGCCTTGTTATTTGGGTCCAGTCAATCTTAACCATTTTTCACAAACATATTTTGTGAAAAAGAAAGCCACAACGATTGAATTTAAATATTTGTGAAACAGAGTGTGAATAAAGAGTATTGCCTCAATGGAAACTTTTCACACTTTTCTTTCGACAAGAAAAATTCTGATTGGTCCCTCAAATAATTTGTGTTCAGTATAATAGGTTTGTAAAATATCCTTCACTCTTTTCTACGGAATCAATGGAAACAAAGAATAATGAATACCATCAATGTACACATTGTAGTCACTAATACATGTACAATTATATACCTGGATATATCACTTAAATTACACAGCAGTTTGCCCCATGAGTATAAAACAGAGAGAAATGTTGTACATGAATGCTCATGTCCTTGCTTGAGAATATTGATTGCTTCATTGTAACTCTGAGTAATAAGAGATTAGACTTTACAGTTTCCTTCCCGCCACCTCACCCCGCAGCAGGTTGGTAGGCAGAGGGCATCGGGAGTGGTGGTGGGGAGTGAGTTCAATGCCACGGGCATCATGCCTGCCATTTATGCACCCAACCTACCTTATCACTGTTGCAATTTTACCCTCAGCAGAGGTGGGAGAGAGAGGCCCACATCTCCATGTGCCAATGGGGACTCTTAAGCGGCAAATTAATTGCCACTTAAGGGCTTCTTCCTGTCACTGCTGGATTTTAACTAGCAGCGGGAGAGGGTCATACCCAGTGCCAGCCTGGCAGCTCTCAGTGTCAGCTGGGGGCTGGCAAGGGGCAGGGCTATCTTATTAACAGGGCTCCATTGAAGACCCCCTCACCCATGAATTTTCCCCACACCAGTTTTCCTACCCCCTGGATCATCTGTTCAGGTTCCCAATCCTCTTGGTCTCTCTTGCCGCGCTCTGCCTGCCTGGCCCCAGTGATACCACCAGACGTACCTCTGGTTCAGGCTCCAGCGCAGCATACCCTCCCCCAGGCCTTGCTGCAGTACTAGCAGTGACCACTGCTCTCAGTGGCGCTGCTGGTACTGAAGAGGTGCCGGCCTCTGAATGTGCCGGCAGATCTCTGAGGGGCTAAGTGGTGTATGTTCCGCCTCAAATCAACTAGTGGCCAGTCAGCTGGTTAGTGGCTGCGGGGCAAAACTGTCAACGCCAACTACAGGTGGGCTAGCCACGTGGGAGTTGGACAACTTTTCCCAACATAAATCTAGATGTTGTATCACTTCTACTCTTGAGATTTATAAAATAATACCATTGTACCTTTTTCATTCCAACATTATGGATTAAAGAGGGAATTTACAGTGGCCTATTTTAATTATTAAACAGATGAAAAATGAAATGTAATTAATTGTTACAATTTTAAAACATTTTTCCGTCTCTTTCTGTATATTTGTTTGGAGAGGAGGTAGGGGAAGGAACATTTTTACTTAAACTGTGCTGATAATATCAGCAGGGAATTGGCTTGGAAAATTTACTGAGTCTGACAGTTTGAGGGCACTGAATTCTCATCAATAGATATTGCTTACACCTAAATTACATCAATTAGAGGAACACATTCTTCATTGCACAGCCTGGCGAAGTAGAAATTGAATTTCCATATAATCTCATTAACACCCAAAATTATTATTTGGAAAAAAAATTAACAACTATACTTCAAACAGTCGACTGCTCCCACCAATTCTGGCAGAAAGAGATCGTAGGTAGGGCTAGTCCTTCTCTAATTGCACTTCGTAACATTTTTCAATGGGAGCCTCATCAAAAGTAAATGTGAGTCAGAGAAATATATTTAAGACGTTTTCAATCCTGCAAAGTTAACAAATCATAATTTGAGTCAAATCAAGATAGTGCCTTCCATTTCAGCCACCCAAAACCATCAACTCAAAATAAGATTTTATTCCAAATGTACAGGTTTGCAGAGATTTACTTTTTCCTTGAATAATCTGACCGGTGACGAAGTGAAGGCTTGACGTCACGCTGTGACACACCAGTATTCAACCGCTTCGTGTTTTCATCCGCAATCTGCTGTTTTATGGCAGGGATGAACCCATTTATTTAAAGATATCTCACAGCACAAGGTTAAAGTCCAACAGGTTTATTTGAAGTCACAAGTCACCCGATGAAGGAGCAGCGCTCCAAAAGCTAGTGATTTCAAATAAACCTGATGGACGTTAACCTGGTGTTGTGAGACTTCTTACTGCGCCCACCCCAGTCCAGCACCTGCATCGCTACATCATTTCTTTTAAGCTGGTTGAACACTTCCAAGAAAGACAAAACATGCTGGAAATACCCCAGCAGTTCAGACTGACTGCGGAGGGAACCAGAGGATCGAAGATCATCAGCGTGAAACACTAGCTCTGTTTGTGTCTCCAGAGATGCGTCCTGATCTGATGAACACTTCCAGGGTTCTTACATTTATTTCAGATTTACAGCTACTGCAGCATTTTGCTTTTCCAACACTTCCAGTGGATGAGTGGAGAGACTTAATTTCTGATAAACATGTCAGCAGCGTCCAGAACAATACTTGTTTTCATAGAATCATAGAATCTACAGTGCAGAAGGAGGCCATTCGGCCCATGTGTTTTTTATGTGTGTGTGATAGTGTGTGTATTTAAGTTTGTGATAATATGTGTGTGTATGTGTAAGTGTGTGATAGTGTGTGTGTTTTTTATGGTTGTGTTTTAGTGTGTGTGTAAGTGTGTGACAGTGTGTGTTTTTTGTTGTGTATGTGTGTGATTTTGTGTTTTTGTGTGTGTGTGTCTGAGTGTGTGATGGTGTGTGTGTGTCTGAGTGTGCTGGGCCATTGAGTACAAGAGTTAGAAAGTCATGTTGCAGTTGTATAAAACTTTAGTTGGGCCACATTTGGAATATTGCATGCAGTTCTGGTTGCCACACCACCAGAAGGATGTGGAGCCTTTGAAGAGTGTGCAGAGAAGGTTTACCAGGATGTTGCCTGGTCTGGTGGGTGTTAGCTATGAGGAGAGTTTGAATAAACGCAGATTGTTTTAGTTGGAACAGTGGCTGATAGGAGACCTGATTTAAATTGACAAAATTATGAGATGTACAGACAGGGTGAATAGTCAGAAGCTGTTTCCCAAAGTGGAAGACTCAATTACAAGGAGGCACAGGCTCAAGGTGACAGGGGAATGTTTTTCACACTGAGGGTGGTGAGTTACTGGAATGTGTTACCAGTGGAAGTAGTGGAGACAGGCACGATAGCAACATTTATGATGTATCTTGATAGACACATGAATGGGCGGGGAATGGAGGGATATAGATTGTTTGGGCAATAAGTAGTAGGGCTAAATAAGGAATCTGGATCAGCGCCGGCTTGATGGGCCGCAGGGCCTGTTCCTGCTGATGCGCTATCAATTGCACTTAAAGACTCGAATCGGTACAAGAGAGGCTTTATTAACGTGAGATGTTTATCCTTCGACTGCAGCTGGTAGAAAGGCAGCTCAGGAGAACTCATGAATATTTATACTGCTCCCTGTGGGCGGATCTAGCCGGCAGGGGCTACCGACAAACCTGTAATACAGGTACTGCTGTACATCCCCTAATACAGGCACACATATATTTACACAGTGGTGGATAATCACACCTGCATTCTTTGTTCTTTTTTCTATTTAGTGTGTTTGTGTGTTTTTTTGTGTGTCTGAGCGTGTGTTAGTGTATGAGCATGTTTGTGTGTGTGTGATAGTATGTGTGCTTTTGTGTGTGTGTTTTTGTGTGTGATAGTGTGTGCGTTTGTGTGTGATAGTGTGTGCATGTTTTTGTGTGTGTGTGATAGTGTGTTCTTGTGTGTATGTTTTAGTGTGTGTGTGATAGTGTGTACATGTGTGAGTGTGCACTTTGTGTGAGTGTGTTTTTGTGTGTGTGTGATTGTGTGTGTTTTTGTGCATGATAATGTGTGCGTGTTTGTGTATCCAATTCTACCTCTCTTCTGCCTTTGTCCTAGGGTGCTGAAGTGGCATCCTGAGCCATCTTTTCAAGGGATACCTCCCAGGAACCATCTAGCTGAGCTATGAACAGCCATGAGCAGTCTTGGCATCTGGGAATGCCGCAGGATGTATGTATAATGGGAGCTGCCAGAGTACCTAGCACAGACTTGCAGAATCTGGGTCTTGTGGCTGAAAACTACCTGCACGTTCATGGAGTGGTAACCCTTCCTCTTCATAACGGCACTCAACTGACCGGCTGGAGCCTTGATGGGCTGATGAGTGCAGTCTATGGCCCCCTGGATATGGGGAAGCCAGCAATAGCTTGCTCAATCTGGCTGGGTTGATCCATCCAGTCATGAATGAATGTGCAGATCTGTCTGAACGGAGCGTCTGTTAGGAGCTTTACACAGCTGTGGATAGCTGATTAGGCACTACACTCAGATCCTCTACTGACCCCTGGAAAGATCCGGATGCAAAAATATTGAGGGCTACTGTGACCTTTAGAGCCACCCATGGAGGCAATCTCCAATTCAATCATCTGGCGCAACAATGTCACGGTGTTTCGAGAGAGACTAAGCCTCCTATAGCACTGGGCCTCAAACATGTTGAGGTAGCTGGATCGCTGCCTGTGTACTCTGGCAGCAGGACATTGACATTTCCTGCAGGCCCTTCCACCTTTCTTTCCCTGCTGTCCCCCTGTGTCTACACCTCTCCTCGCACAGGTGTCTCCTCGCGACGCAGACTGTCAATACCTGGCCTTCTCTCTCTTTGACCCCTCTCTTTCTCTTGAGAGGAGGTTCCACTGGCGGAGCAAACAATCTCCATTTGCTGAAATGCAGATGCCGCTGCCTCGTACACTGAAGGCTGCACTTGGCAGAATTGCTCCAACAGAGTTGACTAAAGAATCCTCAGAACGAGGCTAATAAAGCAAATAGTTCGGAAGAAAATAGGAAAAGTTTTGAAATCGCAAGAAGACGAAAGCAGCAAACAATTCTCACCTGAACTCCTAACAACTCACATAGCTAATTCTCCAGCCCCCTTTTATCCAGACTGTACTGCCTGTGTGTCAAGTGTAAAATCGCATCGGCAACATAAAATCGCCTTCAATTGTCCTTTTAATTGCCCGAAGTGACTGATTGTCTATCATTCGGCACACTTCCGATTCCTGGGCGCACCCACCAACCTGAATATTGTGTGAGTGGCGGTGGTGTTGGGATGCACACCAGATGTCTTCTCATGACGTTTTACAGTCTTCCTGGTCGGGTGCGTGTCCGCTTATAAGATTCTGGCCTGTGTATGCATGCGTGTGTGTGCATGTTTGTGTGTACGTTGCGTGTGTGTTATTACGATCCCAGACCAGACCCCAACTGTGGCTAGAATACTGGACCAAAATCCCAATATTTTAGTTTATTTGTAAGATCGTGCAGAAAGAATGATTTGCCCCAGGCATAATGGCATGAAAAAATAGGGATTTGGTCTTTCTAAAACAAAACTTTATTACAAATATATTAAACTTTTTAAACTTTACACCTGAAAACGAACAACTTACAATTACCCCTTAACACTGCTACTGAATTTCCCATTATACAACATGAAACGAACCATGCAGCTCTCAATCCATCTTAAAAATCAGAATGGCATGGAGTAATATTTGCTTTGCAGAACAGGGGTGGAATTCTCCGACCCCCGCCTGGCGAGGCGCCAAAGGCCGTTCGCGCCGGCCGGTGCAGGGGGAGCCACTCAGGCGTGGGCCTAGCCCCTAAAGGTGCGGAGAATTTCACACCTTTGGGGAGGCCCGACGCCAGAGTGGTTCACGCCACTCCGTCCCGCCGGGACCCCCCGCCCCGCCGGGTAGGGGAGAATCCCGGCCCAGATTCTTACTCTTGCTACAACCGTTTCAGACTCTGGCTGAATATCTTCAAATAGCCGCTTCAACTGGGTTGTTTCAGCCTCTTTTTTGTCTTTAGACAAGAGTTCTCTGCTTTGACTATATTACTCTCTTTATAAACTGTCCTACTGGGAAAGAAAACTGTCTTGTGGTCTAAAAAACAAAGGTAGCCAGATTAGACTTCACTTTCAAAAACTTTTCTCCAAAATTCTGACTCATCCCCAAGCTAAAAAACAAATGAACTTTCCAGGGACTGAAAGTGTATACACTCCCCAGGGACTTCCCCAGGCAATTTCACCAATTTCACCTGCTGGCTGCTAAAAGCACCCAGTTCCTGCAGAACAGAACTATTTAAAAAAGAACATGACCACGGAAGTCAAGCACATTCTAACCCCTGACTCTGACATTCACTTATAAACTAGTGACACTCCTAGTGGTTAGTCGGAGAATTACAACACAACCATGATATCACTACTACCTGCAGTTTATGTCCTGCTTCTCAGAGATGTAATCCAGTCTAATATCCAATGCTATAGCCTAAATACTGAATCCTATTACATTGTCACTTTAATAAGATTCACACAAACCCGCCAAATGGAAGGGAAAAAATTTTTGACATGATTTTGTACCTCATAGAATTACTCACAGAATCCCTACAGTGCAGAAGGAGGCCATTCAGGCAATTGAGTTTTCACTAACCCTCAGAAAGAGCATGCTACCTAGGCCCGTTCCCTCCCGCCCTATCCCTATAACTCCATAAACCCATCTAACCTTTGGACACTTAGGGACAATTTTAGCATAGCCAATCCATTTAACCTGCACAACTTTGGACTGTGGGAGGAAACCGGAGCGCTCGAAGGAAACCCACGCACACCGGGAAGAACATGCAAACTCCACACAGTCACCCAAGGTTGGAATTGAACCCATGTCCCAGCGCTAACCACTGTGCAACTGGCGACCAGCCCCATCATTTTTCAAGTTTGCATGACCCTATCCAAACTGCCACCTTTAGTTTTTTAAACCATTTATTTATTTAAAATTTTTCCAATTAAGGGCCAATTTAGCGTGGCAAATCCACCTACCCTGCACATCTTTGGGTTGTGGGGGTGAGACCCGCGCAGACACGGGGAGAATGTGAAAACTCCACACGGACAGTGACCCGAGGCCGGGATCGAACTCTGGTCCTCGGCACCGTGAGGGAGCAGTATTAATCACTGTGCCACCGTGCCGCCCTTTCGCACCTTTTATTAACAGGTTGAGAAATTGGAAGTTATTAATTTTTGTAAGATTATTGAGATTATTTCAACTGGACAGGAAGGGAAAGCCAATTGATATCCTTTAAAAAAAATTATATCACGGGATGTGGGCGTCGCTGGCTTGGCCAGCATTTGCTGCGCGTCTTTAATTGCTCTTGAACTGAGTGGCTGGCAGCTATTTCAGAGGGCATTTAAGTGTCAACGACGTTCCCGATGGATATGATGTCAAGCTGGTTTAATTTGCTGAAATCGTAGGTAATAAGTTGGTAAAAATGACCTGTGACCATTCAGCCTACTTTAGTCTTTGCTTGTTGCCACTCTGACTTCAGGCAGCCCTTCTCCCAGTGGTTCCCTTTGTAGAAATTGAAAAGAGCAGATGCACCGAACAGCTCCTGTTAATTGGTGGTGAAGTGGCCCATTTCAGGTGCTGGACGACAGCAATTCCTACGAAGCAAGGGCGGAAGCATGGGGCTCTGGCAGTTCCCTACATCACAGAGATATGGCGGGGTACTTTAATCATTGTTGCCCACGCGACTTCACGGTTATGGAGAGTGCACTAGTGGTTACAGTTATAAAGATAGATTTAAAAAGCATGTATATTCTGCAGGGGTTTTCCTGAGTCTGAAGCAGCTGAACCCATGGTAGAAGGCTTCAAAGCTTGAATGGTTTTGATCTCCAAAATCAAGCATTTATGAGTACTGTGCTGAGTTAGAAGATTGACATTTTCTATAGTCAGAAAAGATGAGCATCCTGCCACACATCAGCACCAACAATGAACATTGGTGGCAAGTGACAGGAATTGATTGCTGTCCTCCATGCCTGTCAGTTCTCCAGATTTTATTCCCAACATTCCTAGTACAGCTTGATAAGAGGCACAGTCAAATTCTACCATGGCCTGAGGGCAACTGCTACCTGAGTCTCTATCTTCTCTTCAATTAGCAGGTCTCCCGACTTTATCCTGAAATGTGGTTCTGACTGGGGAACCAAGATACTAGCTGGTATTAATTGGACATAATGTGGTGTGAAAGCTGAATAAAGCGGCCGTATGATCAAAAATACTCCCATCTATGACAGGCCAACAATTCTGACGTGCTCCGATTCCTCTCTCAGAGAAGTTCATCAGTTTCAATAAAATGCATTCTTTGGAAAGAACAGGCCAGTGGATCTGCTGTCGGAAGGACCGACAGATCATGTACTTGACAAGCACTTGTCATATTTCACCACACCTCACTCCAACGCCGCCTTTTAGAAGTACTTCTGAGCCGGAACTGGACTAATCTTATGCAAGATGTAAAAAAAAAACACTCGACTGCTATTGCTGTCAGGATCGATAGCAGTTGAAAACAGTTTGCCATTCCGTTTAAAGAACACACATCTCTTTACAATTTCCAACAAGAACTGATTTAAATTTAAAAACAAGCGATACACCACCGCCGTTTTAAAAGGTGAACTAGATTTTTTCAAAACGTTACTTCAAAACATGGAAACAAGTGTTATTTATTTATTCAAGCATGCAAGACCTGGTGATCAGGACTAAATAAAGAAGAAAATCTTGTGTTTGATTAGTTTTAAAAGCTTCGCCTGACACCCTTGAACAGAACAAAGCACTGTCTCATTTCCACTTATGAGGCCAGGTTATATTCTTTCAGAAGACCGACAGAGGTTACAGCTGGTTGACATGACCGGGGGAAACATAAGAGAAGAAACATTTTGTATTTTCCGAGTTACACTGAGACATTTAGCGGTAAAATGTGCACCAGCCTGCTGTTTAGAGTGGTGCAGAGTATGTACTTCTGTAGCTTACAAATTGAACGCAATGCGTTAAACACATTGAGCACAGTAAGAAGTCTTGCAACACCAGGTTAAAGTCCAACAGGTTTGTTTCAAACACTAGCTTTCGGAGCACTGCTCCTTCCTCAGGTGAAGGAGCTGCGCTCCGAAAGCTCGTGTTTAAAACAAACCTGTTGGACTTTAACCTGGTGTTGCAAGACTTCTTACTGTGCTCACCCCAGTCCAACGCCGGCATCTCCACATCTTAAACACGTTGAGACAGAGCTGGATTTTATGTCTCTCCACTGTCGGGCACATATTTAGGAGGAGGGCTGTAAAATTGAAGGCCAGCTCAGCTCCTTCCCGCCCACCACTGACCTGCTCCCCATAACACAGTAAGTGGGGGAACCGAGACTGGCGACCAGCCCCTCATTATTAGCAAGGTAATTAATGGGCAATTGAGCTTCTTAACAGACCAATTGGCCCGAATATTATGCTGCCCATGGCATAATATGGTTGATGTAGGCTGGTGGGTGAGAGAGGGTAGACAATTTTTTAAAACCCGACTGATTAAATGGTGGGGAGGAAGGGGAGGGGCGGGTGCAGATATGTCCTCCAGGGGGTTGCCTCCAGGATTTTACCACTCTTTTGTCACTTTCTGAATTGCCACCAAGACACATCACATCCCCTTGCCCTCACCCTTCCACTGACTACCCCCCCTCCCCACCTCCCCCCCCCCCCCACCCCCCCCCCCCACCCCCCCCCACCCCCCCCCCCCCACCCCCGCTCACCCCCTTGCTCGACTCTCAAATCCTTCACTGTCCAAAACCCGGGACATACCTGTTGACATTCCAGGACCTAGCTGCAGTCCCAGCAGTGCCCACTACTGAGTTCTGGCGCTGTTGGGAAGAGCCGCCAGACAGTTTGGTTGGCTGGCAGCTCTTGATGGTGGGACTTCCTCCCTCTGAGGAGATCAAGTCCCACTTTAACTTACTTAAAGCCATCCGCAGCATATGTAATGCTGTGGTATAGCCTTCTTTAACCTTGGTCATCTGGTGTCCGACATTGCTGCTGAGGGGAAGGGGGGCAGTGGTGGTGGAGGGGGCGATGATCGACACGCCCCTTCACCACCTGCCATAGCATGTAGCCCAGAGAGTTGTCAGTTCTGATTAGAAGGATAGTTTTGTTGGACTGCGCTGTATCTGGATGGGTGAAAAGAAAAAAAAAGGAGCACCAACATCTATATAAGCACCTTTCCTGAGGTCAGGATGTCTAAAAGCACTTCACAGCTGATAAAAGTATTTGTGAAGTGTAGTCACCGCTTTAATGAAGGAAACGCAGCAGCTAATTTGCACACAGCAAGATTCCATAAACAGCAGTGTGGTATTGAGCAAGTGAATTGTTTTAGTGTTGTCGGTAGAGTCGAGCAGTAGTTAGTGTCAACATACCTGAAGAACCCACCAACCCTTCTTTGAATGATGCCTCAGCATCTTTTACATCGAATCAAAGGCACAGATAGGGCCTCACCTGAAAGACGGTACCTCTGACAGTGCAGCACTCTCACAGAACTGCCATCGTCTGGTGGCCTTTCCCTGTGTATTTTTCACACATTTGAATTCTATCAAAGTGCATGATCTTTCTTAGCAGCAGTAAGCGTGTAGATGAATAAATAATTGATTGTCAGGTCAACATTTTGTCAGTAGAGGACTCCAGGCAGTTATCTCAAGTGTGTCAAAGTTAAAGAAAATAACCTGAGTTGGAGAGGCCTTCAAATAATTTTTAAATGAAAATATATGCTGTTCATTCTTGAGTGTTTTAAGGCTTTTTTGTGAATTCAACAAACATCACGATTAGAGTACTTCTCAATGTATTATTCTATTTAATTAATTTAAAGAACCTTGGAAGCTGTCAATTTTGCATTTATGCACAATTCTGTTCTGGAAAGATGTAGAGAGGGAAGAAAACAGCTGCAGAATGCATTCCCACAATGAATGACAAATATTTATGGAGATGTTGAACATCAGACTGCGCGCTCTGGCCAGAGAAGGACCCACCTTGGGGGATGCAAAGGGTGAGCCAGTGATTTGCAGGAGGACTAAATGATCCTGGCAGTGGGCGGGGCCGAGATATGCTGCCATTTGTGTCTTTCCACAGGTTGCCGAGGGAGTGGAGCCAGAATCTGAGGAGGGCAAATGGTCAAGGATGGCCCCAAGGTTTGATAATGACTCCATGTGAGCCCTCCTCCAGTCTCTGGGTGATAGGGGGGAGGTTCTCCTCTCTGCTGATGGGACGAGACGATCCCTCAGCCTGACCAAAGCAGCATGGATAGAGGTCACAGAAGAGGTGGGCAACCTTGGCCACAGAAGGCTCGATGAGCTTCTGAGATCTTGTGTTGAGTTTGGCCTTCGACTTCCCTGTTAACAGATGGGAATCTTGTCACTGTGCAGGAGATTCCCATCACACTGGGCCTCAGCCAACCAGAGTACAGCGACCAATCATCCCAGACAAGGTTGCATAATGGTCAACAGCCTGCCCCCACTGCAGCTGGCACTGTGGTGGCAGAAGCTTACCGTAGCTACCCGCAAAGAACTCAAGATAACCCCACAACAATCACAATTGGGTGCACATGGGGCCTTTATAAATTCTGAGATTTTCACATGGTCATGATGTAATTTGCATGCATATATTTTTTTCCACTCCATCAATTCATTGACTGTCTGCGACTGTACAGATAAGACTCCAACTAATGCTATTATTTACACACCAACATACAAGGATCAGGAGTGTTCACTTAGCTCCTCGCCCCTACTCCATCATTCAATAAGATCATGGCTAATCTGATCATAACCATATTCCCGCCTACCCCCAATAACATTTCATCCCTCGGAATTTGTTTCTGTCATTATGTCCATCCTACTGATTGATATTGGCTGTGGCTCAGCCTCTTTGTCCTTTGATTTCACATCTGAGGACCGGTCTGTCTTCCTCGTCTGCTTCTCCGAAAGAGTTTCCCATCCTTACATGGCCAGGAGTATAAAAATTGGCAAGTCATGTTGCAGCTGTATAGAACCTTAGTTAGGCCATACTTGGAGTGTAGTGTTCAATTTGGGTCGCCACACTACCAGAAGTATGTGGAGGCATTAGAGAGAGCGCAGAAGAGATTTACCAGGATGTTGCCTGGTATGGAGGGCATTAGCTATGAGGAGATGTTGAATAAACTCGGTTTCTTCTCACTGGAACGAAGAAGGTTGAGGGGCGACCTGATAGAGGTCTACAAAATTGTGAGGGGCATAGACAGAGTGGATAGTCAGATGCTGTTTCCCAGGGTAGAGGGGTCAATTACTAGGGGGCATAGCTTTAAGATGTGAGGGGCAGGGTTTAGAGGAGATGTACGAGGCAAGTTTTTTTTACACAGAGTGCAGTGGGTGCCTGGAACCCGCTGCCGGAGGGGGTGGTGGAAGCAGGGACGATAGTGATGTTTAAAGGGCGTCTTGACAAATACATGAATAGAATGGGAATAGAGGGATACAAAGATTTTAGTTTCGACGGGCAGCATAATTGGCGCAGGCTTGGAGGGCCAAACGGCCTGTTCCTGTGCTGTACTTTTCTTTGTTTTTTCTTCTTTGTTGTGCAGTGCACTGCCATGAGGGAGGCTCTGGCTGGTGCATATTCGTGCATTCCACCTGATCTGTCCAAACATCTGCTGATTCCCATCCTGAACAGGCCAATATTCTGCTCGATGATCATCGCGTGCCTCTTTATGTAATGGTGCTCAACTTCCTTCCGAGCACTTTGAACTGGCCTCATCACCCTCTCCTTCTGGGGGCATCCTATGTCTCTGAGCCTCCATCTATTTAATGTGTCCAGGCTTGTAAACATCCCTGACACCAGGGAGTATCTGAGAATAAAGGAATTGTGGCTGCTTCCTGGGAACGTTGCACGCAAATCCATAATTTGCTCATTCTGGTCACACAAGAGCTGCACATTCAGGGAATGGTACCCCTTGTGGATTATAGAAACTGATGGCTGCCTTGCTGGTGTCCTCATGGCCACATGGGTACAGTCAATTTCTCTTGTGCCTGGGGAACCCAGCCATGGCTACAAAGCATATCGCTTTTTCCAGTTGAATGTTGATCTCTGTAATGAAGGAGTTATGTTAACGGGTATGCATCAACATGACATTTGTGGAAACCTTAACGCAGTGATGGATGAACCCACTTGGTCTCCACAGAAATTACGTGGAGGTGAAGAAGTTCAAGGCAGCTGTCACCTTTAGTGCCTTTGGCATCGGATGGTCACCCTCACAATTGGAATCTATCTCAGGTGTAAGCATCTCTCATAGGGATGTGACAGTGGCTCACAAAAACAAAGTCTGTAGAGACAATGTCGCACTACATCGGAAGATATGACATTTGCACCCTGCAAATGTAATTGGCTCGGTACAGCATTCACATACATCCCCATCCCTGTGGCTGCCTCCTCTCTGCAGCTCCTCACTCCTCAGTAACTTGCCCATGTTCCTGCACATCATTTTGCTCCTGCCCCTGGATACAGCTGGCCTCCTCCTGGTCCTCCTCTTTCTCGGCTCGATCTCCTCCTCCTCCCGCTGAATATACAATGCTCAGAGGGAACACTGTTCCTCACCACAAATAGTGCCGTGCTCCAAGATGACTGGAGCATCATTTTTTTAGACACTCCATGATGTGACCATCAATTCACTAGGAACACGATTGGAAGTAAACTGTGGTTTTAATAGTCATACAACTGAGCCTGCCTGCGACCAGAAGAACTGAGGGTAGGCTCGCACGGCTGCAGCACTTTATACTTCCGGTAGTGGGAGGGGCCATGGGCAGAGCCATGGGCGGAGCCAAGGGTGGAGCCCTGCACAAGCTCCTCATCTCCCTCTATGGGCAGAGCCGCGCAACGGCTCACAGACAGAGCCCACAAGGACATAATACAATACAGTGTGAATTACAATACAGTATGAATTCACCACACTCCTCTGAGGGACAGTCCTGGTTACGATCAAAGATTTATGAAAAGCAAGGGGTTCCTGATGGAATAAATGTGGGCAGTCTCTCCTGCTAATTACAGTCACTGACACACCTCCAGATTTCATATCCGCCCTTTGCTGAGAACGTGAGCAAAATGTCTTCCCGCCAAGTTTTTCTGCAGTGCCGGGAACGTTTTATTGAAGTCAGTTGGATTCATTACTAGCTTAAACGTCATTTAATTGATAATTTCAAAATGGCCGCACTCCTGCCCACTGCATTCTTGAGGACTGCAGACCTAACATCATCCTGCTGGAGATTAATTTTTGTTTTCTTTTTTTAAATAAATCTAGTTTACCCAATTCATTTTTTCAAATTAAGGGGCAATTTAGAACATAGAACATAGAACATAGAACGGTACAGCACAGAACAGGCCCTTCGGCCCTCGATGTTGTGCCGAGCCATGATCACCCTACTCAAACCCACGTATCCACCCTATACCCATAACCCAACAACTCCCCCCCTTAACCTTGCTATTAGGACACTACGGGCAATTTAGCATGGCCAATCCACCTAACCCGCACATCTTTGGACTGTGGGAGGAAACCGGAGCACCCGGAGGAAACCCACGCACACACGGGGAGGACGTGCAGACTCCACACAGACAGTGATCCAGCTGGGAATCGAACCTGGGACCCTGGAGCTGTGAAGCATTTATGCTAACCACCATGCTACCGTGCTTGCCAATTTAGCGTGGTTAATCCACCTACCCTGCACATCTTTGGGTTGTGGGGGCAAAACCCACACACACACAGGGAGAATGTGCAAACTCCACACGGACAGTGACCCAGAGCCAGGCTCGAACCTGGGACTTCGGCACCATGAAGCAGCTAACCCACTACACCACTATGCTGCCCGCACCCTGCTGGATATTATTGAGCCGGACGACAGCAGTCCTACTTTTGTGAAGTAAAATTCAGCCCATGCAGTTGTGAAATTGCTGGTATTTTCAGTGTTGCATTTTACCCCTATTTCTAAGATGTGCATGTAAAGCAGGACTGACTGAATCTGTGCACATATAAAAAAAAGACTTGCAATTATATAGCAAGTGCTTTTCAGGCCAGAATGCTTCAAAGCGCCTTAAAGCCAATGAATTGCACTCATGGTTGTAATGCAGAAACCTTGGTAGCCAATCTGCACACAGCAACCTTCCATATGCAGAATTGTTCTAGTAATGCCCAGATAATCTATGTTTCTGTTGATTGATGGATGACCATTGACCAGGACACTGGGGATGACCCCTCTGCTCTCCTTTGAAATCACGCTGTGGGATCTTCTAAGACTACCTGAGAGAACATACAGGTCTTGGTTTAATGCCCCATCCAAAAGACATTCTGCGGAATTCTCCATGGGCGGGATCGTCCGGACCGTCGGCGTGGGATGGCCACAATGGGAAACCCCATTGGTCGGCTGCGGGAACGGAGAATCCCGCTGCTGGTGGGGTCGTGCCATGCAGGAAAACACGGCTGTCGGACCGCCAGGCATCTCTGGCAGTGCAGCACACCCGCAGTATGACACTGGAGTGGCAGGTTTTAATTTTTGTGCTCAAATGGAAGCTTTTCAACGGGATTACAAAAATAAGTAAGTGCTGCTCCTCAATTCGCAAATTCAACAGAAACACAAATGCGTATGTTTACATTATGTACATGTGTACAAAGAAAGTAAAAAACTATAAACACAAACATTAGCCTTGAGGTAGCTCTCATTTCTGCTGGGATAGGCACAATACATTCCAATGATATTTCTTTTTTTGACAGAGGCAGTAATCCATTTAAACCAAAGGGGTTAGTGTCTCCATTATAAGAGTGATTGCATTAAAAGAGTGGCAAAGTGCACATTAAGCATATGCACATTATGATTATACAGCATAACCTCAAGGCCCTAATGAAGGCTTTCCATTTACCAGTCTGTTTTATATCCCGTGAGGCTTGTTGCTCCACCATATATACATTTATATATTTAGTATTTCACTGAGCACTAACATTTATGCTGATATGCTCAAAGTGCCCATGCCAGGCATTGTGCCAATTCTTTGTATGTCTTTGGTGAAAGGAATGTCCACCACCTGGGATGATCACATATCTGCTCCAATAGCAATACTGCCCAGTTTGACCTCCATAGCACTAACCATAACTGCCCTGCCTATACCTATCTGCTATTGAAACCTGCATTTGTGTCTCTGTTACCTCTGGGTTTGACTATTTCAATGCATTCCTGACCCGTTTCCCACCATTCACTCTTCATGACTTACATAGCAACTTAAAATAATAATTTTATATTTTAATTATTATACAAATATATATTGCTATATATAATTATTATGTACATAATAATTATTATATACATAATAATTATATTATAAAATAATGATAAGTAAAAAGTAGCTCACTGCCTCAAAAGGTAGTACAGGTTAATCCTCAAGTCACTGAAAAGATGTCTGGATATACACCTGAAGTCTTGTAACCTCCAGGGCTAAGGACCCAGTGCTGGACAGCTCCTTGTTTGGCTGCCATGAACACGGTGGGCAGAGTGGCCTCCTTCTGCGCCATAGATTTTTATGCTGTTTCTAACTATTCTAAACCTCTGATAAGGAGCAACGTGCAGGGAGGGGGGAGTGGGGCGGAGGGAGCGGCAGTATGTCAACTGCTCCTTCGGAGAACTAGCACAGACACAATGGGCTGAATGGCCTTCTGTTGCCCTGTGGTGATTCTCTAATTCTATGAAGAAGCAGCCATTTCCTTTAATGGAGATCTGGGAAGCATAAAAGAGATCCCAGTCAAGCTAAGGATTAAGGACAAAAGCGAAGCAAGATGCTTAAAGGCTGGGCCAGTGCCATATGCAATCAGTCCAAAGGTCAAGGCAGAATTGGAGAGGCTGGTCAAGACAGTATCCTCCAACCCATTAATGTAAGCGATTAGGCCATGCCCATAGTACCTGTGATTAAGAAAGATAGTTTGGTTCGCATATGTGGTGATTTAAAGTCACTATCAATCCGGGACTGTGTGCAGAGCAGTGTCCCCTGCCTTTAATTGACGTGGAGATGGACTGGGGTGGGCACAGTAAGAAGTCTTACAACTCCAACAGGTTTCTTTGGAAACACTGGCTTCCAGAGCGTACCTCTTTCATCAGGTGAGTGATTTATTTGCTGGGTTGGCTGCAGGCTAGTATTTCAGTAAATTTGACCTTAGTCAAGCTTATCTCCAGATAAATGTCGATCCAGATTTACAACAATATTTGACAATCGTGACACACAAAGGCTATTCAGATATAAAAGATTTTCATTTGGCATCACGTCAGCGCCTGCATTGTTCCAACGTGCCATGGATCAAATTCTAAGTGGACTAGACAGAGTCCAGTACTACTTGGATGATATCTTAGATAATGGAAAGAATGGAGAAGAGCATCTTCAAAATTTAGCTGCTACACTCCAAAGACTGGCAGAAAACGGATTATCAGTAGGGAAGGATAAATGTGAATTCTTCAAATCTTCTATTGAATACCTGGGGCCGGCAGGACAAGTTAAGAAGTACACTAGAAATAATCCACTCCTGTTCTGGACATGGTACTTCGTAGCAAGGCCACAGGGGCAAACCCAGAGTTGACGCCATGTGATATCCGAAGACACAAACCATCCGTACAGGCTGGTTTTGTCCACTGGGGATTGAGGGTCATCATTCCACCATTGTTAAGGAAACATATCCTAAACAAACTTCATGAAGGTCGTTTTGGGATAGTAAGGATGAAGGAGATATCCAAAAGTTATTTTTGGTAGCCAGGGCTGGATAGCGAAATTGAGGAGAAGCCGGGCATGGATTGTGCAAAGGTTGAAAAGCCGCCACCAGCAGTGCCTTTACGCCAATGGGAATGGTCAGAAGGGCCATGACAAAATGTTTATTTAGATTATGCCGGACCACTCGAAGGACAAATGTTATTCCTGCGCACCGCCCACACGTATCCTCTTCCCCCTCAAAAAACCTGCTCATCCTAGCCACCGACATGTGCACTACTTTGAACTGGACAACGCTAAGCCTTGCACATGACGAGGCTGCGTTCACCCTCCTCAGGGCCTCCTCCCACATCCCGGCCTCCAACCCCACCCCCCGCCAGCTCCTCTTCCCATTTCCGTTTAACTTCTCCTATCGGGGCTCCCTCCCAGTCCATTAGCTCCTTGTAAATCTCAGACACCTTACCCTCATCCACTCCCTCGCCCTCAATAGCACCTTAGCCTGCAACCCCGAGGGCGGCAGCCCGGGATAGGACGGCACCTGCTTCCTCACAAAGTCCTGAACCTGTAAGTATATAAACGCATTTCCACCGGGCAGCTCATATTCCTCACAAAGGGGTTTATTGATGAAAGGCAAAGGCAGTTAGATAAAAGGCACAAAACGCCGTACAACAGGTCTTTACACTTCAGCTCCCTGGATCACACTACTCGGAATCCTGCTCCCAGGTCCCACTCAAACTCCTCTTGGCCGGTGTTCACACGCTCCTGCATGATTGGCCCCGAGCAAGTCACATGGTCTGTGGGGCCCAAAGCCGAAAAGAGGCCACACTACCACATCCCTCCCCTTAAAACAGACCCAAAACAGTGTACAAAAGTAACAATGGTAAACAAGGAGGACCAAGGAAAGAGAGTCCATCAAAATGTCAATCGATACAGAGACTTCTGGGTCCTCCTGGACTTCTGTAGTCCAGCCACAGGCTCAGCACTCTTTTGGACAATTGAGTGGTGCACAGACGATGCCACATTTGGAGGGCCCACTTTAGCAACAGGCGAATGAGACTGATGGGCCTCAACTGTCACAGCAGGTTGAACAGAAATGGGAGTCCCTACTCCCCTTGGCTGGGTCGAGTTACAGGAGTATTTACAATGCTCACTGGGCTTGTTGGCTCCATGCCACCCCTCGACCCCTCAGGTGATTGACCTGCTTATTAACGGTCTTCCCATTAAGACCGACCACACAAGACATCGCCGCTGACTAAGCCACAACCTTTCCTTTTAACCAAGGCAAACCGGCAGCATATACTCTCCCATCGTCAAATTTGGAAATACAAGATCCAATTGAGTTCTCAAATAACAGCCCAGCAGCTCAGCTGGTGTGACTCCTATGGTGGAGGGGCTGAGTTGTGCTACAACAAAAAGTTAGACAACCTCTGGTGAAGTGGTTTATTGGATTGCTTTTTTATGGCATTCATGCATTGCCCTCTTGGCCAGACTGTTCGCCGTTGGATGGTAGGGGGCGGTCCTCACATATCTCATTTGCTTTCAGAAAACGTTGGACATCCTCGCCGGTGAAGGGGGTGCCATTGTCTGAGACAATTACTTTGGCAAGCCCATGAATGGCAATCACTTGGCGCAAGGCATCTACCGTTGCAGTCGAGGTAGTGGTCCCCATCCCTTGAACTGACAGTCACTTTGAGTGGGCATCACGAGCACCAAATGATCTTGCCCAGGAATGGGCTTGAATAATCAACGTGGACCCTCGTACATGGGTGACCTGAACATTCCCAGGAGTGAAGGGTGATGGAAGGCATCAAAGATTTCTGCATTTGGCAAGGGTGGCTGTTGCACTCGTTCTTCAATAGCTTTATCTATGCCTGGCCACCAGACATAACTGCGCACCAACATCTTCATCTTTGTCTGCCCTGGGTGGGTGCTATGCAGCTCTTGAAGGATGGACCCCCTGGCCTGAGTCAGTACGACTACCCGTGATTGTCACAGATTCACACCGTCTTCACATATCAACTCATCCTGACAGGTGAAGTAGGGCCTCAGCTGTTCAGACTTCTCGTAAAACCAACCAGACTGTATCACTTGTTTAGACTTTGAAAGGATAGGGTCTCTTTGTGTCCGGCTGCGGATGTGCCCTACGGACTGGCAGAGTGCCCAGAACACTTCGGGCTATAATGATCTCCTCGGGTGCCAGTGGTGGTAGAATGCTCTTAAGTAGATGCAGGCGACTTAATCCATCCACATTGGCAATTTGCGTCCCAAGACCAGTGCTGAAAAGCATAGTTGTAAGCAGTATAAGAGATATGAGACGCGAGGACTGCCCCCTACCACCCTCGCCGAGGCTATGTGCAGAATGGGCTCATCTTCCCTTAACAGGCCCATTGCCACTGCTGACTAGCTGGCGTAATGGTGCCACTGCTGTGGCTAAATTCTAAATAACGTTCCATGGTAATTGACAATATGAAATGAAAAATGAAAATCGCTTATTGTCACGAGTAGGCTTCAATGAAGTTACTGTGAAAAGCCCCTAGTTGCCACATTCTGGCGCGTGTTCGGGGAGGCTGGTACGGGAATTGAACCGTGCTGCTGGCCTGACTTGGTCCGCTTTAAAAGCCAGCGATTTAGCCCAGTGTGCTAAAGTAGCCCCTGTCCTACCTGCCCCGAATAGGCGCCGGAATGTGGCGACTAGGGGCTTTTCACAGTAACTTCATTGAAGCCTACTCGTGACAATAAGCGATTTTCATTTCATTTCAAATGTTGCTCACCATCGATTCCACTTACAGTTGCGTTTTTGATATACATGGTACGGCATAGCTCCATAACCAATTAACTGGGTGGGAAAGCCACGGGATCAATTGAAACTCTGATTTTACAAACGGCCCAATGGGGGCAATTTTAAGCTATTCTCTTTGGAATTGGGCGCAGTGTTTATTTTCCAGCTGCTTGACTTTACTCTCTTTTTGAAATCGGCAGGTAGGATGTATGATCACTGACATGTTTGGGGGCAGGGGTGTCTCGGATGGCCTTGACATTTTCTTCCATTGGGTGCAATCCTTTTGCGCCAACGCAAGACCCGAGGTAAATCACTTCTGAGGCCTGAAAGGTACATCTTCTACATTTTTGATGGACCTCAGCATCACAAAACGTCTTTAATACTTCCTCTAGGCTGGCCATGTGTTCTTGTGGAGTGGTGCCGGTGACGAACACATCATGAAGGTAGTCCATCACCATGGGAATCCCCTGGAGGAGATTTTCCATTGAGCGGATGATACCGGAGGCTGCAGCAATGCCAAATGGCAGTCTGGTACACTGGAAGAGGCCTTTATGGGTATTGATTGTAGCAAACTTCTGAGACTCCTCATCCAACTCTAATTGCAGGTAGGTGTGACTGAGGTCCAATTTTGAATCTGAGACCCCTCGCCAGCTTGGCGCGGGGGAATCGGAATCCCATCGACCTTGGCAGCTTGATTTATCATCATCTTACGGGCCCCACAAATCTTTATTGACCAATCAGGTTTGAGGATAGGGGCTATCGGTGCCACCCACTCTGAAAGCTGAACCGGCTTGATTATCCCCAGCTCTTCCATTCTCTTTAACTCTGCTTCATCTTTCTGATACAATGTGTATGGCAGTGGTCTGGCTCTGAAGAACTTGGGTGTTGAATCCGGATTGACATATATCTTGGCTTTTATGCCGTTAATCAGGCCCAATTCTTTGTGGAAGCTGTCTTCATATCTCCTCAAGACGTCTTGGAGGGCGCCATCAGATAGTTTGAAGATTTTCAATCATTTGAGCTTAATCTTCTGTAACCAATCTCTTCCAAAAGACTGGGTCTATGTCCTTCTATGACAACGAAAGGCAGATTGGCCTCTTAACTTCCGTAGGCCACTGAGGTCTTGGCAGTAACATTTTCAAAATCTTCCATTTTAAGGATCTACCATTTACCCTTAAGACAATTTTAATTGGAACTATCTTACTCAATTGTATTGCCATCAACTGTTACATTGCATGCTCTTCTTCAGAGTTCTTCTCCACTATGTTTAGCCACGCCATGGACTGCTGCTGCTATTTTTCACATTGCTGCACTTTGCTTTGCACGGCCACATTCTTGAATGTCGCCCATTCAGTTGCAACGGAAGTACACAAACCCCTGAACGTGACAGGTCTCCTGGGGACTGCCCCCCACCCCACTCCTTGGGTTTTAGTCATGTACCGAGGGCTGTGTTTGGTTCTGAGCTGTGCCCGTTGATCCCGTCGCGAACCTTACATCTGTACCACCCCATATTTGGTTAACCTACCCTACATCCACGCTTTGGAGCTCAGTGCTGCCTTCCTCGATTTACTCTATCACCTAATCTAACTCAACCGCTTTTTCCAATGTAATTCTGATCTCCACCAGAAGCATCTTTTGGATATGAAGGTTATGGCTTCCACAAACCAGTCGGTCACACAACTTGTCACTGAGCACAGTCCCAAATCATAGTGCTCAGCAAGCTGGCAAAGCCTGGCCTTGAAGGCTGAGACAAACTCTTTATGGTCCCGCACTGCAGAGCTAAACATGTAAAGTTGGAGGAAAATCAAGGGCCTTGGGTTGCATGACTTGCTCACTACCTGCTCCACTGCCTGGCATCCTGCTCCCAGGGCCTTGCCAAACGTCCCATTGGCCGAGGTTTGCACGTTCTCATGCAAATGGGCCCGAGTCGGTCACATGGCCTGTGGGGCCCACCCCCACAAAGGTGCACACTACCACAGAGGTATATCAATACCACATGCCCGATATATAGGCCGTACATCCCAAAGACTGGCAAGATCATATCAAACAGCATGTCCCCTCCGCTTTTCACAATGGGAAAATTACAGACTGTCCCGAACCTCAATCTTTATTGTCACAAGTAGGCTTATATTAACACTGCAATGAAGTTACTGTGAAAAGCCCCAAGTCGCAACACTCCGGCGTCTGTTCGGGTACACTGAGGGCGAATTCAGAGTGTCCAATTCACCTCACAGCACGTCTTTCTGGACTTGTGGGAGGAAACGGGAGCACCCGGAAAAACCCACGCAGACACGGGGAGAACGCGCAGACTCCGCACAGACAGTGACCCAAGCCAGGAATTGAACCTGGGACAATATAAAAATTTACAGATGATGCCATACCAAGCGTACAGCTAACAGTGCTGAAGAATACAACACAATAAAAGACAATACTTGAAAATTTGTAGATTGGACAGTTAAGTGGCAAGTGAACTGTCACATGAATAAATGTGAGGATATGCATTTTGGTAGGAAATGTAGCAATGTCGCTGACAGTGCAAAAAATAAGGGGCGGGATTCTGCTGTAATCGGTGGGGCGGGCAACTCCAGCGGGAAGGAGTGGCATGAATCATTCCGGCATCAGGCCGCCCCATTCCGCACCTTCAAGGGCAAGGCCGGCCCCAGAGTGGTTTGCGCCGCGCCGGCCGGCGGGGAAAGGGCTTGGCGCCACGCCAACCAGCGCCGAAGGGCCTCCACAGCCGGCGCGAGTTAACACATGCGTGGGAGCGCCAGCATGTGCTGGCGTCATCCCAGCGCATGCGCAGAGGGCTTCGTCTCCGCACTGGCAATGGCGGACCGCTACAGCCGCCAGTGCGGAAGAATAGAGCTCCCCCACGGCACAGGCCCTCCCACGGATCGGTGGGCCCCGATCGCGGGCCAGGCCACCGTGGGGGCACCTCCCGGGGCCAGATCCTCGTGTGCCCCCCCGAGAACCCCAGAGGCCGCCCGCGCCGCCAGGTCCTGCCGGTGAGGACCTACTCTAATTTATGCCGGCGGGACAGCCCAAAAAATGGGCGGCCACTCGGCCCATCACGGGCCGGAGAATCGTCGGGGGGGCTGCTGCCAGCGGTCACCGACCGGCGCGATTTCCGCCCCCGCCAAATCCCCGGTTCCCGAGAATTCGGCACCCTGCGGGGTGGGGGGGGGGGGGGGGGGGGGGGGGGGGTCTGAGAATCCCGCCCAAGATATTGAAAGGAGAAGAATGGCGAGCAATTAAAAGAGCTAAAATAAGAACTGGGATTTAGTTTAAAAGTAGTGAAATTGTGTTAAACTTATATAGAACTCTGATCATGCTGCACTGGAGTACTGCGCACAGGTCTCCATACTAAAACAAGGCCATTGAAGCACTGGAGAGAAAGAAGGATTTACAAGGATGATACCAGAAAGGAGAGATTCAGACTATTGGGAAAACAAAACTGCACAGCTTCAGGCTTTTGCCCTTCGAAAAGAGAAGATTGCGAGGTTGACCTGATTGAGATCTTTAAAATCATGAATGGGTTTGACAGGGTAGATGCAAAGAGAATGTTGCCACTTGTGAGAGAATACAGAATTAGGAGCCGTTAGCTAGATAGTTGCTAATAAATCCAACAGGGAAATAAGGAAGAGTTTCTTTCCTCAGAGGGTGGTTACAATGTGGAACTCACTACCTCAGGAAAGTGGTGGAGGCAATTAACTTGGGTACTTTCAAAAGGAAACTTGAGTGCATGAGAGAAAAGGGGAATGGAAAGATATGCTGAAAGGCAGAGATGAGGAAGATGGAATGGGGGAGGGTCTTATGAAGTATCAACACTACAGCAGATTCTTTGAGAGCAATGGCTTATTTCAGTATCATTTACTCTATGTAATATAAAAACTTAGAAGCGAAAGGACGACAAGTTGACTCATTTGTCAACTAAACTTCTTGGATTGTAGGCAAAAAACAAGAACAACATTTGGAGTTCAAGGTAACGAGATAGATGACACAAATCAAAATCTTTTGTTCTTGGTAGTTTTTGGATAACCATATAGAACCAAAGTCAGAGTGGTTCAAACTGTGGAAGATTAAGGGATTGAGAAATCACCTTGATATATTTTTGCTTCTGAACTGTATCTTCTATTGAATTCTGGAATGTATGCTGCGAGGCAAGCAGATGATGGATAATCCTCCCTGGAACCAGAAATAAAAGGTCAGATAGAATCAATAGGTGTTGAAGAGCAGAAGGGAGCCCAAGGCAAAAAGGCAACCGAGAATAGCGAGCATCTGAGCGTCTATTTCACAACTGCATAGTGAAGAAAAGAAAGATCTTACTGGCTGTGGATTGGAAGCGCCAGATTTATTTTGTTTTCTTTCTCCCCCATCCACAACTTGATATAGACCCCTCAGTGCATTTGGTTAAAGAGTTCTGGAGATAACTATCAAGGAGAGGGGTTCAACCAAAGCCTCATGGAAGAAGGGAACCTGAACCAGCAGGTGGTGCTAAAACAATAAGCAACTGATCATTGCTGCAGCGTTTGCAACACTTTGCCAACTTAGAAAGATTAGAAACGTTAAGCGCCAAAAATAGAGAAACACGCCACAGGAGTTGAAGAATAGGAAACGGATTGTAAAAGGATAATATTGGGCTACATTCTTCAGTTCCCCTAGCAGCGTGCTTCTCAGCTATGCGCTGTTTGCTGCCGGCGGGATTCTGTCTTCCCGCGGCTTGTCAATGGGATTTCCCATTGAAGGCTCTCCACGCCGCCGGGAATCCCACTGGTCAGGGTGCGCTGCCAGCGGGAAAATTCAATCCCGAGGACAGGAAAATTCCAGTCAGTGAATACAAGGATGGTTGCAAAAGCACTTTCAAACGATAATTGTGATCCTGCACTTGAAATGAAATGAAAATCGCTTATTGTCACGAGTAGGCTTCAATGAAGTTACTGTGAAAAGCCCCTAGTTGCCACATTCCGGCGCCTGTCCGGGGAGGCTGGTATGGGAATCGAACCGTGCTGCTGGCCTGCTTAGTCTGCTTTAAAAGCCAGCAATTAAGCTCAGTGAGCACTTGATGTTAAGGTGGGAAGGGTACCCCTAGTGCATTAACTTATGTCCCAATTTCCATAAATATGAGGGAGTATTAACCTAGACACATACGAAACAAAAAGGACACAAAGATCAAATCATTTTTTCAAAGGATGTTTTTATTTCTTAGCTTACTAAGTTCCCAACAGCACTTGTACAAAATCACAGTCCACAGGAAGAAAAGAATTATAAACGTTTAACTTAATGCCTAACTTTATGTTCACATTTATACCCTGGTTTTGAATTGTACTTCAATTTATTTTACAAGGCTGAGTTAAAGCTTCAACTCACGACTTAACAGATGATGAACTTCACTTAAAGAGACTCAGTATAAAGAGTTTCTTACGCTGATCATATTTTTGTAGACCCTTGGTGGTTGAATGAACCTTGTGCATCTTTGAAAACTGTTTATCCGATCACGTAGATTTCACCCCAGCCCCCACTGGAGATCTCGAGAATATCTAAGCAGAGGATGTTAAAATGCCATGGGAGAAGAGAAAACCTTCCCCAACATGAATGGATTTTAAAAAAAAGGTTGGTGCATGTTACAAGTAACCTGTGGTAGTCTGAGAGATTCAATACTTGGGAAAGTATACTGAGAATGGAATAGGTGCCGAGTTGTTCAACAGCAGAGCATTTTTTCAACAGAAGGCTTGATGGATGGTCGGGTCAGACGTATACCATTGATTTCACTTCTTCTTTATTTTCATCTCAGTAATCCTCCATCACTTTCAAAGTTCAGTCTAAAAGCCCCATTAAAAAAATGTAGAAGACATTTCTGTTTTTAAAGGACAGAACAATAATATTGCGAGTTCATTTTCTATTGGCGCTATTCTCCGTCAAGTTGAGCTCTCACTTGAGTGAAACAAGGCCGATGAATAGCGGAAGAGGCAGAATATGAGATCAGCGCCAGGTGGCAAATAGTATGTGATGCAACCGGCCCGCTCCTGTAGGCGAAATCGGGATCTCGCTGTAGCGTGGCGAGAAACCAATTATCACCACTTAAACCCTATTTCCATACAATTAACGGGAGCCACCCCTTATCCAACAGCCACCCGTTATTCAGCGGCCTTCAGTCTATCCTTATGAGTGCAATTCCTTGCAAGTCCTCGCGTTGGTGCCAATTAGTTCTCCTTTTTAAAAACATGAACCTGGTGGAACGGCTTCTGTGGGGAGCCGAAGAGGAGCCATGTTTGCGGGCGGTGGGCTTGCCGCCCCAATGCTCGGTGGGGGCTGGGGCACCCTCGGCTGGGGGGGAGGAGGGGGGGGGAAGGCCCTCAGCTAGGGGTGGGGGACCCTCCGCAGGGTAGGCCGACGTGGGGGGGGGGGAGAAACTGGGAAGCAACTGGGGGCAACTGCTCGTGGCAGCACCATGCCAACCCCTGGATCATGTGTACCTGTTCCGGGGCAACCCTTGTCCCATAACCCTCACCGACTGCCGAGGCTTCTGGCCATGTGCCAGAGGCTATTGCTAAGAGGGAATTAGCAATCGTAGTTAAGCGAGGACTTTACACAACTCATCTGGATTCCCTGAGGTGGCTGGCCCACAGCTCCAGGGGCATGTCCATAGCCAGAGGGTGGGTGAATGCCAGCGGAAATGGACCAGCACCCTAGTGGTGCTGCTGGTAGCCCAGACAGCCAGACGCTGCAAATGGCGGCAGCAGCAATGTCAACAGTTGCTCGAGGCTGTGGACCATGTGCCGGACCCTGCCGTACACTCTGAGGACCCAACCACGCAGCAAGTCAGGGAGGGACCCAAAGGGGGAGTCCCACGGTGGCCCAGGCATCACTGGTCATTCGACCAGATGACGGACAGTGCATGCCACAGGAGGCTTCGCCTCAACAAGGAGATGGTGCGACACCTGTGCCATATCCTTGCAGACTTGGCTTCACATGAAGGAGGAGGACACCCACTCCCGGTTGCCGTCAAGGTTACCGTAGCCTTGAATATTTACGCCTCAGGATCACTCCAGGGCTTGAACGGGGACCTGTGTGGTATCTCCAAGGCCACAGCCTCAGCACCCGACAGGCCATGGATACCCTGTATGCCTGGACAGAAAATTACATCATCTTTGACATGGACAAAGCCCAGCAAGATGCAGGTTTCTCCACCATTGCCGGGATGCCCCAGGTCCGGGGGGTAATAGATGCCGCGCACGTTGCCCTGCGCTAACTGGGCCATCTGGGGTGCCCTATGTTAAGAGAAAGGGTTTCCACTCCTCAACATACAGCTCATGTGCAACAACCAGATGAAGATCATGCACATGTGTGCACGCTTCCCGGAAAACATCCATGACAGCTACTTCCTGGGGCAGTTGGTCAATCAGGATGGCGGGCTGGCTCTTGGGGGATAAGACGTATCCGCTGAGGACCTGGCTAATGATGCCAGTAGGGAGGCTGGAGACTGAAGAAGAGACCTGATACAATGAGGTCCACGTGGCCACCCAGGCTGTGATTGAGCGGTGCATTGGACTCCTCAAGGTGCAGTTCCGATCTCTCGAATGCTCCGGAGGCGCACTCCAGTTAACGGCCAGGAGGGTCGTCCATTTTGTGGTGGTTTGCTGTGCTCTCCACAATCTCGCACAGCAGCGGAGTGGTGGGCTGGAGGTTGGTGAAGGCGAACATGTGGCCACCTCCGAGGAGGAAGACGGGGGTGATGAAGTGGTGCTGGATGAGCAGGAGTTGGAGGACAAGGCCAGAGAGGAATCGGAGGACAGGGCGGAGGCTGCAGGACAGCCGGCAGCGACGAGGGTCCGGCAAGCCGGGAGGGCCAGGGAAGCCCTCATTCTCGCTCGATTCGATTAGGACGTGGCCTGGTCCGTCACCCCCTGCTCCCATTTCCCACCCTCCCAGGGTTTGTGTCACGTCACTCTAGGCTGCTGGGACTGTGTCAGCATCATCAGCGGGTCCATGTTGATGGCAGGAGGGTGATGATAACCCGCAGAGAGCTGAGCGCCAGTGCTCCTTAATCTATGCTGCAGTTCGACCCCTGCTTTTCTGCTGAGTGCTCACTCACACCCATCACCTGCACGCGGTGTGCCCGGGTGGGAGGGGGAGATGCCTGGAGAGATGGGCCACGGGTTCGGAGGTCGGACTGCATTGCAGAAGAAAGTGACAGAGGCGTCATACTGGTTGTGCTCAATGGTATTTTTTGGGTGTAATAATTCCCCACTCTCCCGCTGGTGCCGCCCACCCCCCGCCACCGACCCTCACCCCTACCTAACCCTGTCTCCCCTCTCCCAGTGCCCTCAGTGATCCTCGGTGGCCTTCGCCTTCTTGCTCTATCGCTACGTTTAGGTGTGTCCCCAAGATGCACATCAGAGGTGGAGGCAGCCAGCTGTTTACCTCGTCCCGTGGTCTTTGATGCTCCTGGTGGGCACTTCCTTGTGCCATGTCCCTCTATACCCACCCAATCCATGTGTTTGTCAAGATACCTTTTGAACGCTGTTAATGTATCTGCTTCCACAACCTCCCCTGGCAATGCGTTCCAGGCACTCACCTTACTTTGCATAAAAAACCTGCCTCACGCATCACCTCTAAACGTTGACCCACAGACCTTAAACCTATGCCCCTGGTGACTGACCCCTCCACCTTGGGAAAGAATGCCTGCCCATCCACTCTATCCATGCCCTTTATAATCTTGTAGACCTCTATCAGGTTACCCCTCAACCTCCATAGTTCCAATGAAAACAGTCTGAGTCTATTCAGCCTCTCCACATAGTTAACACCCGCCAGACCAGGCGACATCTTGGTAAACCTCCTCTGCACCCTCTCCAAAGCCTCCACATCCTTCTGGTAGTATGGCGACCAGAATTCTGGGCAATATTCCAAGTGGGGCCGTACCAAGGTTCTATACAAACCCGTCATGTCCTGTCAGTTTTAGCCAAGCTGTAGGTGTTGGAATAACCTGTATGAAGGTGTTAACAAATATTTGGAAGAGTGGCACACAGAAGTACTCAAAAGAGAAATGTAACATTTTTTGATGTATCAAAGTTTGGCAGCAGTGCCAAAAATATCAGTCCCTGAAAAGCCTGCTTGAGGCTACGAAACTGCAACTCACGCATCTTCCGAATGCAGTTCCTCCTGGGTCTCCATGTAAGAGCAGTGACAATAAAATTCTTTCAGGGATTAAAAACTGCATTTAGAATGTCAGTTTGATCCAGGAAGTGTGGGTTCCTGAACAGAAATGGTGAAGAGGAGAACAAAGGGACAGAATGCGATACTGAATTAGTGAAACCCCCTCGAATATCTGTTGGTGCAATATCATTACCCATAAAGATGCCCTTTGCTCACCTCCCTTTTCCCCATAGACCAGTATCCAGTTGTCTTACTGAAGATGACTGTGTGCCTCCTAACAGTTAAATCAATGATGTCTCACATGAGTGGTGCCAAACATTCTGGTTGACTGATTTCATGAAAACTAATCATGTATTCATCATGAAGATCAAATATTTCATCAGTAATTACAAGAAAAACCAATTTGATAAGACTGGGGGAGGCAGCATACTGGATATAATGCATGAATGAGAAAACATTTCATTGTCTTGTCTAGTTGATCATTTTTATTTTCTTTGTTAAAACAGTTTGAAGCATATTACCCCGCAAAGCATGACCTTTTTCTGAAAAAAAAATCGTTAGTGTTAGTTTATATTTAACTAAAGAATCTTAGCATTCAGCTATAGGAGAAATGAACAGGAAAAAGGGTGGAAAAAGTGGGATTAAGGCTTGGAACCCTAAAGGTTGTAATACTGAACAAGCTGATGATTATGGTTAGAAGTAAAACATCTGCGACAGTCTTGTCTCTCGTCTCCAATCTCTCACTTGTTCACATTTTGCTGTTAGCTTGCTGTATTTTAATGATGCTGCAATTTATCTTTCCTTGCCTGCTCTTCCTGAACACCCCATGAGCTGCCCTACAGCATTTTTCTCCCCCGCATCCTCTTTGTTGAAATGAAACGTATCTTCTAATCTCACCACAATAAAACAAAAACAGAATAATGCCAGAAACAGCGGGTCAGGCAACATTTGTGGAGACAGAGACAGACTGGTGACGGTTCTGGTGAAAGGTCATCGACCTGAAACATTAACTCTGCTTTTCTATCCATAGATGCTGCCTGACCTGCTGAGTATTTCTAGCATTTACTATTAATGCTATTATCAGATTCTATTATCAGATTTTCACCATCTGCAGTATTTTGGTTTTGCCTCATGTTAACTGGTTCTTTTCAGGGTCTCAAAATTTTGAATTTCCCTAATTCCTTACATTCTCCTGCAAGCTAAAATCCAAACCTGCGTTATCTCATCGCCTCTTATGGATTTACCTTATTCACTCCTCTATTTACTTCAAACCCGATGGCGTCATCTACTATTGCTTCCCAGCTCCACTTTAATCAATAAAACAAACTTTGGTAAATCTTGAAGAATTATACATATTCTGCAGAGGACTTTGCAAAGTGTGGAATTTCTTTAATGAATTGTATTCATCTGGATCTTTCAATGCCAGTAGCGTTCTCTGTTACTAAGGGAATTCATGGCATAGTGTGGTTAGAACAAAGAACAAAGGAAAGTACAGCACAAGAAATACCGAACAATCACACTGGAGTGTATATTTATGAAAGGTTACTTGGGTTATCTGCAGTATAGATCTGAAAGTATTATACCCCACAAGTGATTTGGCTTATGGTTGGATTTAGGTGGAGAAGTTTTCAACTTTTAGGACAACTTAATTCTTAAGAAGGGCCACACGGTGGCGCAGTGGTTACCATTGCTGCCTCACGACGCCGAGGTCCCAGGTTCAATCCCGGCTCTGGGACACTGACTGTGTGAAGTTTGCACATTCTCCCTGTGTTTGCGTGGGTTTCGCCCCCACAACCCAAAGATGTGCAGGGTAGGTGGATTGGCCACAGTAAATTGCCCCTTATTTGAAAAAAATGAATTGGATACTCTTAATATATATATATTTTAAACCCAACTCAATTCTTAAGATCCACTTTAACGTCCATGATCAGGATCCTTAATAATACCTCAATGGTTAAACATGTAGAGATCCATAGAAGTTAGCAGGAAGATAAGGAAGCTTCTATTTTTGGCTTGTGTCAACTCTTAGTTGGAGCAATCTAAGCTGACACAAGAAGATTTGACATTGGGGTCAAAGCATGAGTGACCATATACTCAACACAACACCTTGGGGGGGGGGGGGAGGAATGTATTTGAGTAAGAAGATGGAGTGTGGTGACTGACATGTTACAAACTGAAGATAAACGTTCACCCCAAATTAGCCTCTTGATGCAATTGGCTGGTTTGAAGAGGACCAATTTGAGCCAGCTGCAATGCCATCAGGAGTCCTCAGTTACAACCTACAGGGACAGGTTGGGGGCGGGGATGGTGTCAGGTGGTGGTGGTGAGTGAGCAGGGGCAGGCCACATTTTATAGCATTGTTGTGGATCTAGGGAGAGCATTTCACGGGCACTCCCAGCAGTACATTGAGATAAATGACATCCAGAAAATTTACCTCTATAATCAGTGCCTTCCTTCAGAAGACCTGGAAAATTGGAAGACGCTTGTATGGTGCATTGCGCATTCAGTTGTGGCAAAACTTTGGGGTTGGGTCATAAAACAGGTGCCCAATTGGCACATATAAGGGGGCCTAACACCCATTTCAGCTTAATATGTGGAGGTCACCAGCTTCCAATTTGGCAACATCATAACTCCAGTGAAGGTTCAAACCCAAAGTCCATCCCCTTTATCCTCCCATAATTCAGGCATCTAAATGTTTTCCCCTTTGCCTTCAGGTGGGGTAGATGACTAAAGAATATAACAGGGAAAATTGGAACTTGGAAAAAAAATGGAGCAATGCTGTTTGCAGGGAAATTCTCCTTGTGTGCTTGTTGTAGAAAAATTATACGATGGATTTATAAAGAATGAAAAATCGAGAGGCAATCTTTCCCTTAGCACCACTGAACGTACACTTCAAAGGATAGAAAAAAAGCAATGGAACTTCATTATTACAACACATACTATTGGAAATGTTCTGAGAATAATAAACCTTTCATTATTTGACAGTTAAGGAGCTGAAATCTCAATATATTGCTGGGACGAACTGATCTGCCAATCCCATCAGTTAATAATAATGAGGGATAGCAATATAATATTAAATAAGAAAAGCTACCTTGTAATGTACTTGCATTAGATCTCCACCTCTTATACTCTTGTGACAAATGATCCTTCATGTACATGTCCTTGTGTATCCTAGCAAATACGCTGCTGCCTTACTGGAAAGATTAACCATTAATGCCAACTCAGTTGGTGAAAGCAAGATAATGTGCAGGGCAAGGTTTAAACATTTGACAGTTAGCATGCAATACTGCTAATTGTTCTGAGTAAGTGTTGACAAAGGCCTCTCAGCAAAATCAGCAAAGTCGTTACCACATCACTAAACTTAGCACCAAAAACGATTCATGAATCCATCTCTTATATTTAACATGTAAAAATACCATAGAATACCTCCAGTGCAGAAGGAGGCCATTCGGCCCATCGAGTCTACACCGACCCTTTGACAGAGCACCCTACCTCGGTCCACTCCCCCCCCCCCCCCCCCATATCCCTGTAGTCCCATAACCCCACCTAATCTTTGGGACAATTTAGAATGGCCAATCCACCTAACCTGCACATCTTTGGACTGCGGGAGGAAACTGGAGCACCCGGAGGAAAGCCACGCGGACACGGGGAGAAAGTGCTAACTCCACGACAGTGACCCAAGGTTGGAATTGAACCCGGGTCCCTGGCGCGGTGAGGCCGCAGTGCTAACCACTGTGCCACCGTGCCACCCTTGAATGCAGCAACAATCTTGCCATTATCATGGCTTGAAATCCAGGATGTAGGTAACACGGACTAAGAATCTTTTCTTTGTTAAGAAGGGATGCTTCACCTACTTTCGCTAGAATGCCAATAAAATGTGAGTTGCACGTTCACAGGGGGAAATGTACTTCCCATTCAACTCTTCACAACCAGACTCCACTCCCTTCAACGCAAAATCACATTTGAAAGGGAGCCATTCCTGTCCAGCTCAGAAATACAGTGGGAAAAAGGGGACTGTTGCCCATTTTGAGCAAAGGCTCTGAATTTCTTGTGGACTAGAATAAAGTAAATAAAGTTACCATAGTCCCAGATGACCACAAGCTGCTTTCCCCTTTGAGGGGGAGAGCTGACTGCTGGTGATTTAGCCTGAGGATCACCACACCTCAGGCGAGGGGCAAGATTGAGAAGGCGGAGCTTTCATGAATAACCTCAGCCAGCGTGGCAATTGAACCTGTATCACAAACCAGCCGCCTAGCCAACTGAGACATTGCGACCTTAAGCTGCAAGGTGCCAAATTTAACCCTTCAGCCAGCCAAATGCGGGCGAGTGTAATTTTCCAATTCACTATCAAACCTAACTCAACGCTATAATTCGGCACCAGTCACCGATAATACAATGACAAATATGTTACGAACTAGCTTATTTCAGCTTAGAGTAAAAATCAGACTTTAAAAGTAGCTGTATTTGCATATTAAATATATGAAGCAGAATTTGAGAGACAGGCTGAATTATAAAACTAGCCCTAAAAATAATGTGCTCAGAACGAGAGATAAAATCAATTTGTCTCTGTGTGGTGACCAATATTATTCTGTTAATTTTGGTGGGAAAAAGATGCTGCAATGCCCAAAAAGCACTTCAACTATTTTGGGCTGTGATTTAAATATAGCAGGTTTGTAGCAACTAATCAATATTAAACATCAATACAGATAAAATGAATAAACTTTCTACTGACATGGTCAACATGTCCTTGGCTAGACCATGGTCTGAGGTTACTAACTTGCCGTATATTGGCAGATCAAAATGAATATCTGACACCAGACATTGATTTCTTATTTTTTTGGTTCGAAGGTCAGGATGGAAGGACAACTGGCGAATAGAAAACTTTGACGATGAAAATTTTTAACCCTCGCTCAGCGAGTAGGTTTAGGGCAATTCATGTGCTCCCAAGTCCAACTGTTGTTTAGCGTTCAACTCCTATCCTAACTCATATACAGGAACAGGAGGAAGCCATTAAGCTTCTCGAGCTCTGACATTCAATTAGATCACGGTTGATCTGTACCTTAAGTCCAGTTGCCCACCTTAGAACATAGAACAGTACAGCACAGAACAGGCCCTCCGGCCCTCGATGTTGTGCCGAGCATTGTCCGAAACCAAGATCAAGCTATCCCACTCCCTGTCATTCTGGTGTGCTCCATGTGCCTATCCAATAACCGCTTAAAAGTTCCGAAATTGTCCGACTCCACTGTCACAGCAGGCAGTCCATTCCACACCCTAACCACTCTCTGAGTAAAGAACCTTACCTCGGATATCCCTCCTATATCTCCCACCCTCAATCTTATAGTTATGTCCCCTTGTAACTGTTACATCCACCCGAGGAAATAGTCTCTGAACGTCCACTCTATCTATCCCCCTCATCATCTTATAAACCTCTATTTAAGTCGCCTCTTATCCTCCTCCGGTCCAAAGAGAAAAGCCCGAGCTCCCTCAACCTTTCCTCATAAGACCTATCCTCCAAACCAGGCAGCATTCTGGTAAATCTCCTTTGCACCCTTTCCAATGCTTCCGCATCCTTCCTATAATGAACCTTAGTTCCATATTCTTTAATATCCTTACCCAACAAAATTTATTGATCTCAAGCTTCATAGCTCCAATTGGGTCAGCATCTATAGGTTTTTAGGGAGTGAATATATTTTTGTTCTACATGTTTTTTGGGGGTTAAAATAATTATAGGGTTAAAACACTACAAATTCAGCAATGTCAGACAGGAGCAGATGTATGGTTTAACATGGAAGTCAAAAAGTTGCCTGCGTTGTGCCGCTGCGCTGCTCGCTTTAATCCAAAAACACACCTTACTATCTGGGTCACGAAGCAAATGCACTGAATGGTGTGATGTTGTGAGTGAAGGCCATAAACAAATTAAACTCACTACAGAAAGTTCAACATTGTTTGTAGAAAAGAGCGATAACAAAAAGTAAGGAAGGAAAATATTGTGAAATCAATGGGGCAAGGATTAAGATGGAGTGTAAATTGGAGTGGGTGTTTGTAGTAGTATGCATAAGCAAGTGTATATGTAAATATGTTTAGCCTCTGACCATTAGGTGTCAGGCAATAATAGCATGTGACACTGTAACCCAGGGGGAATCTGAAGGAGAATTTGGGGTGGTTAGTTGTGTTTGTGTTAGTTCCAGTTTGTTAGCATTAGTCTCCACCCACAGTTGGTTACACAATAGTAAATTTGACCAGTCTTGAACTGGATGTTCTTTAGTACGCCGACTCAGTAATTGTCTCTGTACAAGAACATAACACTTCAGTTATTTTCGAAAATGTGACAGGTAATTAGCGGCTGTCAACTTCTCTGGCACTGAAAATTAAATTTTCTAAGTTGAATAATATTAAGCTTGAAGTTTAAGAAGAAAAATATTTTCCTTCCTTACTTTTAGTTATCGTTCTTTTAAAATCCTGGGCGGGATTCTCCGGTCGCCGATGGTTAGGCAATCAGCCGGAGAATCCCTGTTTGCGGCAAAATGGGGAGTGGTGCCGCTTTTGCGAAGCTTTGCCCCCTCGAAAACTGCGTGCTCATACGTCGCACGCCGTTGGGACGACCTCAGGACATCACCTGAGGCCCTCCCCAAAGCTCCGCCCCCGATAGGCCGACTTCCTGACGGCGTGGAACACTTATCCTTTTTTTTCCGTGATGCCGGCATGGCAGCTGCGGACTGAGTCCAGCGCCACCACAGTCGGGAGGGGGGGTCGGCGTTCCGCTGGCCGGGGGGCTTTGGCGGGGGCTCGGGGCACTGGTGGGGGTTGGTCCGGGGATGGCGAGGAGGGCATATTGGGGACAGTATGTGGCAGGTGGGGTCCGCGCGTGGCCGGCGCCATGTTGCACGGGCCGGCAGCCACAGGCTGCTGCTGTGTGCATGTGCGGCCATCGGCCTGGCAATTCTCCGGTCGTATCTGCAGGTAACGCCGGGGGCTTTACGCTGTGTGGCTGCTAGCCCCCCACCGGATGGAGGATTGGTGCAGCTTTTGCGCTGTTTTTTTTAGCGTAAAATGCCGCTGTTCCCACGCCGGCTTCAGCTGAATCTGTAGCAGAATCTCTCACTCCAATTTACACTAAATCTTAATCCTTGCCCCATTGATTTCACAATGCTTCAATGTGATTGGTTAAAGTTGCTCTCCCTGTTCACTCAGTGTCCTGCTTCCCTCACTGTGTCATTTTCAGCCGACGGTTTCAGCATCCTTCCGTGCACAAATTTAAAAATCCAAACATGCAAATGCAACTCTAACTAATAGAAGGCAAAGCAACATTTTCCTAGTATTCTAGTCAATATTTCTCACCAAAGCTGTCAAAAACAGATAAGGGGCTCGATCCAAAGGCCACGCTGTGCCTGAAAAGCAGCTCGCCGCGTTGCAGCGTGGCCGTTAAAAGCCGGGAGATCCCGCTCCCGCCAGACGTTGTGATGTAAATAGGCTGGATCATATTTTGGGAAATCTGCATTAAAGAGTGAGACAGCTGGTCACCCTAATGTGCAGATTCCTGAGATACCTGAGGCTTCGGGATTCATCCCCTTTACCTCAGGGACCTCGGGCGAGTGCTGTT
The DNA here is from genome assembly GCF_902713615.1 of Scyliorhinus canicula. Taxonomy (NCBI): domain Eukaryota; kingdom Metazoa; phylum Chordata; class Chondrichthyes; order Carcharhiniformes; family Scyliorhinidae; genus Scyliorhinus; species Scyliorhinus canicula. The sequence goes on from NC_052159.1 coordinate 142,555,724, forward strand.
CAGCACTGGTCCCCACAAAGGGGGACCACATGGAATCGCACTCGAGGGGGTCTATCAGGGGATTGGACGTCCTCAGCTGCATTCCCTTTGGGCAGCATGGCATCTTGGCGCTGCTGGCACTGTCAAGGTTCCCAGGTGACACTGACAGCTAGCATGGGCACTGCCAAGGTGCCAGGTTGGCATTTTTGTGTATGTGTGATCAGGCCCAGGGTGTCCTGAGTGGGTGTTGGGCGGGGATCCTCCCATAGTGCGTTCGGGCTGGGGGGGCTCGAGAGTCACTTTGGGGGACTTAAAGATCGGGAAGCCATTTTTAAATGGCGACCCATTTCTCGTTGCACAGAGGAATTCTGACGAACCGAGCTCCCTGGTGTACAAAATGGGGCTATGTACGGTGCCAGCTGTACGTTCCTCACTGAGGCCCCTTATACAATACTGTGAGCACTGTGATCCACGTGGCTAAATGCACTCACTATGGGACTTTGACCCCAATTGGCTGAATCGAGCCCAAGATATTTATTCATGTGTCTATCATGTGTGAGCACTTGCTGTGCATAAATTATCTGTTCTGTTTGCCAATAGATGACATTTGAACAGAAAAGTGTTGCGTAGACCTTTGCCAGTACCATTTTACTGCTTCCTCTGATACTCCATTTTGAGGATCCATGCCACATTAAGAAAAATGCCAGTTATTGACTGTTCACCCTTCCGACTTGTCAAGCAAATCTTATACCATTCGTAGCCGCCCGTCCCTACTGCATTCCCACTGACTACCCACCTTCTTCCTTCCTCTCTCAAAAGCCCCCCCTCCCAGTTTTGACTCCTGATTACTGCTCCATAATTTCTCCTTCCCTTCCTGCCTCACAGCCAACTCCTTCGGCCCACAGCGTCCCAGATAGAATTTAAAAGCCATATTTCCACTGTTAGATTCAGCAGGAAGGCCCCATCCCTCGGTTTTCCATGTTTCTCCCCACAACAATGGCTCCCTCCCCCCATCCACCAACACGCACACTTCGATCCCTTCCTGTCTCCCCATGAATATCATCACCTGACTGCCTGGAGTGCAACTCAGATTCTTCAGGCAAATTATGGGGTTTAGGTTCTAATTTTATTGGGATTTGCACCCTTACACCATCGGGTAGCTTTCTGTTTTTGGTGGTTAACTTATGGCCATGGGCCATAAAGAACTCATTTTGTGTTAGATCGGTAGATTGTAATTAGTATGGAATTATCACACAACCTTGCTTGACCCAAGTCCGCATTTTGTCGGCAGTGAACAAATACGGGTGTCCTTCTTGAAGCCTAGTCCAGAGGTATTCAGGCAAAACTCCTGTAAAATCAATTACAACGGACTGGACACTGTGCCTGAATGGCTGAAAACTATCTTCCCTGCCAAATCCCATTCCCTCAACTCCCAAATGGTCAACATTTCAGGGAAGGACAAAGGAAATGTTCCAAAGACATTCTGAGCTCTCCGTGAAATGTGGCACACTTGGCCCTCATGACTGGGAGGAGCTTGCAATGAGTCATTCAGAATGGCCGCAACTTGTCCGTCAAGGTGCACCACGCTACGAGTCTTAATATCTTAAAGATAAGACAGAGTGGTCGTAGAGAAGGAAAGAAAAGGAAGCAAAATCCTGCTCTGGATCCCATTACCTCATGGGACGTCCTGCCCTATGTTCTCTAAGTGCTGCGGGTGAGGAATCGGCCTGTTGTGTGACAGTGACAGAAACTCATGATTAACTGGAAACAAGGGACAGCCAACGGCGATGATTAACACTGCTTTGCTCAGTCAGCAACAACCATGCTGCTCATTGGCTGAACGTATCAGCAGGATACTATAACTTCCTCCTACCATTTAAAGCTAGCCTGCACCCCTTTCAAGAGAATGTGGATTGCGCCTGAAATAGGTGTTGGGACATATTCTACAAGTGAATCGAACCTGGAAAACAGTGAAGAATGGTTGATCGTGGCAGAGTGCGGCCACCAGGTTTTTTGGGTGAAAAGGTGTCATGAAGAAGAGATATCTCACATGTGCAAGGGGCCTGACAGGTCTCCAGTCAGTTTCCTTAGGAAGCAGTAGCAAGCGATATAAGAGGAGATGAATACTAGGAGCACAAGTCCAAATACATGGACACAGTGCAAGTAAAGTTCAATCTCACAAGGTTAAGGTCAATGAGTGCCTTTTCCAACTTTGCCACTAGCCAAGTTCAATTCGTGAATTCCTATCACTCACCTCCCAACACTCTCCTCAATCGGAACCCATACCTAACATCTGTATTCTTCACCTCAACTCCCATACCCAGAGTAGTTGCAGTCCTCACAACCACATATCACAGCGTGCACATTCTACTGGCTACTCAGCCATAAGAGCCACATCACCCACACAGATTCCATTATACTCATTAACCCACTTCCATTTCTCTTGCAAGAGAAGGTGACTTATAGTGGGGGCAGCAGGGACTAATCAGAAGGGGATTTTTCCTCATCCCACAATCTCTTCTGACTCACAAGCTGTTGATGGGATAATCGTGGCCTCTTGTTCTTCATCCTGCTGTTGGGAAACAAATTTCAGGATTTTGACCCTGTGACAGTGAAGAATTGTCAATATAATCCCAAGTCAGGATGGTGTGTGACTTGGAAGAGAGCTTGCAATTGGTGGTGTCCCATGCACCTGTTGCCCTTGTCCCTTTAGGTGGCAAAATGTTTCGATTTGGGAGATGCTGTTTAAGCAACCTTGACAAATTGCTACATGTGCATGGTACACACTGCTGCTACTGTGCTTTAGTAGAAGGATATGGTGCAGAGAAAGTTAACTAGATTCGTCTCTGTGAGGAGGAGGCTGTTCGATGATCAGACGGCGCTGAAATTGTGTCTCCTCTGGAGTTTAGAGGAATGAGGGGTGATCTCATTGAACCATACAGGAATCGGAAGGGGTTTTGACAGGGTGAACCCCAAGAGGGGGTATATCCTGCTCGTGGAATCTGATATAAGGAGACAGAGTTTCAGGGTAATTTAGGACTGAGATGAGGAACATTTCTCCACTCAAGTTTTTGGGATTTTCCAGCCCTTTTCTCTGGCAGGATCCCACGAAAGATGAGAACACCACCCCTCCCCCCGCACTTTGGTAGGTCCCCGGCAGCAGGACAGGCCAGCTGTAGACATCGGAGGGACTGGAAAATCCCACCTGTGGCCAATGGTGAGCCAATTCTGCCGCCGAAAAGCACGCCCAAAATGTTGTGAATCTTTGGAATTCTCTACCACAGAGGGTTGTAGATGCTCCAGCGCTGAATATATTCACAGCTGAGATAGAGTTTTGATATTTCAGGGAATCAAGGGATATGGGGAGGTAAATGAAGTGGAGAAAGGAGATTAACCACAGGAGGGGCTGGTTTAGCACACTGGGCTAAATCACTGGCTTTTAAAGCAGACCAACGCAGGCCAGCAGCACGGTTCAATTCCCATACCAGCCTCCCCGAACAGGGGCCGGAATGTAGGGACTAGGGGCTTTTCACAGTAACTTCATTGAAGCCTACTTGTGACAATAAGCGATTTTCATTTCATTAAAAATGGGAGAGCTGGCTCAACGAACCATATGGTCTACTGATTTCTTATGTTCCTAAGTTCATATAAGCGATTTTCATTTCATTTCATATAACGTGAGGTGTGTATAAAGCAAGATGGAGGGAAAGCAGATTGGAACCACTCATGCAGTGGAGAGGATAGCCTGGATATCAGCTTTGGTATCGCCCGGAGAAGCCATCTTGTTCTTCCTGACTCATAATTTTTCACTTACATTTTTGAGCCCCCCACATTGCTTCACTGCCCAGTACAACTGGACACACACCATCAACACTGCCCAGATGGCCTTTATAAAAAGTATCAAGTTCCAAAATACTTTAGATGACATCAATCAGACTCCAGTTTGATTGATGTGGCAACTGGACAGCTAAATGAACATCAAAGCAGACAGAGCAGCATCAGATTATAAATTCAACACCTTCTTCTGCCAAGTCTACCTCAGCCCAGAGTTATGGGCTGGTTGAAGGTGCTTCAGGGTTGCCTTGCTTTGGTCAATGTGCATTTGAGTAGGCAGTAGGCCTCATGTTTCTTTGCTCAGTAATATGGATCACTTTCAATCTCCGCACTTTAATAGTGATTGTAATGACGCTTTTTGTTTAATTCTATCATAGGATGCGGGCGCCATCATTTGTTGCCTATCTCTATTTGTCCTTGAGAAGGAGGTGGTGAGCTGCCTACTCGAACCAATGTAGACGATCTGGTGAAGATACTCCCATAGTGCTGTTAGAAGGGAGTTCCAGGAGCATGACCCAACAACAGCGAAGAATGGTGTTTTGTAAGTCAGGACAATGTGATGTGTAGTTGGGAGAAACTGTTCCCTCCCACGTAAGGATCACAAATGAGAGGGTACAGATTTGAGGTCATTTGTAAGAGAAGCAACTGTGATATGAGGAAAAACTTTCTAACGCTGCGTTAGAAAGTGTTTAGGGTCCGAAATGTGAAATGAAATTAAATGAAAATCGCTTATTGTCACGAGTGGGCTTCAATGAAGTTACTGTCAAAAGCCCCTAGTCGCCACATTCCGGCGCCTGTCCGGGGAGGCTGTTACGGGAAACAAACCGTGCTGCTGGCCTGCTTTAAAAGCCAGTGATTTAGCCCAGTGAGCTAATCCAGCCCCAGTTGTGTTTGTGTTTGTGATAAGGGTTGAGGCAGATTCAACTGATGTACTCAGAAGAGGATTGGACTGTTATCTGAAAAGGAGAATGTGCAGGGTTATGGAGAGACGATGTGAGAATGGAACTTGGGAGTTGCTCCTTCAGTGCAGACACAATGGGCGCGATTTTCCCATGCCGCGCAGTATGGAAGAATCGCTGTTCTCGCCATTTTTACCCGCGGCGCCGGTCCGAGAAGCGGAGAATCGGTACCATTTGCGCCGGCCTTGATGGGCCGAGCGGCCGCGCGGAAACGGCAGAGTCCCTCCGGCGCCGCTTACACCTGTTCGCAGCTAGCGGGAACTCTGCGCGTAGGGCCGGGGGGAGGCCTGTGGGGCGGGGACCAGCGCTCCTTCACCGGGGGGGGGGGGCCTCCGATGGGGTCTGGCCCGCGATCGGGGCCCACCAATTGGCAGGCCGGCCTCTCCAGCCCTGGCCCTATTTTATTACGCGGCCGGCCCCTGAACCCCCGCGCCATGTTGCGTCGGGGCCGGCATGCTGAGCAACTACCCCACGCATTTATGGGTTGGCGCGGCGCCCATTTGGCGCCGGGAAGGGAGGCTGGAGCGGCGTGAACCGCTCCAGCGCCGTGCTGGTCCCCTATGGGGGCCAGAATTGGTAGTGCCTGTGCCCGTTTCACGCCATTGTGAAACGCGACGGCATTCACAACAACGCGAACACGCTGTCTCCATTTCGGAGAATTACGCCCAATGGATCAAATGACCTCCTTCTGCGCCGTAACAATTCTGTAATTCTGTTTGTGGCTTGGAGGGGAACTTGCAAGTGGTGGTGTTCCCATGTATTTGTTGCCCTTGGCCTGCTAAGTGGTAGAAGTTTGAGAGGTGCTGTTGAAGCAGCCTTGGTGAATTACTGCAGTGCCTCTTGTGTGTGATACACTCTGCTGCCATTGTGAATCAATAGTAGAGGGAGCAGAAGTTTTTTTAATGTAATTTAAAAAAAAAAATTATCTTTATTGTCACGAGTAGGCATACATTAACATTGCAATGAAGTTATTGTGAAAAGCCCCTAGTCGCCCCATTCCAGCGCCTGTTCGGGTCCACAGAGGGAGAATTCAGAATGTCCAAATTACCTAACAACACATCTTTCGGGAGGACACTGGAGCACCTGGAGGAAGCCCATGCAGACACGTGGAGAGCATGCAGACTCCGCACAGACAGTGACCCAAGCCAGGAATCGAACCTGGGAAGCTGCCGCTGTGAAGCCATAGTGCTAACCACTGTGCTATCGTGCTGCCCACAAGGCTTTTGTGCATGGGGGTGCCAATCAAGTGGGCTACTTTATCCTGGATGGTGTCAAGCTTCTTGAGTGTTGGAGCTGCACTCATCCAGGCTAGTGGAGAGTATTCCATCACACTCCTGACTTCTGCCTTGCAGATGGTGGGCAGACTTTGCCCGGGGGGGGGGGGGGGGGGGGGGGGGTTCAGGCAGTGTGTCACTATCCATAGAATTCCCAACTCCTGACTTTCTCTTGTAGCCACAGCATTAGTATGGCTACTCCAAGTCAATTTCTGGTCAATGATAACCCCCAAGGTGTTGATTGTGGGGGAATTCAATTATGTTAATGTCATTGAATGTCAAGGAGTAATGGTTATATTCACTCTTGTAAGAGATAGTCATTGCCTGGCACTTGTCTGGTGTGAACATTACTTGCCACTCATCGGCACAAACCTGAATGTTGCCTGAGTCTTGCTGCCTCTGGGCTTGGACTGACTAAACTATTTGACCAAGAAGGGCATCGTAACTAAATCTGACGCTATCTTTATCCAGTTCCCACAAACAAACATTTTTCAGTCGGGTTCCTGGACAATGATCAGAAACAGGAACCGTGGGTTCGGGTTTAACCCTCCCTAGTCGATTGGTGTCATGATGATAGTAACACTCGTGCCATCGAGAGTCCAGACTGAAATCAAACTCAAACAAACAAACTTCAGCACAGCCCAGAGAACGATCCTGCAGCCCTTTCTGTCTGTCTATCTTGAATAACGCTTCGGCCAACATTACCCTCATTAAGACAAGGAGGACCATTTGAACCAAATTTGTGGGGCGAGAATGCTACTTTCATACCCTGCCCAATTTTACTCTCCATTGAAGTCAATGAGTTATATATAAATTCAGGGTTTCTTAGCTGTGTCGTTAGGTTAAAAGTACCCCCGTTGGGACAGTTCATTTTTTAAAATGTCACAGCAAATTGTTCGTAAGTGATATATAAATATATTTATATCCGTCAGCAAAGAGATACCACTGCTCCTTTAGTGTTTAACAGTAAAAGGTTGTGTCACTCTTCATTGGGAGTATTTTTAAACTCAGGCTCATATTTTTATCCCCAACACAGCAAGTGCGGCAAACAATTAATCAATAAGGCGCTGAATCCCACATGTCGAGAAAGGGACAATAGCACGATGGATTTGATGGTAATAGCTTATCCCTTTCAGTTTTACTACTGGCGGTGAAATCTGTGGAGAACAGCACTGCAAATCTAATCACTGATCGGAGCAATGCTGCTGCTCACGGTAGCCACACCAGAATCCCATTAAGAAACAAAGGAAGAAGGTAGCAGGTGTTCAGGGCCAACTTCATTTCTTCTCCTCCTGTATCAGAAATAATTAAAGTATAAGCATAACCTTCTAATATGTGGTACATTCATGTTAATTAGACTGGTGAACTATAAACCTCCACCAACTTCAAGCAGCATTGCGAAACAAAACAAAAATTGGAAACCTCAGCTTTATTACCTGGTGACAGTAATGATGTCGACCTCAGTAATGATTGAGTTGACATGCTCCACGGTGATCGGCGAATGCTGACAACCAGATATTCCAATGGAGGTTTCTCTTTTCAGTAAATGAGTGAACAGTAACTGCAAGCATCGTTATAATTCCACGGACATCCAAAGGTATTTGCACAGGAGATGCGTTTTGCTGTGATTCACCGTACCTATTCAAGTACCTCTGCTTCACACTTTCCAAACCTCTGCTCCCTCGCTGGTTCATATTCATCTTACTGCCGTTAGCATAGTTAGTGCACATTTTTTCCCATTTCTCTCCTCTTGTGACCTCTTGTGGGGTCTGGTTCGACAAGTGCTGCCTTTCCTCAAATGCTGAGTGCAACTTGTCCTTTATGCGTGGGCCAGAATGGTGGGTCAAATTCAGCCAAAGCAGGCATTGTAGCCAAATTCCATCCCGGTGCGTATTTCAACTGGGTGATGAATCAAAGCAGGAATCTTGTTTTTTAAAATTTCTTAGCTAGTGAAATGGAGACCATTTACTCTTCCCAGCCATTGCACCACCTGAGCCAAGTTCCTCTGCATAAATTGGAAGCAAACTCAGGATGTATTTATCTGTATGACTTAATGTCACACTAGACATAGTGCTTTCAGCAAGTAGGCCATTAAGGAGACTATGTTTTCTACAGTTAAATATAAAAATATCCCGGGCAGAGAGATAGGCAGAACCTTCTCAACTTCAAATATTCTTAGGCGTTGGGACCTGAGGAGGGTCCTTTCTCCGCTGGTGTCCAAATCCCGCCCACTGACGTGATCTTCCCAAAGGCAACCAATTAAAATCTGCCAGGCGGGGTACTGAGAGGGTACCTGAAAATGGAGGTTCCCTCTGACGACCTCAAAACCATGGTTAAAAAAAAGGGTGGTCACAGCAGAAAGGCCATTGTACTGGAAGGGAAAACATAACCCCTCGCTCAACTGGATTGCCCACGGCCACAGCTGTGGTCCTCTGGCACTATAGCCGCGGGTTGGGGAAAAGTGGCAGTGGAATTAAAGGAGGCCTTTGCGCATCCCCCGCCGCCCCACCACACACCCCATACTCCCTGCCGCTGGGAGGACGCCCTCAGGCAACCATCAGGTTTAGCCTCTGTGCAGTGGTGCAGTGATTAGCACTGCTGCCACACGGTGCCGAGGACCCGGTTCGATCCCGGCCCCGGGTCACTGTGCGTGTGGAGTTTTCTAGCCACCTGGGGTGACGACTGCCCAACACAAAATGGAAGATTGCAAGGAATGCAGGGAAAATAGAAATGTTGTAAAAGCAAGCAGCTGGCAAAGCGCTTGTATGAAATGAAATGAATGAAAATTGCTTATTGTCACGAGTAGGCTTCAATGAAGTTACTGTGAAAAGCCCCTAGTCACCACATTCCGGCGCCTGTCTGGGGAGGCTGGTACGGGACTACTGCAGAAACCACTTCTGGCTGCTGCAAAAACCAGACAGCACTATGAAAAGAAACAGTCAGCATACTAATGAGGCAATACCGGGCGATCCCCAGATACAATGGAAACAAGTTAAACACAGATCGATACATTGAATGGAAGGCCAGACTTTTCGGCGCCAAAGAAGCCCAAAACAATAAGTCCCAAGAACTGCCCCAGTGATCGAGGGATTGCCCTGCTATTGGGGAATTCAAATCAATCAATTGGGAAGAGACCCAATCGATTGCGAGAGTATAGAGGGTCCGCCCAGGTGGGCACAAGACCCTGAGAGGAGTATAAGACAGAGACCGCGACCCCAGCTCTCTCTCTCTGCCAGCCTCTCCTTGACTAGCCAGCCCTCCCAGCAGAACACCGTTGCAGCAGAAGAACCTTGAGGAGGAGAGGTCTGGACAGCAGCCGCCAACAAGTAAGTCATAACGCACGCTACGAGAGTAGTCACTCCTGACCCCCTTTAGTCCGTAACTACCGGAAGCCTGCAGACCCAGGACAAAGCTAGAAGCCGTTGTTCCCTGATCCGGCAGTCCCCTTATCCAGATAAGTATTTGACCTATTAGTGGTAGGATTAGCCTAGTCATATAGTTTTATATGCATGATTAGTAGATTATTGTAATATAACAAACGTGTCTTGTTTGAACTTACTAATTGGTGTATGGATTTATTGCTTTGAACTGGACCTTGAAACTTATGGCGGTATCTTAATGATACCTGGCGACTCCAAAGCTAAGGAACGAAACAGAGCCAAATTGAGTGTTAAGCACACTCACCCAGAACGAGCAACATTTAGTGGCGACTCCGCCGTGACTCAACTAGAAGTGGCCCACCCACTCCGAGAGAACCCAGAAATTTGAATCTGAAATCCAATTGGGAAAAGGAAAAACCACAAGTGTTCAAGGAGTTCAAATCAATACTCATAATTCGGAAGTGTGTTTTTGCATGCGTAACTAACAGGGTTGTAAGGTTAAACCGAGAGATTTTTGTTGCGACAAACTGTCGGGAGTTTTATAATTCGGAACAAAGCGTAAGCCGTACCCGTATTTTATAAGCATTGCCTTATTATCCCTCATTCCAAATTTAAGAGAGCATAGGAGAAAAAGAAATGGCCATGCAGGCAATGGAACGCCTCATGAACCCAGAGCAGTTCTTGGTCGCAGCGACCAACAGCAGCAGAGTAGGTCAGTGTCCCGTTTGGGAGCTGGAACTCAGGAAGTACCTCAAAGGGAAAGGATGGCCCCTTTGGAGTGAGTTTTGTGTGAATGAGGAGACATGTCCTGGGAGTATAGGACATACTTGGTGGGAGAACCTATCTGAAATTCACAAGAAAAGTTTAGGTAAAGCACGTAAGCCGATGGCAATTGTGTCCTGCTTGGCACAATTGCGAGGCACAGAGGAGGTCGTCAGGACGCTCCGAGCAGAGTTAGAGGAGAAGAACAGAATGAGCAAAGTGGATGTCAGGGACATTGAAAAGGAGAATATAGGATTAAGGCAACGACTGGCAGATAAGGATAGAGAGGTGGATGATGCCAAGAGGGCACATCAGTCTTGTCTAGCCCATCTGAGCAGCTCTCAAGTGCAGTACGAAAAAGCCTATCAAGATGTGCAGCGTGCAGTCTTGATAAGAGAAGAGTCAGAAAAGCAGGTAGAGACACTGAAGAAGCAGTGTAGCGACCTAAAGGCAGCTTTAAGGGCACTCCATGCTGCCACCACTGAGCAGAGGCAAAGCACAGTAGACCACGCTAAATGTAGGAAGCAGATTGCGCAGCTGCAATCTCTGCTTTCTGTGCAGAATGGCTTACGTACACCACCCCCTTAACCGTAACACAACTAAGGGACGCGTGTTAAAAAATCACCCCGTTCCTCCCCACTGCAGACCCCCACCAATTCTTCGCACGAGTGAAACAGCAGGCGACCATGTACAGCCTGGATGAGTGAGAGCAGGTTAAGCTCACAGCTTTGAGTTTAGACTCATCAGTAGTAGCAGCCCTCCCCGACCCACAGAACGTTGGGGGAGGCACCCTCGAAGAGATGCATACAGCTATTTTAGACGCGATAGGGTACAACAGAGGAGACCCAGTCGAAGGCCTAAATAAGTGAAGGCAGAAAAGGACCGAGCACCCCACAGCATTCGCAGGAAGTCTGTGGATTCATTTTACTGCAGTTTTCGGTGATTTAGACCGCGTACATTTGACCCGAGATAACATGGTTAAATGGACCCGCACTATCATCTCCCACGCCACAGACGCAGGACAGATTGTCTGCTCCAATTATGACTCCTCAGAAGAGGCCCATAATGAAAAATGGGTATTGAAAAGATTGTCCCGCGCTTGGGAGCAATCTGTCCACAGCAAGGCAACATTTAAGAACCCCGAGGAAGGACAGGCAGATGCAGACATGCATCCAGTTAAAACACATCAAAACCCCGCATGTGTAAATGAGGGAAGGAACAGCCCACAGCAGACCAAGTCACAGGAATGTTTTAACTGCGGACAGTTAGGCCATTATGCTCGAGAATGTCAAGCCCCCCCAAAACAGCAACAGAATCAGCCCACCAATGCCCCCCGAAGCAGCAACAAAACCAACAGCCCCGACCCCCCACTCAGGGAACAATACCCAAGGGAACAATGCACCAGAGTGCCTGCTCCGCCTTATGTGCCTCAGGGGTCATGTTACAACTGTAGGAAGCCAGGACACTTCGCCCGAGATTGCAAGAGACCCCCACCACCAGCTAGACCCGCCCCCAGATATGAAAGAGAACATCAGCCACAGCAGCTACAAGGTCCCAGCTGCCCCATGCAAACTATGAGCGCTTACCCACCACTTCTCATGGCAGGGATACCTCAGCAATGCCAATTCATTTTTGTTTCTCTCCTTCCTCTCTTCTTCGGTCACACTGTACTGACTCCATATGCTAGTTACACCCCAAGCCAAATGTAATTTACAGTATCCTTCTTTCTGATGGAACCTGTACGATATTCGTTTCATGTTTGTTTGTATGTGTTTGTTAAATGTTCAGTGTTTAAATTTAAATAGCTTTTCACAGCCCCACGCCACCACTGATGGAACCTGCACGCATGTTGGTTATGTTTGTTTGTCAAATGTTTGTTTTTGGAGATTAGCCACTCGGGTTTCAGCTGAAAAGCTTGTGACCATCTCACATGCACGTTAAGTTTGTCCGCAGATATCTCTGAGAACTTGTCTCAGCTGCAATGTCTGGAGCCCAACTTAAGGCTTCACCCCTTACCCCACTAGGAGCATCTTGGCTCCCCCTTTTTTAGGTGCCCCCCTATTCTGGGAATAGAGGCAGCAAATTCACGATGAACACATTCATGCCCGTTCATTCCAGGTCGTTCAGGCAGTGGAGAAACGGCATTGAGGACCCGTCCTGTCTGAGGACCCCCCCCCCCCCCCCCTGGTTAACTAAGCTCGGGTACAGCACAGCACGCCCTACCCGGGGATTCCATCCAAATCCTACCCGTCGCGGCCCATACGCAACTCATTCGGATATCTCATTTCTAAAGTTTGGTTTCATTTTTGTTTGAGGTAGCCTTTCGGTTACCATTCCTTATGCTATTTACATCGAGGAACATTGGGATGGTAAATCACAAAACCTGCGAGACGGCTCGCAGTGGCAAAGTTGTTAAGTGTATGACTGGTCCTAAATTTGCTTTTGAAAAAAAAAATGAGGGGAGTCACAGGGTGTGACTTGGCCATTCATTTAAGGGACAATTGGAATGAGAGGACAGATACACTAACATTAAAGGTATTAAATGAATTATTGACAGATACTATGCTTGATCCCATAGCTTTCGGACGTTCAAAGGAAGGATCAGAGCAAGATCAGCAATACAAAGGACTGAAGGAAGAGAAGCAAGAAGACCGAGATGGAGAACTATATGTTTTTAGTTATTGTTTTTGTATTTTTGCGCGCGGACGCAAACCCTTTTTCCCCTATGACCCCCGCCGTTAATGTTTCCCAGACACCAACTTCTCAAAGCCCAGTAAGGAACAGCGATGACCAGACCTGGTGCACAAAATTACAAACTGGTACTCCCTTTCGTACGTTATTGAATCACTTTTGGTGATAGCAGCTCTCTACATCGTAGTGCAGACACTTTGGTTAAGAAAATGGAGAAGGAGAGCCTCCAGCTCTTGCGCCTCGACCATATACAGAGTACAATTCCCTATTTTCGGCTTCCACCAATCCCCCCAACCCCTTGATGTGTAATGATTGATTTAATTTTGATGTGATGTTGTAAAATAAAGACCTTTTCTCATGTTTTGTAATACTCTGAGCTCGACTGTCGAGTCAGAAATGGAATGTAGCAATGATAATGTTAAGGATAGGAAGTTAGAATGTTTAAATGTGTACGGGAGTGTAGTTTACAAAGGATAGTTAGAGGTTCCCTAGTAAGGCATGTCCCCTTTGACATCGCGCCAACCAGAGACTGTTAGATAAACATTTTGTGCCATAATGAGGAAGGTATAGAGGCCATGGGACTCGCTGAGATCAGGGAACACAAAGACACCGAACTTGGGTGATCCTTCATGATTTCTCATGAGGATCACAAGGAGGGAGTGTAGCCACCTGGGGTGACCACTGCCCAACACAAAATGGAAGATTGCAAGGAATGCAGGGAAAATGGACATGTTGTAAAACCAAGCAGCTTGCAAAGTGCTTGTATATTCAGACTACTGCAGAAACCAGACAGCACTATGAAAAGAAACAGTTAGCATACTAATGAGGCGATACCGGGCTATCCCCAGATACAATGGAAACAAGTTAAACACAGATCAATACATTGAATGGAAGGCCAGACTTTTCGGCGCCAAAGAAGCCCAAAACAATAAGTCCCAAGAACCGCCCCAGTGATCGAGGGATTGCCCCGCTATTGGGGAATTCAAATCAATTGATTGGGAAGAGACCCAATCGATTGCGAGAGTATAGAGGGTCCGCCCAGGTGGGCGCAAGACCCTGAGAGGAGTATAAGACAGAGACCGCGACCCCAGCTCTCTCTCTCTGCCAGCCTCTCCTTGACCAGCCAGCCCTCCCAGCAGAACACCGTTGCAGCAGAAGAACCTTGAGGAGGAGAGGTCTGGACAGCAGCCGCCAACAAGTAAGTCATAACGCACGCTACGAGAGTAGACACTCCTGACCCCCTTTAGTCCATAACTACTGGAAGCCTGCGGACCCAGGACAAAGCTAGAGGCCGTTGTTCCCTGATCTGGCAGTCCCCTTATCCAGATAAGTATTTGGCCTATTAGTGGTAGGATTAGCCTAGTCTTATAGTTTTATATGCATGCTTAGTAGATTATTGTAATATAATAAACGTGTCTTGTTTGAACTTACTAATTGGGTGTATGGATTTATTGCTTTGAACTGGACCTTGAAACTTGTGGCGGTATCTTAACGATACCTGGCGACTCCAAAGCTAAGGAACGAAACAGAGCCAAATTGAGTGTTAAGCACACTCACCCAGACCGAGCAACAGTTTGCACATTCTCCTATGTCTATGTGGGTCTCACCCCCACAAACCCAAAGATGTGCAGGATAGGTGGATTGGCCATGCTAAATTATCCCTTAAAAAAAAGGGGGTTCAGCCTCATTGGGCAGAACCTAGTCTGCAATTAATAGGATCCTAGTGGCTTCAACAATTTGTGCCTAACTGAGCACTTAATTGGTCTGAATTAGCTACTCGTCATCGCTGGTTTGATAGCCGGTACTTGCTTGCCCCTGCCTCTGGCATGTTCACATGAAGGCAGAAAAGTGTCAACCTGGCAAGCAACGTTCAAAAATTCCCCCTCCTCAGAGTTTCAAAGTAGTTGCCCCGCCGCTGATAAAAGTTTACCAACAATGTTTAATAGGCAGCTGGATGCAGAGGCCTGAATAATAGGAAGTTCCATATTTAGAAACCCCACAATGGTTTGGCAACGTACATGGGGTCACTGGATTTGCTTTATAATAGTGGCAGCTGCAATCTCATAAATGGCTTGCTCCAAACTGCAGTCATGAGTTGAAGAGAAAGGTGAGTCATATGCAAGGACAGAAATGGCTTTGTTTGGATGCTCTTTCTCTCCAACTATCTATTTTCTTTATCTACGGGGAGGGAGGGGGGGGGCAATTTTGCGCACGTGTTCAACGTGGGTGCAAATGGCGATGTTGATGATAAATCTCACGAGAATCTGAAAACGAGGTTCTCGCCAGCGAGATCCCGTTTTCTGCTTTTCCACGGACCTCGTAGGTGATGTAATGAAGTTCCCGCCCTTTTGTTTCAATAAATTGTCACACATTTAAATAAGGGCTTCCCTGTTTTATGTTCCCCCCTCACTGAATATTCATATATTCATGTCAGGTCAGCGTGGTTTACAACAGGCAATCGAGGGGAACCTGTCGGGATGCAAAGATAAGAATAGTTCCCGAGTGGAGGGGCACAGGCCTGGCCAGTGCCATGGGAAGGCCTTCTGGGGAGCTCTATTGGTTGGGGAGGGGTTCCCTTTATGTGTTGGGTGGGGAAGTTATCTGGTGATGGTAGGGATGGTTCACCTTATCTATGGGGGGGGCGGGAAGGCCCACATATCCTTGGGGGGGGGGGGGGGGTTTCCCCTTGTGCAATCATTTCCATTGGAGGGTAGATGGGCGGCACGGTAGCACAGCGGTTTGCACTGTTGCTTCACAGTGCCAGGGTCCCAGATTCGATTCCTGGCTTGGGACATTGCCTGTGTGGAGTCTGCATGTTCTCCCTGTGTCTGCGTGGGTTTTTTCCGGGTGGTCCGGTTTCCTCCCACAAGTCCCAAAGTGCTGTTAGGTCATTTGGACATTCTGAATTCTCCCTCTGTGGAGCCGAACAGACGCTGGAATGTGGCGACTGGGGGCTTTTCACAGTAACTTCATTGCAGTGTTAATGTAAGCCTACTCGTGACAATAAAGATAATTTAAAAAAAAATTATATTACAAAAACTTCTGCTCCCTCCACTATTGATTCACAATGGCAGCAGAGTGTATCACACACAAGAGGCACTGCAGTAATTCACCAAGGCTGCTTCAACAGCACCAAAGAACAAAGAACAAAGAACAAAGAAAATTAGAGCACAGAAACAGGCCCTTCGGCTCTCCCAGCCTGCGCCGATCCAGATCCTTTATCTAAACCTGTCTCCTATTTTCCAAGGTCTACTTCCCTCTGTTCCCGCCCGTTCATATACCTGTCTAGATGCCTCTTAAATGATGCTATCGTGCCCGCCTCTACCACCTCCGCTGGTAATGCGTTCCAGGCACCCACCACTCTCTGTGTAAAAAACTTTCCACACACATCTCCCTTAAACTTTCCCCCTCTCACCTTGAAATAGTGACCCCTTGTAACTGACACCCCAACTCTTGGGAAAAGCTTGTTGCTATCCACCCTGTCCATACCTCTCATAATTTTGTAGACCTCAATCAGGTCCCCCCTCAACCTCTGTCTTTCCAACGAAAACAATCCTAATCTACTCAACCTTTCTTTATAGCTAGCACCCTCCATACCAGGCAACATCCTGGTGAACCTCCTCTGCACCCTCTCCAAAGCATCCACATCCTTCTGGTAATGTGGCGACCAGAACTGCACGCAGTATTCCAAATGTGGCCGAACCAAAGTCCTATACAACTGTAACATGACCTGCCAACTCTTGTACTCAATACCCCGTCCGATGAAGGCAAGCATGCTGTATGCCTTCTTGACCATTCTATCAACCTGCGTTGCCACCTTCAGGGTACAATGGACCTGAACTCCCAGATCTCTCTGTACATCAATTTTCCCCAAGACCCTTCCATTGACCATATAGTCCGCTCTTGAATTTGATCTTCCAAAATGCATCACCTCGCATTTGCCTGGATTGAACTCCATCCGCCATTTCTCTGCCCAACTCTCCAATCTATTTATATTTTGTTGTATTCTCTGACAGTCCTCCTCGCTATCTGCAACTCCACCAATCTTAGTACCATCTGCAAACTTGCTAATCAGACCACCTATACCTTCCTCCAGGTCATTTATGTAGATCACAAACAGCAGTGGTCCGAGCACGGATCCCTGTGGAACACCACTAGTCACCCTTCTCCATTTTGAGACACTCCCTTCCATCACTACTCTCTGTCTCCTGTTGCCCAGCCAGTACTTTATCCATCTAGCTAGTACACCCTGAACCCCATACAACTTCACTTTTTCCATCAACCTGCCATGGGAAACCTTATTAAAGACCTTACTAAAGTCCATGTATACGACATCTACAGCCCTTCCCTCATCAATTAACTTTGTCACTTCCTCAAAGAATTCTATTAGGTTTGTAAGACATGACCTTCCCTGCACAAATCCATGCTGCCTATCACTGATAAGTCTATTTTCTTCCAGATGTGAATAGATCCTATCCCTCAGTATCTTCTCCAACAGTTTTCCTACCACTGACGTCAAGCTCACAGGTCTATAATTCCCTGGATTATCCCTGCTACCCTTCTTAAACAAAGGGACAACATTAGCAATTCTCCAGTCCTCCAGGACCTCACCCGTGCTCAAGGATGCTGCAAAGATGTCTGTTAAGGCCCCAGCTATTTCAACCCTCGCTTCCCTCAGTAACCTGGGATAGATCCCATCCGGTCCTGGGGACTTGTCCACCTTAATGTCTTTTAGAATAGCCAAAACTTCCCCCTTCCATATGACACAATATTTAAACATCCATCCCTAGCCACAACATCCGACTTGTCCCTCTCCTTTGTGAATACTGATGCAAAGTACTCATTAAGAATTTCACCCATTTCCTCTGAGTCCATGCATAAATTCCCTCTTTTGTCTTTGAGTGGGCCAATCCTTTCTCTAGTTACCCTCTTGCTCCTTACATACGAATAAAAGGCTTTGGGGTTTTCCTTAACCCTGTTAGCCAAAGATATTTCATGACCCCTTTTAGCCCTCTTTATTGCGCGTTTGAGATTCGTCCTACTTTCCCGATATTCCTCCAAAGCTTCATCAGTTTTGAGTTGCCTCGATCCTATGTATGCTTCCTTTTTCATCTTAGCTAGTCTCACAATTTCACCCATCATCCATGGTTCCCTAATCTTGCCATTTCTATCTTTCATTTTCACAGGAACATGTCTGTCCTGCACTCTTATCAACCTTTCCTTAAAAGACTCCCACATTTCAAATGTGGATTTACCCTTAAACAGCTGCTCCCAATCCACATTCCCTAGCTCCTGCCGAATTTTGTTATACTCTGCCTTTCCCCAATTTAGTACTCTTCCTTTCGGGCCAGTGATATAACTTCACGTTACACTTTATTACATTTTTAACTGAGGTTGCTAATCCCAATTTACTGAATGCTACCTATGTCTACAGGACAATATTTTGTATACAGTAGTGCATTTTACCCATTCGGCATCACCACCAATTATTGGTTGAGCATTACAATCTAACCGCGATCTATGTCTGTAAAGATTCTGCTCCTATACATTGCTGAAATTAGCATTACAGTTTTCATATGAGCACAAAAATAGTTTGTAATCAGATCCTTCCATCTGATGAACTCTAGTTCTGGTACTGTCTCTTGTTTCCACATTCCGCAAGCAGTTTTGAAACAACATGCAGATTAAGATATCTCTCTCTTGCACTCCCTCTCTCTAGCAGAACTGCTCTGATTCACCATAGAGCCCTTAATAAGACCTTTCATGTGGTATCTTTTAATGTAGGGATGCTGTTATGCTGCAGCTACAACATGGTTCTGGGTGATCAGGAACTCTCCCATTCTTACTGCCTGCCATTGGCGCATTGGAACCAGCTATTGGTTGACAATCAACCTGCTTGGCCACACCACTAACACGCCTTCCATGGCCATCAAGTCCTGAGGTGCGCCTTGAATCTGGAACTTCTGTCTCAGAGTTGGGATGCTACCACTGTGCCACAGGACCTCTTAGATTAAGATATAGCGATGGATATACAGTAAAGCAATGAGCATTCTGAGTTTGCTCATGCTGTTTGTGATGCTCCTTGTTGAGTCACTCAAGATGGTTAAAGGTCGTAGAGCTGACAAAGAACATCAAGCTATGTATTTCAAACAAAGCTAGTTTATTTACACTATTTGAAACGATTCGCACACCTTACGAAGCAACCGCTAAGAAGCTAACAGTATTAAACATATGCTACAGAATAATATGTCTCTAATACAATTAACACCCAATCTCAATCTTCCACTAACAGCTTCTCCCAGAATCCCAGGAGTCACAGTATATTTATATGACTACTCTATAGTGCCATCTAGTGTTGAGATACATGAACATCATCTTGTTAACCCTTTACACTCCCGACATTATAGATATCATTACACTGTTGACACTGTTGAATGGTGGAGAATAGTAAAATATGTCGGAATTCTCTGGTCGTCAGGATTCACTTTTCTTACTGGCAGCACAGGACCCGCCAATGGGTTTAGTGGCGGCATTGGGTAGTTTCAATGGGAAATCCCATTGACAAGTGGTAGGAGAATAGACTCCTGGCACCAGCGAACAGTGCACTGCCAAGAAAATTACAGTTGGGAGACCGGAGAAACCACCCATAGTGACTTAGGCCAGGATTTCCTGACCCTGCTGCGATGGGTTTCCCCACGGAAGATGCTCTGAACCATTCAAATCTCCACTGACTCCAGATGATTCCGCCAGCAGGTGGCACCAGAAAATCCCAAACTTAATTTCTTAATTTACATCCTTAATTTACACACCAGATAATCAAATATGGGCCAGGATTCTCCGTCCCATGCCAGGTCGGAGAATCGCCGGCGGGAGGCGCGAGAATCACGCCGCGCCGCTCCGATGCCGGGCCGCCGATTCCCTGGCGTCCACTGGGTCGCCATCGCGCCGGTCGGGAGCCGTTGAAAGCCCTTCTCCCTGGCGTTTCTCCACGCCTTGACGGGCCGAGTGCCCGCCGAGTCACACCGGCGTGGGTTATGTATGGTCCCACCAGGCGGGACCTCAGATTTCTGGCTGCGGGGGCCGTCCTGGTGGGAGGGCGGGGGGGATCCGACTCCCGGAGGGGTCTCCACGGTGGCCTGGCCCGCGATCGGGGCCGACCAATTGGCGGGTGGGCTAATTCCATGGGTGGCCTATGTTCCTCCATGCCGGGATCTGTAGGGCTCCGACATATTGCCCAGCGGCCGGCGCGGAGACGGGAACCCACACCCATGCGGGGACTCGCGCTGGCCGTGACACGCATGCGCAGACTCGTGCCAGCCGTGGAGCACATGCGCGGATCTGCGCCGGCCGTGGCGTGCCGGCTTTCGAGCATCGGAGCAACAGACTCCACTCCGGCACCGTACCAGCCCCCGAGGAAGGGGTGAATGCCTGCGTCTGGAGGCCCATTGACACCGGAGTGGCTCACGCCGCTTTTGACGCCGGCGTCAGAACTTGGCCGAGGGATCGGAGAATGCCGGCCATGGTGTTTCTATTTCAACATTGAGGATCTTCCTGAGGAGAACAGAATCCTCTGGTTCCAGTTGATGATTATTTTACAAGCGTCTTTAATAACAAGCATGAAAATTGTAATAACGCCCAATTTTCAAGTAAAGGTTTGAAAATAGGAGTCAATAACAACCGAATGAGGAGATTACTCTCCACATTGATTAGATCTCTGTGATTGAAACCGTGATAATGGGAATAGTAATGGTTAAAATAACTCTGCACAGGAGATCAATAAAAATTGTTGATGAAGGATACACAGAATGATATGTAATAGATTTAAGTACTCTGAAATACTCACATACTGTAGTTGGTGTCTGAGAAAAGATGAGGTATGATTTCTGAATGGTTGAGAGGATTCTGGGAAAAGGTTGAAAATTGGAATTTCAAAGGAACCAATTCAGATGGACAATGTGCGTGCAAATATGCAAGTGATTCACGAGCTAAACCAATACTTCAAACAATTCATGAACCAATTGAGTGAGATTATATTCATGGCACTTCGACTGTACATAGATGCAGTAATCTTTTTCTGACTAAAGCCCCATATCAGTTGTGGAGAAAACAGAAAGGTTCGGTCATAGGTTAGAGTACAAGACAAGCCTCTCAATTGAACATGTCGGAGGTCACGCGATGGTCTCCTGTTCCGATGAAGCATTTGTACAAAATTCCCTGGTTTGCAGCTCAGGTGCCATGAGCCAACAGTGGGGGAATTAGATGGTGATGTGGATAAAAATTCCCAGTGTACTGATGAGCCGGGAGAAAAATGGGGAACTTCCTCAGAGCTGCTCCTGCTCCTCCACTGCGATAGGGTTTGGGCAGGAGGTCTGGTTGAACTAAAGCTCGTGGTGCTTGGAGGCTGGAAGGCTGACTCGGAGAAAACGGGAATAGTTTGGGGATATCAAAGGGAAGAGATGGAGGCTTCACCAGCATACGGGCTGACAGAGGGATGTAGGTGAGCATCGTTATTGAGGTGACTGTAGGCAGTCTATGTCCTTGGGATAATATAGGGCTGTAAGCTCAGCCTTGGGTTAAATGAGGTTTCAAACCACCTGGTTCAGCTTGAGTCAATGGTCGGGGGGAGTTGGTGTCTGACGTGAGGGTGCAGAATATCTTACTAAACATGATTCGTGGAATTCTCTGTCGGCGGGATCCTCCACTCTGCCGGCAGCGCACCCACGCTCACGGCTTTCCCAACGGCACAGGGTGGGCACAATGGGATTGGAGGATCCCCCTGTCAGCGAGGGTGTGCCATGCAGGAAGATGTAGCTGGCAGATCGGAGTAACCCACCCAATAACCATTTTTTGTGTTATCTTGACTCAGTTGCTTGCCTCACCTTCCGTCTCAGAAGCCTTACGGCAGACCGGAGCACATAATCTAAGTTGATGTTTTAGTGCAGGTGTTAAGGCATTGGTCGATGCCGAAATCGGGAAATGCGATTGGCTGGAGAACAGGTTCCGACACTAAAATCGCGGCAGGTGCCGATTTGATGCCAAATCGCAATTCTCCATCGCCTCTCCAGCGGTGTTAATGTGGAGCACGCATACAGTAAACACCTTTTGCAAATCACTAGCGGGCCTGACCTGGTCTTCTCTGGGGCCTCCGCGATGCTCCGCCTCCGATAAGCCGATTTCCCGAAGGTTCGCTTGTGCCGTAAAATTCGTGAAACCGGCATCGTAGCTGCTGAGGGGGAGAGAGAGGGGGAACGGAAATTGTCCAACATCGCCATAGTTTGCTGAGAGTTGTGCTGCTGGCTGGGGGGGCTTCTGCCAGGGCTGGGGGGAGTAGCGGGGAATGGCCAGGAGTTGGGCTGTGGGGTTGGGGTGGATGGGCACGGAACACCTTTGCCACAGTTGCACACACTCTGCTAACAGCCCACTGTGCACTCAGGGTCACAAGTCATATAGGTGTCACCCCCGGCCACCCCCCTAGGTGCCCTCTGGCCCCAGCCGTCCCTTCAGCTGTATGGGCACGCTCCAGCACAACCAGTACCACCTTGTTGGCTGGGCTGAGTGTGTGTGGTGATTGTAATGTGTATATGTGGCGGCAGCTTGTCAGCCTCCCGAGTGTCGATCACGGATCTGGCGAATTCCGCCCCGTTTTTCATTGGAATCGATTGTGTTCCATGTGGCACTGGTGCTAGCCCCTCTTCATCTCAGAAACGGAGAATCCCGGCCAATGTCTTTTGGACGAGACATCAGACCAAGACTCAAGTGAACAGAAAAGATTCAAAGACATTATTTGAAGGAGAGTATGGAGTTCTTTCTGTGTCATAGCCAGCATTTCCATTTCACAGTCAAAAGCAGTGACTGCATTCATCTGCTGTTCTGCAGGACCTTACAGTGAGTGAATTAGTTGCTGCATTTGCCTCCTATACGACAGTTACTGGGCTGGATTCTCCGCATCCCGGCGCTGAAATCGCGACAGGCACAGGGGCGGAGAATCAATTTCGGTGCATGAAATCGGGATCGGCACCAGTTTCCCGGTCCTCCGGGCCCCGAAGAGCGGCGTACTGAGAGAGTACGCCATGCCGCAAAGCACCTACCTGGGGCCATTGCTGGAGTCCTGCTCCACCATTTTCCGCCCCTGGCCGGCCGAAGTTCGAGGGCGCGGATCTAATGTGGTCCTGCGGGTCGGGATACTAGCGTGGCGGCTGCGGACTCAGTCCGTGGCCGCCCTGGTCGGGAGCGGGCCGATCGGAGGGCGGGGGAGGCCTGATACGCGGCCCGGCAATGTTCGGGCGGGTGGTCAGGGTCAGATGTGCGGCCGATCGGGGGTCTATTTTTAGTGTCCAGCTCCGCAGTCTGAGTCCGCCATGGAGCACGGTGCGGCCGCTGGAGGCCGCTGCCTTGCGTATGCACGGCCATCCGACCCGGAAGTGCAGGGGCCCGTATCTGCAGCAAAGCTGCTAGATTCACGCCAGATCCCTGTTAGCCCCCTGCAGGGCAAGAATATGTGGCCCTTTCCCACCACTTTTTCTGGCATGAAAGTCCAGAGTGGAGACCTAGTCCCAAAAACAGAGAATTCAGCCCACTGTACTTCAAAAAGCAATTAATTGGTTTAAAGTGCATTGGCACAAAGTTAATGCACATCAAGGTGTTATATAAGGGCAAGTTCTTTCTTATATAAACACATAAATAGTTTATGCAGATTCAGTACACACACACAGGGAAAAAACAATACTTGGGTAAAAAAAACTACTGATTTTCTGCAGAGCACTAAGGATAATTGAGACCTGAACAAATATGTGAGCAAGTTTTATATTACTTACAACGAGTGGAATTCTCCAAAAAAAAGTGTCATTTTGGCGGGAAACTTAGTGCAAATGGTGCCAGTGCAATTCCCATCACGATCCTCACACAGGAGCGAGGGGTGATTTGCACCCAAATGTGCTGTGTGGGACCTGAAGACTCGGGCAAGGCCAGATCCGCAGAGATCAGGGCACGGTTCTGAAATGTCCTGATCTCAGAATAACCCGGCAGCCCCCCCTTGCCCTTCTCGCCGACAAAGATCACCACCCCATCTTGCCGGAAATTAACCCTTCACCAATATCGGCAGCAAAGATCCCAACCTCAACATCGCCAGTAAAGAAGCCCCCCCCCCCCCCCCCCCCCCCCACAACACCGCGGTTTCAGTTTCCCCCCCCGCCCAATGGGTCTCCTTTCAAGCCCCCCCTTCTCCCTGGCGTCAGGTTCCCCGCCCCCCCACCATATGAGCGAGAGCCCGCTATGGCGTCACCAAATGCCCTCCCTCATACCCACCCTTCATTCTCCCCCTTCATACCCCCATCCTGTCCTGTACCTTTCTGACTCACCCTTTTGGACCCAAACCCCTTGGCAGTTCCAACTTGGCAGTGCCAACCATGGGGTGGTAAACATGAAATAAAGCTAGACTTTGCAGACCCAATGAGACCCCCATCCTATGGGAGACCTCCAATCTGGCCCCCTCCAGCCCGGCCCAAATCCTCCAACCCTGAGCTCCCTCGAAGGAAACTCCGCCTCTCCTGGCATCTGGCCAGCGGCTGTGCCCCATGTGCTCCCTGTAGGTAAGTGGAAAGGGACATCACCTCCTTGCTCCTCCTCAGAGTCGCACCTTTAAGAACCGGTAGTGATTTGTACCCACATGACTTCCCGATGAGGGGGCGAGATAATGCTGGGAGGCCACTGCATTCGACTTGAATCTCACTAATGAGATTAAAATGGCGAGATCCTGATCACGGCAGTTGAGCGGGTTGGGAGAAACAGAAATAGTTAGGACCCAGTGCAAATTCCGTTTCGGGGCTCTCCCGCAATTCTCCCAACAAAGATAGCTTTGCACTGGGCCGAACGTAGCTGGAGAACCTCCTCAGTATGTGGCTCAAATTGATACAAACTGCCTATTTCGGATCCTTAGCCAAAAACCAACACCTTTTGTAGATCCACCACCAAATATTAGAGTAACAGGAATCACTGTACATTTCATGGGGCAGCACGGTAGCATGGTGGTTAGCATAAATGCTTCACAGCTCCAGGGTCCCAGGTTCGGTTCCCGGCTGGGTCACTGTCTGTGTGGAGTCTGCACGTCCTCCCCGTGTGTGTGTGGGTTTCCTCCGGGTGCTCCGGTTTCCTCCCACAGTCCAAAGATGTGCGGATTAGGTGGATTGGCCATGCTAAATTGCCCGTAGTGTCCTAAAAAGTAAGGTTAAGGGGGGGGGGGGGGGCTGTTGGGTTATGGGTACGTGGGTTTGAGTAGGGTGATCATTTGCTCGGCACAACATCGAGGGCCGAAGGGCCTGTTCTGTGCTGTACTGTTCTATGTTCTATGTTCTATTTCCCAAAACAGATTCCCCAGAATTCTATTTTATGTACAAAAGGGTAACATATCCATACATGTGGCAGGATTTTCTTGCCAAAACGTTACTGTGACTGTGGGAATGTTGCATAAGACAGTAAAAAACCATATTGGATTGATGTTTCCTTCGCTTGCTGTAGTGTAGGTGTCGAGCTTAGTGCATTAATCAGGATTTGTTTTCAATTGTGTCAGTTAGCACAGACTTTGTGCGCTCCAAGGCCAGAACAATATTGCTAAGTAGCTCGTTAAATGTTCAGAGCATTAAAGGACCTATTATTACAGGAGAACTGTAATTGTCTTTTTATGTTCTCAGAATGAAAATTATGTTCTCGGAACACACATCTGAATAATATATTCTAATGTAATTTTGTCAGTATGTTGCACATCAGGGAATACAGGTATATTCCCCTTTTTATACTTTCATAACAATATCATTATCTTCTTTGTAATAACACTGTTCAGACCCTTCTGAGATATAACCATTGTCGTAATTTTACTTTGATGTACCATTTTGTAAGCTGTGTTTTATTTTTAATGACTGTTTCAGTATAACTTAAATCTGTCAGTCACTCAAGTTGGTGAACCCTTGATGTTCTGGCAACTTTCCCAATTTGGTTCTCAAGGTGGAAGAAGAATGATTTTAAAAGTGTTCAGAAGTGAAGGGTACACACCTTTGGTTTTGTTAAGGCTTAAGAACAAACCCCAAGGATCCTGCGTTCACAAGGACCCTTTGTTATGTTTTCGCTCCTGTAAATATCCGCGGGATTCTCCCCTACCCAGTGGGGCGGGCCGTACCGGCGCCGAGGAGTGGCGTGAACTACTCCGGCGTCGGGCCACCGAAGGGCCTCCGCCGGCCGGCGCGAGTTGGCGCATGCGCGGGAGCACCAGCTTGTGCTGGCGTCATCCCAGCGCATGCTCAGGGTGGTTCTTCTCCGCCCCGGCCATGGCGGAGGTTGACAGCAGCCAGCGCGGAGGGAAAGAATGCCCCCACGGCACAGGCCTGCCCGCGGATCAGTGGGCCCCAATCGCGGGCCAGGCCACTGTGGGTGCACCCCCCGGGGCCAGATCCCCCCCCCCCCCCGGAGGACTCTGCAGGCCGCCCGTAGAGCCAGGTCCCGCCAGTACGGACCTGGTTTGATTTACGCCGGCAGGACCGGGCGAAAACAGGCGGCCGCTCAGCCCATCGCGGAGCGGAGAATCGCCGGGAGGGCTACTGCCAACGGCCCCCGACTGGCGCGGTGCGATTCCTGTCAGATCAAAAGATTGAATACAACCCATTATTTCCCTTCTCTCGTGTTTGTATTCTGCAGAATTCCAGCAGTAATGCCCCTGAAGAATGAAAGTGATACAGTATTGTGTGTTAGGAACCTATCTTTCACACGTCAAGGTTGCATCAAAGCATTTTAACGTGCAATTATCTGAAATGGATATGGAAGTGTTTGTGGAGAAAAGCTTCACATAATTTGACACATGTTCATCCAGCCTCAAAGTAAAACTGAGTTTGCTATTGGTTCAAATCAAATTTCTTCTAAAGCTCAGGCCACAATGGACAAAACTTAATCACAATGAATATTTGGTGACAATGATCATTTTACTAAAGCTTCTTAATGCCACAGAATAAAGCATGAATTTTAAACGATGACATTGAGTGGATGTTGTGTTGTAATCACCCTTCTCCTCAAGAAAAATACTTTTCACTGTACCTCGGTACACGTGACAATAAACAAATCCAATCCAAGCTGCTGAGCAGAGCTGGAATAATTCCACATGTGTGCAAGTTGTCCTTCTGCATCTTAGGTGAACGGCTACTCTTCATGGGTGATTGGACAGCGAGTATCAATATACTGATTGACATTGCATCCACAACACTTGAACTACAGCCACCGCAGACATGTATTTTCCAGCAGGAATAGAAACCGGAATATCCAACTGGCAGGAAGGGCCAGAAAATCCCGCTCAACGACTAAATTCATAAAAACCTCATGGTGTCTGATTGGAGGTACAGAAGAAACTTAAATCAGATGATATGAAAGGAAGGAGCTCTTTGGCAATATTAAGTTTCAAGTTGTTGTTCCTATTACTTTTATGGCTGTATCAGTGACACCAGACATGGGATCAGTTATAATTTCCTTCAACAAAACATTGCCAATCTATTCCCTTTGCTTCTAATCCATGCAGTGATCCTTTCATAGAACCTGTAGAATCCCTACAGTACAGGAGGAGGCCATTCAGCAGTTCATCGAGTCTGCACCGATCATCTGAAAGAGCACCCTACCCCATCCCCATAACCCCACCAAATGTTTGGACACAAAGTGGCAATTTGGCAGGGCCAATCCACCTAATCTGTACATTTTTGGACTGTGGGACGAAACCGGAGCACCCAGAGGAAACCCACGAGAAGAATATGCAAACTCCACACTCCACAAGATTGGAATTGGACCTAGGTCCCTGGCACTGTGAGGCAGCAGTGCTAACCATTGTGCCACCATGCCATCCTTTGGCACCAGTTTAATCCACCTTCCAAACTGTCAACTGTAACTAGAATGTGTGGTCCACTTCCTTGACCCTTCTAACCCACATATGATCATTCTTTCACCAAAGGAACATTGCCTATCTAAATTACTATTTTGTACCTTCCATAGTTGAAATTATGACTTCTTGATTATCTTTTTCATCAATATTTAATCTTCCTCCCATTATAAACTGCACCTAATCTAAATCTCTACTAACCCAGTCCTTGCACACTAAGGATTGTGCACTTTAAATCTACCTGCTGACTGCCGATCCCCCTGTCCCACATCATGCTAGTTTCAGGGCCCTTATCCTTATTTTATAGTACCTGCCACAGCCTCACCTTTTCCTCGCTGAGTAATCCGTCCAAGCACACATACTCCCAGTTGGATTCTGGGTTACAGTTTGTTATTCACTGCCCCTTCTCTACAGGAAGTGACCAAAACGTTCATCACTATCCGCCCCACATTCCAGAAATCTCTTCCACAATTACTCTGACACGTCACAAGAACGCAAGAGACCAGGATGAGGAGTAGACCATATAGTCCATCGAGCATGTTCCGCTATTGGATATGATCATGGCTTGACTTTCCTTCCTGCTCCCTACATCCCTCAATTCACTTCCTTTGTTTTCTTCAAGAATCTCTGAAAGGTGTTGTCTTCTCTTCCTTCTTGGCTCCCTTCTTTCTCCCTGTTAGCAACTGTAGAAAGTGTCTTCCTTTTAAAAAAAAAGATATTTACAGTATCCGATGCATTTTTCCAATTAAGGGGCAATTTAGCGCGGCCAATCCACCTACCCTGCACATCTTTGGGTTGTGGAGGTGAAACCCACGCAAATATGGGGAGAATGTGCAAACTCCACACGGACAGTGACCCAGAGCCGGGATCGAACCTGGGACCTCGGTGCCATGAGGCAGCAGTGCTGGCCCTGCGCCACTGTGCTGCCCTATGTAGCTTTCATGAGCTCCTTAGAATATAAACTGTCTTGCTTGTCTATGAGTTCGAAGTAGGGTGAAAAGTTTATCTGTTACGTCATATAAAGGCAATAAAAATACGCGATAAAGAGTTGTTGCCTCAAGTTTATTCCATAGATTGGTGCTGTGTTCCTGAGAACCTTTGCAATTGAAATAAAACTGAAGGAGATACTTTACTCTCATCTCCAGCTATAAACATAACACCGCACTTCCAATATGGTGCTACTTCATTCTACTTAATTCTTTGCAAATAAATGCGACTTGTATTGGATATAAACTCTATTAGGTTAGTTTATTTTCAATGTTTAACAAAATACCATGAAATTGGAACATGTTGTATAAAGAAAATCTGTTCGATGTGATCTTTGCTCTATGTGTGAAATAATCAATGCAGACATATTGTACAACTTACATTTCAGTATACTCCATGTGTCCCTTAGATACTGCAGCGAGATACTAAAGAAATTACATGAAAGTCACTGTCCGAGTTTTTAACTGTTAAGTTCCAAATTTAAAAGCAAAATTATCAAGTGCAACTCGTTATTGTTGCTGACAAAATACAATTTCCAGGGATTTCCCAGAAGGTGTTATTTAATTAATTAGATTAGATTAACACATTAGCATCTTGGATGTAATTTCCAAATATCACATTTTAATTTAATAAACATATAATAGGTGCAAAATCACCGTATTTACTGTCAACCATTGGAGTGGCAGATGACCTTAAAGTACCCTGATTAAAATACACAAATTGTAATATGATTTACTTTGCTTTTTATTTAGCATGATAAAACGAATAACTTGACAAAAGGTTCAAATAAACCGTTTCGACGTGCAGGAAAAAGAAACTTCCAAATGGAATATTAAATCACCTGCAGTGGTAAAATAGATCCGTTTACAACTCTTTGGATACTATACAAAGGTTTTTATTTTTTTTCCAACTCTTCTGTTTTATATCTCTCCTGCCCAAATTTATTTACAGGCAAACCTATTGGAAATACAATCCAGGAATAATGTCGGGAAGGTTGCTGCTGGCAGCTCATTTATTTTTTATACGCCACTCAGACAAATGAAACATGAGCCACCCAGAACAAGGGGACCTTTTGACACTTCAAAGGAAACCCCTATGGGTGGCTTCCTCTTGAAGCTGTGCTAAACTGGCTGTATCTCCTCAGCTGGAAGCTGCCAATGTCTCATTAACCCCTAAACAGGCCCCACAAGATCCTTCCTTTTCTGGCATAATTATGGCACTCACTCCTGTTATGCTTTCATAGAATGGCAACACTGCTACAGCAGCATTAAAAAAAAACACCTTCTTAATTGAGAGAGCCTAAGTCACTGTGCTAGCTCGCTGAGGGGACTTCCCCCTTTGCATGAATTATTGGCGCCTTTTAAATTGGGAAAATGATAAAATCCCCAGGAAAGGTAAGGAATGTGCTGATATGCAATAACCTGCTTATTAACTTCAAATTCACGTGAACTTTAATTGTTTATCAGGCTCATTTGGCAGTGTTAATGTCTTTACAAATTAATTATCCAAATTAGTCATGCCTTTTGGAGTTTTCCAGATGAATAGATAGAACAGTAGCTTAAAAGAATTAGAAAAACAGCAGGGAATCATTGTGCAGCTGTTTGTAGTTAAAACAGCTGAAAATCTTCACTGCAAGCATGCCAGCATCAAGATACAAAGGAAGTTCCTTTATCTACAATACCTGAGACACACCTGGGCCAAAAGGGCAAAAGGACCTTTTCAGTTCTGAAGAATATAATAGTGTAACATTGACAAGACTCATTAAATGATGAGATTCTGCGGTGTTGTTACATTTAGGTGATGAATTTTATAGTTAGGATTTCATTCTGAAGAACATTGGACAGTGATCATAATAAAATATTTCTTGGGCATTTGACATTACTAAAGACTTCAAAATATTAGCTCAGCCCAAAGTAATGCTTAGTTAAAACTTTTAGACATTACAACATATCAACATTTTATTACATTTGTAATTGTCGGAGCTCTGACTGTAATATTCAATCCGTGCCCATGTTGTTGCCCGTTACTTATGTGCCAATCACTCCTGGACCTCTTTATTTGGATCCCTCCGGTTTGGCTTCTACCTCTCCCACATCATTAAAGCAGTCTGATCAATCTTCTCTGTATAGTGCAGTCAATTAGTCTTTCTCGATTTCTGCTGTCAGTCACACAGTCACCCTGAATGATGCCGATTTCGTAATTGGCGATCGGGCGGAGAATCCCTGTTTACGACCGAATTGAGGGCGGTGCCTGTTTTCAGATACTCTGCCCCCTCCAAAAAGGCATCATCGAGGAAGACACCGCACGTCGTTGGGACGGCCTCAGGATGTTACCTGAAGGCCCTTCCCTGAAGCTCCATCCCCGATGGGCTGAGTTCCCTACCGCGCGGTTGAATCATGGTCTCAGCGGTCGGGAACGAGGCGTGGCGGCAGCGGACTATGTCCAGCACTGCCTCAGTCAGGCGAGAGCCATGCTGCAGGCCGTGGGGGCGGGGGGAGGGGGAGGGGGGGGGGGCTGCAGCGAAGGCTGGGGGGACTGGTGGGGGGTGGCCCGGGGGTGGCGAGGGGATGTACAGGGGGCACTATCTGGCAGGTCGAGTCCATGCGTGGCCGGCGCCATGTTGTACGGCGCGAGCGCAGCAGGTCATCACTGTGCACATGCGCGGCCACAGACCCGGAAATTCTCTGACCGTTTATAACGGGAAGGCCGTGCGTTTTACGTGGCGCGGCTGCTAGCCCCTCACCGGTCGGAGGATCGGTGCTGGGGCCTCACCGCATTTTCCCACGTAAAGCGCCACGGATCTTCTGGACATAGCCCCAAAATCGGAGATTCCAGCCCTGCATTAGTGCCGTCAGGTGTCACATTCGGGGTGAGCTACAACTCACCCCAACCAAACACAGGGAAGACCAAAGCCGTTTTCGGTAACACATAACGGGAACGCTGTAGCCTCACCAGTGATTTCACCCCCAACCCATCTGCTCAACCACCCACCCCCCCCCCCCGCCCCCCCCTCCCAACCCACCACCCCACCCCCCAACCTCCCACCTTCCAGGCCTCTCTGGACAACATGTTAGGCTAAATAAGAATGTTATTCATTCAGCTAGATTTCATATGCCCCTGTTTGTCATGTTTTCATTGGTGGGGGTGGTGATCCACTATCTTGCTGCTCATACCCCTGATACACTCGGTGGGCACGTGTGAAATTGGCAGGCTGTCTGGGGTATGCAAATTATTAATTTACTGTTAACAAGCCTATTGACCCGACCAATAAGCTGCCCAGCCATTTTGCCATTTTTAAAGGTCAGCACAAACAAAGGCAGGTAGGAAGGGCGGGCACCTCAATCATTTTTTTTGCATGCGTTGATGTCGTCCCGCCTCTCCCCCCCCCCCCCCCCCCCCAAATTCCTTCTACTCCGCCTGGCTGACAGAACAGAGTCCCCCACCCCCCCAAAGCTGTGTTTGAAGTTTCCTCCCCACCCTAAAACCCAAGGACTGAAGTACAATTATTGGAACAAGTCCTTTCTTACTCCTAACACACAATTCTAAATGCACAGAGCCAAAGGTAAGTGTGAGTGAGTATATTGCACACATTTGAGAGCTTCGGGTAACTTAGTGGGAACAATAATTGTCTGTTCTGCAAACTGAATAGCTGATTCATCAGTTGTCAGATGCTTAGAAAAAAAATGTTTATGGTACATAAAGCGAGCACAGTCTGTCACACAACACCACATACAATCAGATCTTATGTCACTGTAATTTTTATCATCCTATCATCTGTGTCAAAACATTTTGACAGCGTTTAGCGCACCTCTTACAGAACAGCAATTAAAATGGAAAGCGTATGTGATTCAGCCAAACACAACATAACAAATAGCCAGCAATGAGATTAAGGCTGTAATTCAATTTTAGCTTACTGCTGACATACTTCAACTCTATATTTGTGTTTCTGTCCTCTGACTGATTGAGTTATAGACTTATATCTCACCCCCAGTTATCTCTTACAATACATTTCATTAAAACAACCAGTCAGTTGGAAGAATTTCAGAAAATATAGAGTCGCGGGCACAATCATTTCAAAAAGTCTCTTTCTGCAACATGATGGTGTGAGCAGTGACTACAGCACAATATTTGCATCACCAAAGACCCCAATTACATACCTCATTGTCACTTCAATTTGCCTGCCTGTATTTGAGTGGGGTGACATTTCAGCCTGTGGCTGGCATCCTATGTCAGATCAAAAGATTCCACCTACTGTGAGGAAAAGGAAAATTTCTCACTCAATTAAATATTGGAATGAGTGTACCCCACTTCAAACTCTGTATCCGAGCTACCGACTCCATCTCTCTCTCTGGCAATAGCCTGAGTTTAAGCCAATTTGTTCCCAAACTTGGTGTGACATTCGACCCCGAGAGAAGTACCGTATCTAAGGCTTCCGAGTTCCACCACTGTGACGT
Source organism: Scyliorhinus canicula (assembly GCF_902713615.1). Classification (NCBI taxonomy): domain Eukaryota; kingdom Metazoa; phylum Chordata; class Chondrichthyes; order Carcharhiniformes; family Scyliorhinidae; genus Scyliorhinus; species Scyliorhinus canicula. The sequence goes on from NC_052159.1 coordinate 142,588,946, forward strand.
GGATCAACTTTGTCCCTGTCTCAGCTGATCGACTGCTGAAACCCTCATTCATGCATTTGCTATTCAAGGCTCTGCTATTCCGACACCTCTTGGCTGGTCTCCCACAGATTATCCTGCATAAATTTGAGGTTGTCCTAAACTCTGCCCATGTCTTAACTCACAGCAAGTCCCATTCATACATCACCAGTGTGCTCTCCACATTGATTTTGAATTTCCCATTCTTATTTTCGAATCCCTCCATGCTCTTGCCCCTCCCTATCTCTGTCATCTCAACCCGCAGCCCACTAAAATATCTGCACTCCTTTAATTATAATAGTTTAAAAAAAAAAAAAATTTAGATTACCCTATTTGTTTTTTCCAATTAAAGGGCAATTTAGCATGGTCAATTTACCTAGCCTGCATACCGGGAGCACTATAACGGAGCACTTAGAAAACAGTGGCAGGATCGGACAGAGTCAGCATGGATTTATAAAGTAGAAGTCATGCTTGACAAATCTACTGGAATTCTTTGAGCATGTAATGAGTTGAGCTGGTGAGGGGGAACCAGTGGATGTGGTATATTTGGACTTTCAGAAGGCTTTTGACAAAGTCCCGCATAAGAGATTAAGCGTGTAAGATTAAAGCAAATAGGATTAGGGGTAATGTATTGAGATGGGATGAAAACCGGTTGCAGGCAGGAAACAAACAGTAGGAATTAATGAGTGTTTTTCAAATTGGCAGGCAGTGCCTAGTAGGGTACCACAGGGATCTGTGCTCAGATCCCTGCCACTCACAATATATATTAATGATTTAGATGAGGGAACAAAATGTAATATTTCCAAATCCCTAAGTTGTGTGGGAGGGTGAGCTGTGAGGAGGATGCAGAGATCCTTCAGTGTGATTTGGACAAGTTGAGTGAGTGGACAAATGAATGGCAGATGCAGTGTAATTTGGAAGCAAAAACAAGAAGGCAGACTGTTATGTGAATGGCCATAAATTAGGAGCGGAAAATGTGCAACAAGACCTGGGTGGTCCCCATACACCAGTCACTGAAGGTACGCATGCAGGTACAGCAGGTGGTAAAGGAGGCAAATGGCATGCTGATCTTCATTGTGAGAGGATTCGAGTACAGGGATCTGCAATAATACAGGGCCTTGGTGAGGCCACACCTGGAATATTGTGTGCAGCATTGGTCACCTTGCCTGAGGAAAGATGTTCTTGCTCTGGAGAGAGTGCAGCAAAAGTTTACTAGACTGATTCTTGGGATGGTGGGACTGACATATGGGGAGAGATAGAATCGATGAAGATTGTATTCTCTGGTGTTCAGAAGACTGAGAGGGGATCACATAGAAACCTATAAAATTTGAAAAGGACTAGACAGGGTAAATACAGGAAGGATGTTCCAAATGGTGGGTGTGTTTAGAACCTGGGATCACCAGGGATATGGGGTAGACTATTTAGGATGGCGATGAAGACAATTGTTTTCACCCAAAGAGTGGTGAGCCTGTGGAATTCGTTACCACAGGAAGTAGTTGAGGCCAAAACATTGTGGGCGGGATTCTCCGAGCTTCTGCGCCGAAATTGCGTTCGGCGCGGGGGTGGAGAATGGGGCGTCAGACCCGCGATCGGGTGCGACGCCTTCTCGCAATTCTCCGGGGACTGACAGGAGAATCGGTGGCAATTGCGCCCGATCAACGCGGCGCCGGTCAGGGGCCATTGAAAGAGGCCCCCGCAGCGATTCTCTGCCGACAACAGGCCAAGTTCCCGCCGCTGTGGTTCACTCATGGTTCCACCTGGTGGGAGCTCGGAGTGGCGGCTGCGGACCCAGTCCACGGCCGCCCTGGCAGGGGGTGGGGGGATCTGTCACCGAGGGGCCCTTCAGGATGGCCAGGCTCACGATCGTGGACCCATGGCCAGAAGAGCAAGGCCCCATAATGGGAGTTGGACCTGCGAGGACTACTCCGTGGCGCTGCTAACCCCCTTCAAAACGGAGAATCACTCTGGGCTTTCGCTCCCGTTTTCTCACGGGCACGGGGACATAGCCCCATTATCAGAGAATTCTTCTTTGTATGTTTTCAAGAAGCAGTTAGATATAGCACTTAGGGCGAAGGAGATCAAAGGATATGGGGGAAAAGCTGGATTAGGCTATTAAATTGGATGATCAACCATGATCACAATGAATGGCGGAGCAGGCTCGAAGGGCCAAATGGTCTCTCCTGCTCCTATTTTCTATGTTTCCATGTTTCTAAGTCAGGATGGTGAGTGGCTATAGGAGGTGAACTTCTAAGTGGTGGTATTCCCATGTATCTGCTGCCCTTGCACCTCTAGGAGGTAAAGGTGGTTTTAAAAGAACCGTGGTGAGTTTCTGCAGTGCATCTTGTAGTTGGTGTGCTACTGCGCGGCAGAAGTGCAGGGAGTGAATGTTTGTTGATGTGGTGCTAATTAAGTGGGGTGCTTTGACCTGGATGGTGTCAAGCTTCATGAGTGTTGTTGGAGCTGCATTCATCCAGGCTAGTGGAGATTATTACATTACACTCTTGTTTTGTACCTTGTAGATTGTGGACAGGCTTTGGAGAGTCAGGAGGTGAGTGGCCCATCGCAGGATTTCTCGCCTCTGACCTGCTCTTGTAGCCACAGTATTTATATGGCTGATCAAGTCGATTTTCTGGTTAATGACTCCAAGATGGTGATTGTGGGGAATTCAGTGATGGCAATGTATTTGAATGTCAAGGAGAAAAAGTTAGATTCTGGGCGCGATCGTACAGCCTCATCGCGCCCCACTTGGTTATGCAACAAGGCCGGTGAATCTCGCGAGAGGCCTCTTGTGCGATTTACGATGCTCGGGACGCCTCGCGAGATCAGACGATATCTCACGAGACGTCGCAATCTGGATCTTGCCGTTACTGGCCGGCAAGTAAGCAGTTAGCCTCACTTGAATACGTCTGCACCGCAGCATCCCGAGACACAGGATCGAAGGCCCGTGCCTGGGAGACCTTGCTCGTGGCGCCATTAGTGCTGGTTTCCACAAGCATGGACCAGGCGTAACGGCGCGTGGGAGGGTGCCTCAGGTGATCAGAGCTCCCCGGATGGCCAGGCTCTGGGCAGAGTGGTACCCTAGCACCCCCGATGCCACCCAGGCACCTTGGCACGGCCAGCCTGACACCCCACACACTCACGCAAAAAGAAAATTCGGAGGGTTGCAAATCGAAATGACTAGGCCACACACAACAAGAAGTAGAGGACATACTGACCAGAGATGTATAACTTTTACACCAAGTTCACAGACTAGAACCATGACATTAAATCTTTGCTCACATGTTTCCTCTGTAATTTTGATTCATCATGATTAATATTTTAAAAGAAACCTGCAGCATTTCCAACCAGAAATGATACAGAATCGTTCTTATTTAAGCTTCATTAATGATAGACTTCATTTCATTATCTTTGCCATGACCTCGGAGAAAAGAAGGGAAAAAAACGCTATGTTGAAATAAATACCTTAACTACATCAAGGAAATCAAACAAATGACAATTTTAAGATGAAAATTGATGCGCCAGGCACTAATTTTCAACCACGTGGGCTTTATTCATTTATTAATGAGCTCCATAAAGACACCCTCTGTGCCAGTGCACAGGGGATAACCAGTCAGACGCCAATGGGCCATAAGCAGGGGCATTTCCAATGAACCCAGTGACAGAGTAATACTGACATGCAGAGGAGAAAATTCATGTCACATCCTCCAGTGAGCACTAATTATGTTGGCTTATTAATTTAACTTCAAGTGGTCTCATACATGAGGAGCTAAAGAGACATTACTGTTTCCAATTGATTGCGCTAAATATGATAGAGTTTTAAAACGAATAGTCACCAGGCCTTTCCCTTTGTGCACAGAATAGAGACTTTTAAAGAAGAGAAGCCAATTTTAACCCAATAATTAGGTGTACGTTTTCTCACAATCCATTAATTATTAAACCCCTAATTCTTTTTTAAATTCCTCACTGTCAATGCAGTTATTTATTCTCTGCATAATATCTCCCAAATCTATCTCTGTTGTGCAATTGGGCATCTCCACCAGGTGGGCACATGTATTTAATGTGACTCCCCCTGCTGGTTTCTGCAGGGAAGGCAGCCCCACCCAGACCATCTATTGTCCTGGTAATCTAAAACTGCTCTCGTCCAGGAGGGATCTTGAAGAAGCAACATCAGACACTATTAGTCCAGCACTGCTTTATAATCAAATACAGGCACAGCATGGCGCTGTGTGGATGCTTATGGTTCAGCTGTCATTGGGCAGCAACATTTTTTTTTTAATGAGTTTTAAAAAAAAAGACCCAAATGCTGGAAATGATCAGCTGATACAATGAAGTCATCAGTTGTGTGGCCGGGATTCTCCGAGCCCGCGCTGGCTCGTAGAATCGGAGTTGACGGCCTGTGACGCCGGTCCGACGCTGGGACGCGATTCTCTGGCGACCGGAGAATCGGCGCCAGCCGCGCGTGCACGATCGACACGTCGCCGGTCGGGGGCCGTTGAACGAGGCCCCCGAGGTGATTTTCTGCGGTCGACTGGCCGAGTTCCTGCTGCCATGGTTCTAACATGGCTCCACCTGGTGGGAGCTCGTCCCCGCGGCCGCAGTGGCCGTACTGGGGGGGGGGGGGGGGGGGATCAGACTCCGGGGGAGCCTTCATGATGGCCAGGCCCGCGATCGGGGGCCACTGATCGGCGGGCGTGTGCCATCTGGGGTGCCTACCTTCACGGACCCGCGGCCGGCAGTGCAGGGCCACGTATCGGCAGTCGGAGCTGCGTGGAGCACTCTGGTGCCGGGCTGGCCCCCTGTGGGCCACTGAATCACTGGGCCAGGAGGCCCGTTGACACCGGTGTGAAACACTCTGGCGTTTACGCCGGCATCAATGCTTAGCCGCCATTTTGCAGAATCCCGCCATCATCTCTGCTTGCAAACATAAAGGAATGGCAATTGCTTGACCAAGTCTGCGTGTTCCTTTTAACATCAAATGATGCTTTAACTGGTCAGCAGAGCAGGGAAATTCCATTCACCGTGTGCTGTTCTGCTTTGAGCTGCATGGAACCTTGATAGGCATGCAGTGCTTCTGCCTCAGAATGGTAGAATTTCTTTGTTAAAGCTTTGTCAGCTATCCAACAAGTTAAAGAAAAATGGAAGGAGAATAACTTCAGTGTTGGCTGAAGGATATCACGGAACCAGTGAAAGAAATCTCCCACTCGTGTTATTCAACAAAAGAAAATTATATCCAGGGAGAAGTTCACAAACAAGAGCTTGGTGTCAGAAACTCTCTGAGCCCACGGAAGTAAGATGGCCATTCAAGATTGCGCAGGTCTTTGAGGGATAGAACAGCTAAAAGGGCCTTCTACTGCTGATGGATGAAAATGGGAAAGATGCCAACGATTCAGTACCATGGTTTTCAGCAGCCGAATTGTATTTACCAGCACAGAATGGGTGATTTACTAAGTACACCAATTCAGCTTCTGATAGCAAAGGAAGGCGAGCGGTGTAAATCAGATATTTGGCTGCTTTGTGTGTTTTCTGATGGTCGTGTTAAGCGTCTATGATGTGACAGATGTTTTGCTGCACTATTGTGAAATGAGTAGATTATGGGATGTAATTAGATGTACATCGGAATCAATGCTGTTATCATTGGAGCCCCCGGGCTATGCAGTAGATGACAATCGTGGCAGCAGGTGGTCGAATGACTTGGAGACAGGAAGACACACACCACAGGAGACCGAGTGGCAGGTTTCAGAGTTCTGGGGGGGGGGGGGGGAGGAAGGGGTGGGAGGAGGGGCAGGGGGAGTGAAAGATCTAAGCTACAACATCCATTTGTACTGCTTGCTGATTTATAAATAATAAAAATATCCAGCATTTCATAAAACATGTTACTACTCGTCTGCTCATTTTCCATCCCGCCTTCTGTTCATAGGTTTTAAGCGTGAGCGCAGATGATTGCAGTCAAATTTGGGCACAAGCTTAACCATGATCTCCAAGTACGCTGCTCTATACCCTGGTAGGGGGTTTAAATTGCTTATAGTGAGCTTTGCCCCAGTGGTAGCATTGAGGGTTCCCATAAAACCGATATTCATCGAATCCCATAGAATTCTCACAGTGCAGAAGGAGGCCATTCGGCCCATCGAGTCTGCACCGATCCTTTGAAAGAACGGGCGCGATTCTCCGATGTCAAGCCGGTTGGGAGAATAGCGGGCCGCGCCAGTTTTTCACGCGACGCCGGGCCGACGCGCTCCCGCTATTCTTCGAAACGGCCAAATCTGTTCCGTCGTGTTTCGCGCGCAAAAACTCGGAGAATCGCCCAACGCACCCAAAATGGCGATTCTCTGGCACCCCCGCTATTCTCCGGCCCGGATGGGCCGAAGTCCCGACGGCGTGACCCCAGTTCACGCCGTCGCCGTCCGCACCTGCTTTTTAAAGTCGTTAGCCAGTCGTGCTGGCTGACGAGCAGTGAGGAGGTGAGCGGACCGTCCCGGAGTCTTCGCAAACTGGGGAAGGCATCCCCGAGAACGCAGCGGCCAGTGGGGTGGGGGGGGGGGGGGGGGGGGGGGGTGGGGGGGGGGTGGGAGAGAGAGAGAGAGAGAGAGAGCGCGAGTAGTGGGGGGGGGGGGGGAGCGAGCGAGTAATGGGGGGAGAGAGAGAAGCGAGTAGTGGGGGGGGTAGAGATCGAGTAGTGGGGGGGAGAGAGAGCGAGTAGTGGGGGGGGAGAGAGAGCGAGTAGTGGGGGGGAGAGAGATCGAGTAGTGGGGGGGAGAGAGTAGTGGGGGGGTAGAGAGCGAGTAGTGGGGGGGGCGAGTAGTGGGGGGTAGAGAGCGAGTAGTGGGGGGGAGAGAGTAGTGGGGGGGGAGCGAGTAGTGGGGGAGGGAGAGAGCGAGTAGTGGGGGGGGGAGAGCGAGTAGTGGGGGGGGAGAGAGTAGTGGGGGGGGGAGAGAGAGCGAGTAGTGGGGGGGAGAGAGTAGTGGGGGGAGAGAGCGAGTAGTGGGGGGGGAGAGAGAGTAGTGGGGGGGTAGAGAGCGAGTAGTGGGGGTAGCTCGCATTGTTGTGGTATGCTGTGCGCTGCACAACATTGCAATGCAGAGGGGAGATGCCCTGGTGGAGGAGTCGGAGGGAGAAGCCACTGGCAGTGGTGCGAACACGGAGGAGGAGGAGGTGGAGGAGGAGGAGGAGGAGGAGGAGGTTGGTGGTGTGTCGGGCGCAGCACACAGACACGACCCAGGTGCTGGTAATATCCAGGAGGCTGCACGCCGGCACCGGCGAGGACAGCGGGCACGCGACGACTTGGTGGCTGCAAGATTCACGCATCGCGTGCAACGGCATCGCTGAACACTACCACTACCAGCTGCATCGGCAGTCGTGCAGACGGACAGCACACAATTCCCACTACCACCACCCCCCCCCCCCCCCCCCCCCCCCCCCCGCACCCCCGCTCCGTGTGCACTGCTCCACTTCGATATCACCCTTACCACTGCGGCAAAACGGTATGGCACGACATTGATGGCTGTGGCAGCGGGTGTGATCAGTGCCATGTTGAATGATGACAGCCCGCTCTGCGATGAGCTGTGAGCTGCTATGAGCGGCACCATTCCCTGCTCCTGGACGCGGTTTGACTCCTCTAACTGCGCCTGCAGCTGCTGGAAGATGGCCGTCATCCCGTCGTTGTGTCCCTGGATTTCCAAATGCATCGGCTGTCCAGGTGGGTCGAGTAAATCCAGGAACCCGGGAAACGTTTGGCCGCCAGCTGGATGCTGGGCCTGGGCTGCCCTCCGACCGTCCAGCCCCTCGGCCGCACTGACCTCCACTTGCTGTACCAGCTCAGCTGTGTGGTGCACACCAGGCCGTGACCCAGGAGACTCATCACTTAATTGCCCAACCGAGGTGAATGTCTCTGGGATGGTGGATGGTGTGGGAGACAGCAGTGCCGCAAGCTCTAGGTCCTCGTCCGTCAGAAATTCAGGAGTGTCCTGGTCCCTGTCATATCCCAGCGCAGGGCGCATGCGACCCATGTATGGTTCAGCATCAGGTGAGTCAGTTGACTGCGTTGCCGTCCTCCATGCGTCTGGGTCTACTGACCCCATCCTGTCCTGTCTCACGGCCCAACCTTCGGGCAACGCACAGCCATGAAAGTCGTCACTGTCCATCCTCTGTACGTCCCGCTCGAGAGTCCCGGATTTGGAGGATGGCACTCCTGGCCGACCTCCTGCCACCCTCTGGCGTATGGGCCTGGGTGCGGTGGTTGTCGTGGATGGTCGCCTGTGTGTGGCACCAGACGGCCTTGGACATTCGTCCTAGGGAACAGAATAATACGGGGTTAGTTAGACACGCTCGGCCGGGCGTAGGTTGGTCCAGTGGGTAGAGTGTGAGGTTACAGAGGATGGGGGGTCCAGTGGGTAGAGTGTGAGGGGACAGAGGATGGGGAGGTCCAGTGGGCAGAGTGTGAGGGGACAGAGGATGGGGGGTCCAGTGGGTAGAGTGTGAGGGGACAGAGGATGGGGGGTCCAGTGGGAAGAGTGTGAGGGGACAGAGGATGGGGGGTCCAGTGGGAAGAGTGTGAGGGGACAGTGGATGGGGGGTCCAGTGGGTAGAGTGTGAGGGGACAGAGGATGGGGGGTCCAGTGGGTAGAGTGTGAGGGGACAGAGGATGGGGGGTCCAGTGGGTAGAGTATGAGGGGACAGAGGATGGGCTGGGCGAGGGGGGGGGGGTGTCATACAGGGTTGTCTCACTTGGTTCTGCACCTCCAACCTCGCATTGCGTGACCTCCCGGGTGGCAGACCCCCCCCCCCAGCAAGGTCAAGTGCCCTCTGCTTGAACACTGTCAGGGGGTGCATAACGGGTGACCCCCCTCCGGTTCTGTTGCACTCCCGGCTGTTGTGGGCCGTCTTGTCCTGTTGGGGGGGGGGGGCATAGATAGATCATCACAATTTGACAGGTATCATCAGGGCGTTCAGATATTGGCACAGGTTGGGGGCAAAGTTGCAGCTACACCACGGCATCTCTCCAGGGGGTCGCAGCGCTCATGTGGGTCTGTGACAACTTTGTTAACCACCCTCCACTCACTCTCGCCCCCCCCCCCCCTCCCCCTCGTGCCCTGGGGGGGAGGTGGGTGATGAGGGACATGGGGGGGGATGGTTGTGACCCAGGGGCACCCTCGTGGCACTTACCCTGACAGCCCTGGTGAGGTCGTGGAGCTTCTTGCGGCACTGCTCCCCAGACTGAGGGGTCTGCCCCACAGCACTGACTGCCGTGCCCACCTCACGCCAGGCCCGTCTAACAACGCTGGAAGGGCGGCGATGCCCTCGTCTTGGGCAGACAGTGCCCCTGCGCTGCTCCACCTCATCGAGGAGGGTCGTTAGGTCCGTATCACGGAACCTCGGGGCGGCCCTCCGTGGCTCCGACATTCCCCCCTCCTTTGTTGTCGTAGATCGCGCCCTTTTACGACGCGGAGCAGCGTCATTTGGGCGTCGCGCGCTTCCGACGTCACCCCCCCCCCCCCGTGTTTCGCACGGCCCCGATGCTAGCCCATTCCCGGGGCCAGAATAGGTCGCGATCGGGGCCGTTTCGCGCCATCGTTAAACTCGACCGAGTTCACGACGGCTTTCCCGATGCGGCGCGACATCGGAGAATCGCGCCCAACATCTTACCTCGGCCCATGACCCCCGTCCTTTCCCCATAACCCCACCTAACGTGCACATCACTGGACCGTGGGAGGAAACCAGAGCACCCGGAGGAAACCCATGAGACACGGGGAGAATGCGCAAACCCAACACAGACATGTAACCCAAGGCCAGAATTGAACCTGGCGTGTGAGGCAGTACTGCCACCGTGCCACCCATTCTGAGTGGTTGTGGGTTCAAATCCAACCCCACAGGCTTGAAATATGAAACACTAAATCAAGGCCGTCTCCTCTCACTGAGATTAACCGTTTTGAAGAAAGTTCGGATTCATCCTCCAAATATTATTTATCCCTTGGCCAACATCACTAAAACAGATAGTATTTCATTATTGTTTGTCGGGGCTTGCTGTGCATAAATTAGTTGTTGTGTTTTCTACGTTAGTGACTGCACTGCAAAAGTACTTTGGCTGTAAATTGCTTTGGGATATCCTGAAGGAGTGAAAGGTATTATATTAATGTAGTTGTGTCCTTTCTATTCTACATGCTGCCCTCTCGTCCTCTTCTATCAGAAGGTATATTGATTTATTTGTCTTTCTTGCCAGAGATCTTCTCCCCATGGTTGACAGGAATGGGTTAAGCTGAGTTTTATTGTTTTTCTGTCACTCCTCTTATGCTGGATTGCTTTACCAATGCCCGAATTGCTGAACACAAACACACAAATTAGGAGCTGGAGTAGGCCACTCGGCCCCTCGAGCCTGCTCCACATTTCAATAAGGCCATGGCTGATCTGATTGTAACCTCGGCTCCAAATTCCCGCCAACCCCCTTGCTTAGCGAGAATCGATCTTGCTCTGCGTTAAAAATAGTCAAAGGCTCTGCTTCCACCGCCTTTTGAGGAAGAGAGTTCCAGAGACTCATGAGAGCAAACTTTCTCCTCATCTCTTCCTTAAATGGGCAACCCTTATTTATAAACATTGACCGCTAATTCTAGATTGTCTGGCAAGAGGAAACATCCGCTCCAAATCCACCTCAGGATCTGTTGTGTTTCACTTCAGCCGCCTCTTATTCCTCTAAATGCTCGTTCCCAGTGCCCGAATTTTAGAGAAGCAGAGGATCTGTTTCAACCCCCACGCCCAGAGTTCCAGCCATTTTGTTCCTTTGGGGGGGTTTAAACTAATTCAGCAGGGGCATGGGAACCTGGATTGTAGTTTTGGGGTGCGAGAGATTGAGAGTAGAGAGGTCAGGAGCACAGTTTTGACTTCGCAGGAGGGCGGCAGTGTTCAGGTCTGTGGTTTGAAGTGTGTCTATTTCAATGCCAGGAGTATACGAAATAAGGTAGGGGAACTGGCAGCATGGGTTGGTACCTGGGACTTCGATGTTGTGGCCATTTCAGAGACATGGATAGAGCAGGGACAGGAATGGATGTTGCAGGTTCCGGGGTTTAGGTGCTTTAGTAAGGTCAGAGAAGGGGGCAAAAGAGGGGGAGGTGTGGCGCTGCTAGTCAAGGACAGTATTACGGTGGTAGAAAGGATGCAAGATGGGGACTCTTCTTCCGAGGTAGTATGGGCTGAGGTTAGAAACAGGAAAGGAGAGGTCACCCTGTTGGGAGTTTTCTAGAGGCCACCTAATAGTTCTAGAGATGTAGAGGAAAGGATGGCGAAGATGATTCTGGAAAAGAGCGAAAGTAACAGGGTAGTTGTTATGGGAGACTTTAACTTTCCTAATATTGACTGGAAAAGATATAGTTCGAGTACATTGGATGGGTCGTTCTTTGTACAATGTGTGCAGGAGGGTTTTCTGACACAATATGTTGACAGGCCAACAAGAGGTGAGGCCACTTTGGATTTGGTTTTGGGTAATGAACCAGGCCAGGTGTTAGATCTGGAGGTAGGTGAACACTTTGGAGACAGTGACCACAATTCGGTGACCTTTACGTTAGTGATGGAAAGGGATAAGTATACCCCGCAGAGCAAGAGTTATAGCTGGGGGAAGGGCAATTATGATGCCATTAGACATGACTTAGGATGTGTTGGTTGGAGAAGTAGGCTGCAAGGGTTGGGCACACTGGATATGTGGAGCTTGTTCAAGGAACAGCTATTGCATGTTCTTGATAAGTACGTACCAGTCAGGCAGGGAGGAAGGGGTCGAGCGAGGGAACCGTGGTTTACCAAAGAAGTGGAATCTCTTGTTAAGAGGAAGAAGGAGGCCTATGTGAAGATGAGGCGTGAAGTTTCAGTTGGGGCGCTTGATAGTTACAAGGAAGCGAGGAAGGATCTAAAGAGAGAGCTGAGACGAGCAAGGAGGGGACATGAGAAGTCTTTGGCAGGTAGGATCAAGGAAAACCCAAAAGCTTTCTATAGGTATGTCAGGAATAAAAGAATGACTAGGGTAAGAGTAGGGCCAGTCAAGGACAGTGGTGGGAAGTTGTGTGTGGAGGCTGAGGAGATAAGCGAGATACTAAATGAATACTTTTCGTCAGTATTCACTCAAGAAAAAGATAATATTGAGGAGGAGAATGCTGAGACCCAGGCTATTAGAATAGATGGCATTGAGGTGCGTAGGGAAGAAGTGTTGGCAATTCTGGACAAGGTGAAAATAGATAAGTCCCCGGGGCCGGATGGGATTTATCCTAGGATTCTCTGGGAAGCCAGGGAAGAGATTGCTGAGCCTTTGGCTTTGATTTTTAGGTCATCATTGGCTACAGGAATAGTGCCAGAGGACTGGAGGATAGCAAATGTGGTCCCTTTGTTCAAGAAGGGGAGTAGAGATAACCCCGGTAACTATAGGCCGGTGAGCCTCACGTCTGTGGTGGGTAAAGTCTTGGAGAGGATTATAAAAGATACGATTTATAATCATCTAGATAGGAATAATATGATTAGGGATAGTCAGCATGGTTTTGTGAAGGGTAGGTCATGCCTCACAAACCTTATCGAGTTCTTTGAGAAGGTGACTGAACAGGTAGACGAGGGTAGAGCAGTTGATGTGGTGTATATGGATTTCAGTAAAGCGTTTGATAAGGTTCCCCACGGTCGGCTATTGCAGAAAATACGGAGGCTGGGGATTGAGGGTGATTTAGAGATGTGGATCAGAAATTGGCTAGTTGAAAGAAGACAGAGAGTGGTAGTTGATGGGAAATGTTCAGAATGGAGTTCAGTTACGAGTGGCGTACCACAAGGATCTGTTCTGGGGCCGTTGCTGTTTGTCATTTTTATAAATGACCTAGAGGAGGGCGCAGAAGGATGGGTGAGTAAATTTGCAGACGACACTAAAGTCGGTGGAGTTGTAGACAGTGCGGAAGGATGTTGCAGGTTACAGAGGGACATAGATAAGCTGCAGAGCTGGGCTGAGAGGTGGCAAATGGAGTTTAATGTGGAGAAGTGTGAGGTGATTCACTTTGGAAAGAATAACAGGAATGCGGAATATTTGGCTAATGGTAAAATTCTTGGTAGTGTGGATGAGCAGAGGGATCTCGGTGTCCATGTACATAGATCCCTGAAAGTTGCCACCCAGGTTGATAGGGTTGTGAAGAAGGCCTATGGTGTGTTGGCCTTTATTGGTAGAGGGATTGAGTTCCGGAGCCATGAGGTCATGATGCAGCTGTACCAAACTCTGGTACGGCCGCATTTGGAGTATTGCGTACAGTTCTGGTCGCCTCATTATAGGAAGGACGTGGAAGCTTTGGAACGGGTGCAGAGGAGATTTACCAGGATGTTGCCTGGTATGGAGGGAAAATCTTATGAGGAAAGGCTGATGGACTTGAGGTTGTTTTCGTTAGAGAGAAGAAGGTTAAGAGGTGACTTAATAGAGGCATACAAAATGATCAGAGGGTTAGATAGGGTGGACAGCGAGAGCCTTCTCCCGCGGATGGAGGTGGCTAGCACGAGGGGACATAGCCTTAAATTGAGGGGTAATAGATATAGGACAGAGGTCAGAGGTGGGTTTTTTACGCAAAGAGTGGTGAGGCCGTGGAATGCCCTACCTGCAACAGTAGTGAACTCGCCAACATTGAGGGCATTTAAAAATTTATTGGATAAGCATATGGATGATAAGGGCATAGTGTAGGTTAGATGGCCTTTAGTTTTTTTTTCTCCATGTCGGTGCAACATCGAGGGCCGAAGGGCCTGTACTGCGCTGTATCGTTCTATGTTCTATGTTCTATGTTCTATGTTTATCTCAATTAAAAGATGTAATTAGTCCTCCTTTCACAAAGAGGCGCCACTGATCGACATTAGCAAAACATTGAATGGAAACTTGACAAATTGAATTACGATGACATTTCTGAATATGGCGATGGACTCCAATCCCTCTTAGTGCGGAAGGCCTCAGGCATGCTGATGGACACCTTATGCTGACTCTTCAGCGAGATCAAGCCAGTTGCTTGGGCCTGTTGATGGTTAAGTTGACTGGGCCCTAAGGAGTACTTCTACAAGGCGGTCCTCTTGATTTATTTGTTGCTCATCCCACACCGGATGGCCAAAGATCAGGAGAAGGGGACGGCAGTGCTGGGAGTTATTGAGGACAGGCCCTTTTCAGATACTGGACGAAGGGCTTGACATTCTACATGTACATAAAAAGTGAACTTCCCCATGTTCCAGAAATAACAGACTGTCCAGAAGTCCGTGACTTGACATACGACCTGTTGCAGCGGGCTGCTGTGTGCAACGTGCTCCATGCTAAATCTCCCAATGGGTAGGATTTTCACAACGAAGTTCCTCCACTCAGGACCGCTACTTCCTCCAGTATGGAGTTCAGAGTGCCTTAACTTCATGACAAAACAGTGTGATCTTCATGGGCTAGATTCTCTGATTTTGAGGCTATATCTAATTTTACGCCAAAAAAATCGTCGAGGCCCCAGCACTGACTCTCCGACTGGTGAGGGGTTAGCAACCGCTCCACGTAAAATACACGGCCTTCACAAAATAAACGGCCCATCAGGGGCAGAGCATCGGGGGAGGGCCTTCAGTTGACGTCCTGAGGCGGTCCCAACGGCATGCGGCGTACTCCTCGATGACCCTGTTTTGGAGGGGACGGAGCATCCGAAAAAAGGTGCCGCCCCCATTCGGTCACAAACAGGGATTCTCCGTCCGATCGCCAATACGATATCGACGTCAGGCAATGGAGAATCCTGCCCAACATCTGTCCAGGATCTGATTTGAATGGACTATGAGAGAGCAGCCACCACTTTGGAAATTGCTGTCCAATATAAGTTATCAGGGGGAAGCACAGTGGCGCAATAGGTTAGCCCTGCTGCCTCATGGCGCTGAGGTCCCAGGTTCGATCCCAGCTCTGGGTCACTGTCCGTGTGGAGTTTGCACATGCTCCCCATGTCTGCGTGGGTTTCACCACACAGCCCAAAAGATGTGCCGGGTAGGTGGATTGGCCACGTTAAATTGCCCCTTAATTGGAAAAAAAAATGAATTGGGTACTCTAAATTTGTAAAAAAATATATTAAAAAGTTACGTTCGAGAGAGGAAGCGGAAATATTTAAATTCCAATGCAAGAAAGCCTTGCATGATCAAGTGCCAGACTGCATGTTTTAAAATAATCTGTAACGAGCATTTCTGGAGGGCTAGACTACGGCCGGAATTCTCCGGCCGTTGGGATTCACATTTCCCGCCGACAGCGCGTCCCCGCCAATGGATTTCATGGCAGCGAGGGATGGTTACAATGGGAAATCCCATTGACAAGCAGCAGGAAGATTGAATCCCGCCACCAGCGAACGGCGGCGCACTGCCAAGAAACATGTGGGCGGGATTCTCCCATCGCAGCGCTGGAGTGGCCCACGCTGCTCCAGCTGCTGATCCTGGCGTCAACTGGGCGCCGCGGGGTCCGTGCATGCGCCGTGGCACCGGCGCCAACGTGTGCATGCGCTGTGCCTTTCTTCTCCACGCTGGCCCCGACGCCAAATGGCGTAGGGCTACAGGAGGGGGAGAAAGGAGACCCCCAGCCCGAAAGGCTGGCCCGCCGGCTGGTGGCCGCTGATCTCCGACCAGGCCACAACGGAAGCCCCCCCCGAGGTCAGACCACCCCCCCCCACACAGGCCTTTCCGGACCCTTCCACGCCGAGTTCCCGCCGGCTCAGTGCATGTTAGAAACGCGCCGGCGGAACGCGGGTTTTTATGCTACGGCCACTCGGCCCATCCTCCAGGCCGGAGAAACGAGAAGGGGGGGGGGGCGCGTAAAGCGGCCCTCATCCAGCGCTGCGCCAACCACGCCGGTTGATGTTTGAAGTTTGAATACTGAAATCTTCAAAACATTCCATTTATTACATAGTATTTACAGCGCAGATATGGGCGATTCGGCCCAACAGATCTATACTGCCGTTTATGCGACACACGGGCCTCCTTCTACCTCACACCATCAATATGCTAGTTATTTATTAGGAAACTTTTGATGGATCAGCCCTTCGTTATTCTCTGTGCTATTCATCAGACAGCTGCACAGCACCGTGGACCCTGATGTTCTAATTATTGGCTAATTATTTACTTGAAAGTAAAAAATAAAACAAGCAGCACTGGGACTTGAATGTACATGTAAAGACAGCACTGAGGCACCTCAGAATGCTTTGCCTCGTCATCCTGACCACCAGCAGTGAACACAACGCTGACCACTTCAATGAATCCAACATCAAACTGACAATTATTTGCTGCCCCCCTGCCTTCTTCATATCAGGCATTGCTACAGGTCAGCTGCTATTTCATATGCTGGTCTCTGTTTCTGCTCTTTTCCAGCGAGATTACATCTCTGGGGGAGTGGGGGGTGTCCATGGGGGCAAAGAAATTGAAAATGATACCGCTACTAAGAGACACAGAGATCCCGCAGAAAAACTCACACATTCGTGGAAAGCAAGTTGAAGAGTAAAGTAAGAGGGGCAGAGATCAAAGTATTGATTAATCGGTATTAACCTCGCTCACGAATGATCTGTTGCAAAAAAAAACAGTTCCAGAATCATTTGACCCCTTCGCATTACCATCAGAATTCAAGCCTGTGTTTTTTTTAAATTCATGACGTTACCTTTGCTGGAATGAAGCCTGATGACAGGAGCTGGTTGCAATGCCCATGCAAAGGGAAATTAGGGCGTGTCTGAGACGAGTTGTACTCCCAAGGGGAACGTCTTTTAAAGTACGATGAAGCAAGGTGCAGAAAATGGCATGTTAATAGCTGAGGAGCGCAGTTCTTCACTTCAGCAGCGGCCCCTCATTACATCAAAGCAAATACCCCCCCCCAACAGTAAAGTTGCTTTACCATTTCTCACTTATCCCTGTGCTGTTGATGCCTGCGCTCCCTGGGTGCTCAGTTCCTTGGGTGTTGTCCTGTATCACAGATTCCAGCTGCCACCCCCACCACCCCCCAATATGTTCCCTCCAGCGCAATGTTTTATTCTGCTCTGGTCTGCGCCTTCTAATCGGCGTGCTTGTGATCTTCCCAACAATTAACGTACGGGCTTATTAACGACAACTGTTTAAAGATTTGCGGGCGCTATGGTTTGTGAACTGTTAATTCATCTTTCAGTACCATCAAAAACATCAGGCATCATTTTCCTCAAATGATTTCTCCTTCCCAAGCAGTGTTGCACTTGTGCAGATTTTGTCGACGAAAGGATTTACATGCTGCACATTAAGGCAGCACTGGAGGAAGGCAGAGTGAAATTTCATTTTGATATATGGCTTACCTTTATTATTTTACAGGCATGAGTTGTAATTCCATTGCCCTCAGGATCAATAATTTGAATGTGTTAAAAGAAATAAAAGATATTTCAGGAGTGATATAATACAAAACCTAGCACAGGCTACATTGTTCCGGAATTAATTTCAAGAGCTTTTTGTGGTTCTACAAGATGCTGAATGCACAAAACCAACTCACTAGGCAGCTTGGGCTGGTTTTCAACTCAAACCTTTTGTGTTTTGGCTTGGATATCCTTTCTTGTGCAGCTCACTGTTTTCAATCGCATCCTTCAAGAAGTGTCCCTCCTATTTACCCCCTCTTTCATTTTTGCTTGTGTCAATGTGGTGAAGTGGGGAGGTGGAGTTAGAGGTTGGGGAAAAAAATGTTCCATCTCAAGTACCACTGAAATGTTCACTTGGTTCAATTGCCTGAGCTCACATTTATTTATTTTGTAATAAATTTAGAGTACCCAATTCATTTTTTCCAATTAAGGGGCAATTTAGCGCGGCCAATCCACCTACCCTGCACATCTTTGGGCTGTGGGGGCAAAACCCACGCAAACACGAGGAGAATGTGCAAACTCCACACGGACAGTGACTTAGAGCGGGGATTGAATCTGGGACCTCAGCGCCGTGAGGCAGCAATGCCACCCACTGCACCACCATGTTTCCCTGAGCTCGCATTTAAGCGTCAGTCAGTAATAGGTTCTCATACCCAATCCAGCATCTTGCATCATTTAACTGATACTTTAGACCAATAATAAAGAAAATAGTCATGCATTCACATCGCACTTTTCTCTATCACCAGCCAATGAAATACTTCTGAAGCATAGTCACTGTTGTAATGTAGGAAATGCGCAGCCAATTTGTGCACAGTAAGCTCGATCAAACAATGTGATAATGGTCAGATAATCTGCTTTGGTGACGTCGATTGAGGGGTGAATATTGTCCAGTACACTGGGGGGAACTACTTTGAAAGAGCACCATGGAATCTTTTATATCCGCCTGAGGGGGCAGAGAGGGCCTCAGTAGAACAGCTCATTTTTAAGACAGCGCCTTTAACAGTGAAGCACTCCCTCAGTACTGCACTGGACTGTCAGCAGTGATTTTAATGCTTAAGCCTTGTTAAAGGCATGCTGTCCTTTAGACAAGCTTGCATTTTGCAGAGTCCTTGAATGCCAGATAGACAATATCCCAAGTCAACATTTAAAATATAACAGAGAGTTGTGTTAAATAATATTTCTTTCCCACACCTGCCATGGTCAATTCCTAGGGGCATACATCTCCAAACATCTGTCCTGGTCCACCCATGTCGACGCTATCATCAAGAAAGCAGAACAACGCCTATACTTCCTCAGGAAACTAAGGAAATTCGGCATGTCCAGATTAACTCTTACCGACTTTTACAGATGCACCATAGAAAGCATCCTATCTGGCTGCATCACAGCCTGGTATGGCAACTGCTTGGCCCAAGACCGCAATAAACTTCATGGAGTCGTGACCACAGCCCAGTCCATCACATGAACCTGCCTCCCATCCATTGACGCTATTTACATCTCCCGCTGCCTGGGGAAAGCGGCAGCACAATCAAAGACCCCCTCACTCTTCCAACTTCTTCCATTGGGCAGGAAATACAAAATTCTGAGAATACGCATGAACAGACACAAAAACAGTTTCTTCCCTGCTGCTACCAGACTCTTAAATGACCCTCTTATGGACTGACCTGATTAACACTTATATGCTTCACCCGATGCCGGTGTTTATGTAGTTACATTGTGTACCTTGTGTTGCCCTATTATGTATTTTCTTTTCTTTTCTTTTCTTTTCTTGTCATGTACTTAATGATCTGTTGAGCTGCTCGCAGAAAAATACTTTTCACTGTACCTCGGTACGCGTGACAATCCAAATTTTATTGTTGGGCCATCAATCTGAACTGTTGACTTTGTTTGGATCTCCACAGACACTACCTGAGAATCATCGAATTTAGGTGCCATTCGGCCCATTGACCTGCACCGGCCCTTGGAAAGAGCACACTACTTAAGCCCACATCTCCACCCTATCCCCGTAACCCCATTTAACCTTTTTGGACACCGTGGGCAATTTAGCATAGCCAATCCATCTAACCTGCACATCTTTGGACTGTGGAAGGAAACCGGAGCACCCGGAGGAAACCCACGCAGACATGAGGAGAATGTGCAGACTCCGCACAGACAGTGACCCAAACCGGCAATCGAACCTGGGGCCGTGGAGCTGTGAAGCAACAGTGCTAACCACTGTGCTATCGTCCAGCACAGATAAGAAATGATGAAACAACCTCCATGGAGAGCAGGTGATCTTATTTACCAGTCAGTCGTGTGATGTGAAATTAGCCCTCCATGGGTTGGGAGTTTGTGTCATATGAATCTGAAGTACTGTGTTTGGATAAGAACACTTCTCAATTCTGCTATCCGATTTGCCTTAACCTTTCACTCTGCCATTAACTTGTATTGCGTCCATGACATGTTTTCCAAATCTCTTCTGGTTTCCCACATAGCCTGGACCTTCTATTTTGCTCCACCTGCTCCAATCCCTCTCTTCAACAGCATAAAACCCATCAAACATCTATCTCACTTCAGCTTTGAAGAAGAGTCACATGGAGTTGAAATGTTGGGCACGATTTAATGGAATCATTTCTTTTTTTAAAATAAATTTAGATTACCCAATTACTTTTTCCAATTAAGGGGCAATTTAGCGTGGCCAATCCACCTACTCTGCACATTTTTTGGGTTGTGGGGGCGAAACCCACGCAGACACGGGGAGAATGCGCAAACACCACACGGACAGTGACCCAGAGCCGGGATTCGAACCTGGGACCTCAGCGCCGTGAGGCGGCTGTGCTAACCACTAGGCCACCGTGCTGCCCTATGGAATCATTTCTAAGTGTCATTTTGGGTGCATTTGGCAGTGTTTCTCGACTGCCTTGTCGCAAGATCATGGATCGCATTTAACGGCACATAGTAACGGAAATGAACCCCCGTGAGCTTCTCGCCATTGCTGGCTGTCCTGCTGTCTGATTCGCCAGACCTATGCTTCAACGTCTCGCCACTAACAAGAGGGAGCTGATTTTAAAAGGTACCTCGCCACTCACTCAGCACGGCGGCCCGCAGACCTGCTCCTTGCTTTGGGGATGCCAACCTGACCGGGCTTTTCAATGCCGTCGATGCAAGGCAGGGTCACCAATACCACCTGGGGTGCAGTGGCTGTCAGTGCGGGCAGCATGACAGGAGGACTGCCGTACAATGTCGGAGGAAGACCTACGGCCTCCACTGAGCTGTAAGGGTAAGTTACCACCTCTCTCCTGGTATCAGTTCCTCCTGCTACCCCTCAAACACCCAACCTGCCCCCCCCCCATGCACCCACACAAATAATCAGCTGACACCTTGCGACCCTCCCCACATCTGAGCTTCATGCTTGTTCTTCAGAACCCACTGGCACCCACCAGCACAACCCCTTCATGTCCAAGTGAGGTGCCCACAAATGCCACCTACAATAGAACCCTCGACCCATCAAGCGTGCAGCTCAAAATGCCCTCTTACATCACGGGAGGAGAAGATAGACCATAATAAGTGGGAAAGAACCAGGAGGGGGGCAGGAGTACCATAGATTTGAGTCCTCACCCCCTATGAGGAACGAGCCCCGGGAATCGCAGGGTTGATCGAGGAGACAGCAGTCACCGACAGTGAGGTTGTCCAGCGCCGCAGAGGTGAGGATCCACTGCCCTTTCAGCCAGGTGATCTGTCTCAAGTGAGTTGTTCATGTCAGACCACGGGCAAAATTCTCCCATCGGGAGACTAAGTGCCGATGCCGGAGTGAAAACCGGAGTGTTTCACTCCGGTGTCGGAGGCCGCTCCTCGCCCCCTATTCTCCCACCCCCAGGGGGCTAGGAGCGGCGCTGCATCAATTACGCGTGCCGAGCCTTGGCGCCGCATCAATTACGCGGCCGGCGGTGCATACATGATGTCACCCGCGCATGCATGCGCGGGTGCCATCCTCCCCATGGGCGCCCCACAAGACATGGAAGATTGATCTTGCGGGGCAGCGGAGGAAAAGAGTGCGTCCTTTACAGACGCTGGCCCGCCAATCGGTGGGCACCGATCGCAGGCCAGACCCCAACTGAGAACCCCCCTGGTTCTCGATCCTCCCTCCACCCCACACAGGCCGCACAAGCAGTGTTCACGCGCTGTTCATGCCGGCAGCGACCAGGTGTGGTTGGCGCCGGCGTGAACCCGTCGGATTGGGCAGGCCCCTCAGCCCATCCTGGCCGGAGAATCGCCGCTCGATTGTTAGAAACGGCGAGCGGCAATTCTCCGAATGGCCTGTCCTAAAACGCGGCACGCCATTTTGGGGGGGGGGGTGGGTGGGAGAATCGCATGCGGGCGCCAGGGCAGCGTGGCGGGAATCGCCCGGCACGCCCGCAATTCTCCCACCCAGCGTGGGGGTCGGAGAATTGCGCCCCACATCTCCACTGTCTCGCACGATCTTCATTTGATGGGGCCGGGCTTAAGGGAGTCATTCTCCCCACAGTCACCCAAGGGACCACCTTGGAAGAGAGCTCCAAGGAAACCACAATCGAGACATCACAGCTGTCACCTCCACCTTCCACCAGCGCAGTGACACACACCTTAGTGGGCGACATTAGTGGACAGGCTTCTGGGGCACAATCTGGTGAGCACCACACAGTTGCTGGTGCACATCAGGTGGATGCAGGAACATTCAAAGGAGTCAGTGGTTGGAGGTGTGCTGGATCCCAGGACTCAGCTGAGTCCCAGTCAGATGCCGAGACTCTAGACAAGGTTCTTACAGAGCTGATGCAGATGGTAGGACACAGCCGTGACATTCTGGAAGGAATAATAGCAACATTCCAGTGAGTGCCGAACCAATTGGAGGAATTCCAAAGGCTATGGGCACAGGGGATAATGCCAACAATGTGTGGCATTGAGCTCAACACTGCTCGGGTGGCAGCTGCAGTGGAAAGCCTGAGCACAATGCCCGCATCTTGAGTGGTAGTGCCCAACGAAAGGCTCTGTCTGTGACAACCATGGCTGAGGGACTTGAGATATGTCCCAGTCACTGAGGGACATATCCCAGGCGTAGGTGTACATTGCCGAGGCACTGAGGCACTGCAAAGCATGGCCCAGTCACTGAGGAGCATCACTGAGGGAGTCAACACCATGGTGCAGACAATGGGGAGCCACCAGGACTGGCAGAGCCAGATGACCCAGAGGCTTCTTAAGCTCATGCCAGCTGCCCCTGTGTCCCATTGAGACCCTCAGGGCCCTATGGGCACTGTAAGGGAGGAAGAATCCCAGGAGGCCAACCTGGGGCCTGTCATCAAGGAGACAACACAGTTCCCAGTTCTTCCAAATCCCCCTTCCTCAAAGGCAGTGGGCAGAACAGGGTGGCAGAGCAATGCGATTGACACCGGTAAGTTGGCCGGGGGGCCCCCAGCTCCAGACCCACCAGAGGATGTCCGCTAAGGGCACCACAGGCCACAGGGTGAAGAAAGCAGCAGGTTGCCTCCACCTCCGATGAGCACCCAGGGGACACACCTAGATGTAGCAGTAGTCCATGGAGGATCAGGAAGATTGAGGAGCGCTGATTGGGCACCAGAGGTGCGGTCATTATTTGTAGCTCAGGGGAATAGAAATGTCAAATGTTCACAATTAAAACATGTTGCACCTGATACATGTGAAGCCTCTGTCACATTAATCTTCACAGCGGGCCTGCCTGCATCCCCACCCTCTGTTGACCTCTGCTCCCCCAAGCCCCCCCCGCCTCCCCCCCCCGCCACCCCACCGACCCCACTCCTCCGGGCACAGTGGTCTAAGATCAAATGCCCCGGAACAGAAGATGGGTGTGAACGCGATGTCAACAGAACGAACAGGAGTCAGACTTTGGCATAAACTGAGGAGCACCAGAGCTAACCACACAGTGAGTGATCATCACCCTCCTGCCTCCTACATTAACCTGGTGACGGTGCCGACACAGGCCTATTACCCTGGGTGATGTAACGCAGACCCTGGGAGGGTGGAACAGGGCAGTCGAGGAGGGGGTTTGGTGAGGGAGGGTTGTGGAATGGGGCGGGGGGGGGGGAGGAAGGAGGGAAATGGGTGGGATGGAGCGGAATGCTGATGAGGGGGGATTGGGTGAGAAGGAGGGATTTTGGAGAGTCAAAGACGTTGGTGATCTCTGAGTGTCCCAGGATGTCGCTGTCATGCACACTCCCTGGCATGATCCGGAGGTGGTGGTCACACTAGAATTGAACATTCAGGGAGTGCAACCCCTTCTTGTTAATGAAGGGCACTCCCTGATGCCCTAGTGTCCGCAAGGCAACATACATAATAATAATAATCTTCATTGGCACAAGTAGGCTTTCATTAGCACTGCTATGAAGTTATTGTGAAAAGTCCCATAGTCGCCACACTCCGGCACCTGTTTAGATACACAGAGGGAGAATTCAGAATGTCCAAATTACCTAACAGCACATCTTTCGGGAGGAAACTGGAGCACCCGGAGGAAACTCACGCAGACATGGGGAGAATGTGCAGACTCCGCACAGACAGTGACCCAAGCCGGGAATCAAACCTGGGATGCTGGCTCTGTGAAACAACAGTGCGAACTACTGTACTACCCTGCCACCCATGCTGCATGCTATTAATTACCCTCTGGACCTGGGGCATCCCAGCAATGGTGGATAATCCTGCAGCCTGGGCATGCTGGTGGGCCTGGTCCAGCAAACGTTGATAAAGTCTGCTGCCCGGGTAGACAGGACATCCGTGACCTCGCTGGTGCACTTGTGGGTTGTAGCTTGGAAAATGCCGCACAAGTACCCCGCTCGAGCCCTGGAATGAATCAGTTGCATAGAAGTTCAGGACTGTAGTGACCTTCACGGCAGTGCGGGCGGGGACATGGCACAGGTGCCACATTGCCTCTTTGCTGAGATGGAGTCTGTTTTTATTTCCAATTTCCGGCATCTGCAGCATTTCTGCTTCCATTAAATATTCGGTCAAGAACGGGCATTCGGGCAGCACGGTAGCATTGTGGATAGCACAATTGCTTCACAGCTCCAGGGTCCCAGGTTCGATTCCAGCTTGGGTCACTGTCTGTGTGGAGTCTGCATATCCTCCCCGTGTGTGCGTGGGTTTCCTCCGGGTGCTCCGGTTTCCTCCCACAGTCCAAAGACGTGCAGGTTAGATGG
Source organism: Scyliorhinus canicula (assembly GCF_902713615.1). Lineage (NCBI taxonomy): Eukaryota > Metazoa > Chordata > Chondrichthyes > Carcharhiniformes > Scyliorhinidae > Scyliorhinus > Scyliorhinus canicula. The sequence goes on from NC_052159.1 coordinate 142,613,472, forward strand.
ATTGGCCATGATAAATTGTCCCTTTGTGTCCAAAATTGCCCTTAGTGTTGGGTTGGGTTATGGGGAGAGTGTGGAGGTGTTGACCTTAGGTAGGGTGCTCTTTCCAAGAGCCGGTGCAGACTCGATGGGCCGAATGGCCTCCTTCTGCACTGTAAATTCTATGATAATCTATGAAACTCAAACCAATTGTTGCAGTCTTTGAAAAACTTTGTAATACTTCTTATCTACACAGCCACCCTCCCTAAAAACCAACGCAGTTTCCAGAGTGTACAGGCAGTGAAATTCTACACCCACCTCAATTCAAATTGTCTCAAATCAGTCTGTCCTTTCCGAGATTAGTTGAAATTAGCTTGCCTTGGCTTGCTTTCTTTGAAACTCTCTCCCATGTGAGTGAGCTCCAGTTGGTTTGATTCCCTTGCTCGCCTTAATTATTACTGCCTTGGAACTGAGGAAGGCTGGATTGTGACTTTGTTCCTCCTCAATCGCAAGTTCTAATCCACCAACATGCTGAATTTGAAATGTCTTTGCTCTTTATTGATTTTAATACTGAAATGTATTAATCGGTATTTTTATTCCTGGACATTTACCAATCATACGAAATCCATAAAGGTGTCTCCAGGAGACTTGCCTGACTTTCTCCCCCTCTTGCACAGAAGTGGCCTTCACTTCACACATTTCTACCACTGCCTGTTTATTCTGTTTCATTGATATATTAATGACCACAGATAGCCAATAAGAGTAGTATATGGACAAATAAAAGAAAGACAAATAAAAACAAAGAAAAGTACAGCTCAGGAACTGGCCCTTCGGCCCTCCCAGCCTGCGCCGACCATGCTGCCCGTCTAAACTAAAATCTTCTACACTTCCGGGGTCCGTATCCCTCTATTCCCATCCTATTCATGTATTTGTCAAGGTACCCCTTAAACGTCACTATCCTTCCTGCTTCCACCACCTCCTCCGGCAGCGAGTTCCAGGTACCCACTACCCTCTGTGTAAAAAACTTGCCTCGTACATCTCCTCTAAACCTTGCCCCTATACGGTGTATAGTAGACACCGTTTGCATATCACCAGCGGCCCAACCTGGTATTCTGTAGGGCCTCCATGATGCTCTGCCTCCGATGGGCTGAGTTCCCGACAGTGTGGTCCACTTTTGCTTTTAAAAGTTGTGAAACCGGCAATGAGGCTGTGAGGGAGGGAGAGGGGGTACGGAAAGTGTTCAACGTGACCATAGTTTGCTGACAGTTGTGGCGCTGGCCGGGGGGTCTTCTGCCAGGGCCGGGGATAGTAGCGATGGATGGCCAGGAGGACGGCTGTGGGGTCAAAGTGGACGGGCACAGAACACCATTGCCGCAACCGGACAGACAGCCATGAGCTGTACACACAGCTAACAGCTCACTGTGAACTTAGGGTCACGGGTCGTAGAGGTGTCACCCCAGACCACCTCCCTCAGTGCCCTCTGGCCCCAGCTGACCCATCAGCTCCAGGGGTGCGCTCCAGAACAGTGTGCGTGGAGGTTGCCACTGCAGCCGCATATACACATTACAATCACGAACAATCCGGCCAATCCGGCACCATTTTTCATTGGAATCGATTGTGTTCCACGTGCCACAGTCAGTGAATTGGCTGAGGTTCGGCGGCAGCTTTGCGGTCGTGAAAATCCCCGAATTCTGCATCGGCGTCAACTAGTCTCAGGAGCGGAGAATCCAGCCCATTATATATATGCCTGAAAGGACCAACTGAGCCTTCGTTCAATATGTTATCTAAAAGTTAATACCACTGACGCGGCAGCACTCCTTCAATACTGCAATAGGCGTGTTAGTGTCAACATAAAATCTAGTATTTTCCAAAGAACGGGGAGTCCTGCCCTCGCTAAATTTATTCCTCAATAAACATATCTAAAATAAAGACTACCTGGTTGTTAATCCTTCTGCTGTACCTACATTGACTGCCCATCACGACAACAATTAATTTCGTTGTACTTCACCAGTTGTGAAGAACTTTGATTTTCAGGAGGCCATGGGCGGTTCTACAGAAATGGAAGTTTATCTTTATTTTTTCATATATTATTCTTATTGGCTGTCTATGGTCATTAACACAGTAATGAAAACAGAACAATCAGGCAATGGGAGCGATGTGTGAAGTGAAGGTCATTTCTGTGCAAGATGGGGAGAAATTCAGTTGAGTCTCTTTGAGCCACCTTTATGGCATTCGTATGACTGGCTTAACAACTTATTTGGTAAATGCCTGGGTACAAAAATACAGATTGCTTAATTTTCCCATTAAAATTCATAGTTTCTGTCTCAACCACTGACCATGGAAATGAGTTCTACATTCTCACTATGCACCATGAAAAGAACTTCTCAATCTCTGACATTTCATCTTCATGGACACAACAAGTTAAGAATATCCTTTGATTAATAGAAATGTTACTGCGCAATATGTGTTTTGAAACTGGGTAGGAAGGTTCCTGAAGAGCATTATCAGTGCCTCCAGTATGGTGCCTTCCTGAATTGTATCCATACTTCCTGCTCCTGGCCTATTGGAGCCACTACAAGGCCACACAACTACAGAGTCGCCACTTTAAAAGGTCACACTCCAATTGAGAAGAGTAAGTTTTGAGAACGCTGCCAAGAGCAGTTCTAGAAGTCAGCAATGATGGAAGCATGAGAGGGTTTGCATTTTGATGGTATTGACACATTTCCCTTACTACCGTTAGATACATGGGTCAAAGTGAGGAATGTCGGTCCGAACATTAGTTTACATCAGGTTCAGATGTCAAGAGGAAGAATAGAGACAAGAGCGGGATTGTCCGTTTCAGAGACGAAGTGCTGACTTTGGGACACAATCAGTAGACGACTAACACAGCAAAATTGATGCCGCTCCCGGAGCAATTCAGGAACTGTTAATGGGCTAGCACCGGCGTCACGAGGAACACGACCGATTCCAATGAAACACGGTGTCAGATTCTCCGGGCTGAGATTGCCACTCGAGAGGCTGACAAGCTGCAGCCACACATAAGCACACCACTCCCCACACACTTGCATTCCAGCCAACAAGGCGGGTCAGGCCCGCTAATGATATGCCAACGGCATTTACTGTACACGCGGAGTGGAACGCATTGACGCTGCTGTCGAGGCACCGGAGCATGGCATTCTGGCAGGCACCTGATGGCGGCCACGATCCTGGCCTCAAGACTAATTCGCCGCCTAATCGCCTTTCCTGATTTTGGCTTCGGCCGATGGAGAATCCCGCCAAAATATGTCAAATATGTCATCTATATATTCATTTATGAGATACCTATTGCAATGCCAAGAGTCTCCTGACATATTGGACTCTTCAAGTTGAACAACTAACACTCACAGATTTGTTTAGAATTAATAAATTCACTAACAGATACTTCCAATGGTCGTCAGATATCGGGCTGCACGGTAACACAGTGGATAACACTATTGCTTCACAGCTCCATGGTCCCAGGTTCAATTCCCGCTTGGTTCACTGTCTATGTGGAGTCTTCACGTTCTCCTTGTGTCTGCGTGGGTTTCCTCCGGGTGCTCCGGTTTCCTCCAATTGAGAAGAGTCCCAAAAGGCGTGCTGTTAGGTAATTTGGACATTCTGAATTCTCCCTCTGTGTACCCGAACTGGCGCCAGAATGGGGTGCCTAGGGGCTTTTCACAGTAGCTTCATTGCAGTGTTATTGTAAACCTACTTGTGACAATAAAGATTATTATTATATAAAACCATGGCCTGATTTGCTTATTGTTGGTGCTAATCTAATTAACTTGTTTGTTGAACTTGCCATCTAAACCCAATGATTCACCTTGTATCACACTATTATTTCATACCTTATGTTAAGCCATTACTGCTTGTGTTAGATCAATTCACCTTAAAGCCTGAATTGTACATTAACCCTTCCACTGTGACAGGACTCTGCCTCGTGCATTCTGGAGAGATGATTTGCATTTTGGAGGCTTAAGTATGAATTTTTTGCCTCTCAGTGTGGTGCATTACCCAACAGATGGCAAGGTAGACACCCAGGCATGTTCACCTCTGTGTCCGTTTTGTACCCCTGCCGAAGAAGCTGGGCTGGCAGCAGCGCTGAAGAAAACAATGCCACTTAGTGCCAATTTCAAGTTTCCCAGAGCAGATGCAACGCAGTTAGATATGGCCTCAAGCTCCCACTGCTTTATCCCAACAATGGATCTCCACTCAGCATGATGGCTTTCAATTTTCCATACAGCTAATTTAGTGCCAACTTAATGCCAGTTAATATTGTATTATCAACAGTTTAGTGTTTCGGGAAATTATAAACTGGATTAAGGACTGTATAAAATTGTTTAATATTGCTGAAAGATCAATGTTCCATTCACTGCGTTTCCAGTCCAAGACAGTCTTGGTGAGACTTCTTAATGGAGTCACCGGTGTGCACCAGACCAATGAAACCAATTCTTGGCAAGATAATAATGTGTGAATAAAATATTTCATTGAGAGTTAAGTATGAGTATATGAATAACTATAACTAAAATGTAATCAGACTCAGTTAAGCTTCATATTTGCAGTGATTTGTTGACAATGAGTCATGCAAAATAAATTAAATAAAATGCAGGAATGTACTCAATTATTTGCTGGCAATGTTCACACCCACTTGAGCATTGCATAAGTGCAACTTGATGTGGGAAATAGGGTTTGCTTTGCAACTTTTAACCACAATGTGGCCCTTTTGAAATTGGCAAATATATTCTGAAAATAACACCATGGCAAACATGGCGGGCGCGATCTAACGACCTCGCCGCGCCTGACCTGGTGGCACGGCAAGGCCGTTAAATCTCGCGACAGGCCTCTCGCGAGATTTACGACACTTGCTATGCCTCACATGATCAACCTCATGAGGCGTTGCGATCTGGATCCTGCCCTTAATGGATGGGATCCAGATTTGCACATTCAAGCGAGTAGTTAGTCTCACTTGAATATGTCTGCGCTGCAGTTACCCAAGGCGCGGGACTGAATAGTCTCGTCCCAGAGAACCTGCCATGGCACCGTTTAGCACTGGTTTCCATGAACATGGACCAGGCGTAATGGCACTTGGGGGGAGGGGGGTGTCTCTCTCATGATTGGAGGCCCCCCGATGGTCGGGCTCTGGGCAGGGTGGCACCTTGGCACTCCCGCTGCCACCTGGACTCCTTGGTACTGCCAGTCTGGCACCTTGGCACTGCCAACCGAGCACCCTGGTAGATTGTTTCTATTCCTTCATGGGATGTGGACATCGCTGGCTAGGCCAACATTTATTGCCCATCCTTAATTGCCTTCACACTGACTGGCTTGCTCAGCCATTTCAGAGAGCAGCTAAGAGTCAACCATCAACCATGTTGCTTTGTACTGCATTAGGAACGGGATTGGATTATGACTGGAGGTAAACAATTCCATTCACAAAAAATCTCTCTCTTTGTGTTTATTCCTTTTAAGATCACAGTTTCAGCAGTCATGTTGTTGGCCCTCTACTTATTTTACCCAGTAGTTTATCAAATGGTAGTATTGCCTCCATGATCAGGCTCCATCTGCTGGACATATATGCAATTACACAGTGCCCCACTATGATTTTAACATTCAGTATCATTCATCAAATTTACAGATACTAAAATATTCTCTTAAGTGTAAACTGTATTAAATTTGATTAGTTTCATTCAGAATCAATCGAATTAGGCAAGTTCCATCAATGCATCCTTTATATATCCAAGCAGTAAAGAAGATGGCCTGTCAGTACAATTGAAAATAATGTCTTGCATTTATATAGTGCCGTTCGTGACAGCCAGGTATTTTACAGCTCATTCAGTTCTTCTGAGGTGTAGTCACCATTGCAATGCAGGAAGTGCAGCATCCAATTTGCGTAAAGCAATTTCCCACATACCAGATGTTATCTAATAATACCAAATAATCTGCATTTGTGATGTTTGTTGATGGATAAATATTGTCAAGGACACCGGGTATAACTGCCCAGCTCTTTTTCAGAATAATACCATGGGAATGTCTCCTGTGCACCTGAGAGAACAGACCGGCACTTGGCTAGACACCTCCTTCAAAAGACAACACCTCCAACCATGCAGCATTCCCCCAGCATTAGATTGGAGCATAAACATACATTGCTGGAGCGGGATTTGAACCCACGAGTTGGAGGGAAGAGTGCTGCCAGCTGAGTCACAGCCAACACTATTGAAGTAAAGCAAACAGAGCATACCCACTAGAAATGTTCATCTATGGCAGCATATAGCAGTTAAAAGAATGAACATATTCTGATCATTTACTGACACCTAGACACATAAATCCAAAGATTTGAAGGACACCATGCCCAGTGAATACCTGCATTTGATAGATTTCAAAAAGTCGTCTGTGTTTCACTTTGTCGTGAGGTTGAGCAGAAACAATAGAAATAAATGGCCAGTATCAGCCACTTACCGTCTTTTTGCCATGCGCTGACCTCAAACACTCCACCTGTAAAACAATTCCAGCAGAGAGTCGAAGGATTTTTGATTGCGGTTTAGCAAGAATTGGGAGTGCGTGAGGAATTTGGACAGGGAGCGATCAGTTGTATTGCCTTCGAAAGTTGCTTTCTTCCTACTTTGATAACATCAGCCAAAATCAGAAACAGCATAGTTTCAGCCAGGTGAAGAACTTCTGGATCTTCAGAAATGCCTCACAATGACATTTAACAGCAACTTTTTTCCTTCTTTATTCTTTCCTGAGATGTGTGTGTCGCTGGCAAAGCCTGCATTTGTTGCCCACTCCTAAATGTCCTCGTAAGAACATTTCCGAGATCAGTTGAAGAGTCAAGCCTCATTGCTGTGGGTCACATGTAGGCCAGACCAGATAAGGATGGGCGTTTTCTTTCCATAACGGGCTTTAGTGAACCAGATGTTTTTTTTAGAACAGTCAATGATTGTTTCATGAACACCATCAGCTTTTTATTCCAGATTTATTAATTGAATTTAGGTTCCATAAAACACAATTGTGGGATTTGAACCCATGTCCCCAGAACATTAGTCTGGATCTCCGGATTACTCATTCAGCCAGGGTCATCCACTCGAGATCCATTGTCCTTCGGGACACTCTTGTGTGACCAGCCTTTAGCCCATTACAGAGTCTGATGGCCTTTTTGTCCATATGGGAGAAAATGGGAGGTTAGTTGCATATCAATAGCATGGCTCTGTTCTTTTGTATAAACGGGAGTGGGAAATCAAACAGTCAAGATAATGATAATGGGTTCAAGCCTGGACACCCCAGGAGAAAACCTTTGTATGAGGAGCTTGGTTGATCTCAGAGACAGAGAGAGAAGGAATCCTGTTTGTCAGGTGGAGGAGAAGGATTTTAAAGGCCACAGGGCGGGGACACAAGCTTGCCACCCCTACATTGATTCTGTATAGACCTCTCGCTGCCTCAGGAAGGCAGACAGCATTATCAGAGACCCCTCCCACCCAGGCTTTGCCTTCTTCCAGACCCTTCCATCAGGCAGAAGGTACTGAAGTCTTTACAGCTTCTTCCCCACTGCTACAAGACTCCTCTACAACTTCCCCTTGGACTTATCTGTTCCTATAAGAACACTATTCACGACGTCCTATGCTGCTCTTATGTTTGCATTGTTTAGCCCCTTGTTCCGCACTGTAACCAATCATTGTTTGTCAATGTACCATTTGTCAATGTTCTCTGTTGGTTATTCTTTTGTCTACTATGTACGTACTGTGTACGTTCTATCGGCCGCAGAAAAATACTCTTTCACTGTACTTCGGTACATATGACAATAAATTAAATCAATCAATCAATGGAAAGCTGTTCCAGAGACAGGCTTTCGAAAAGGGTTCTGAAGGAACTTCACTCATAGTTAAAAATTGCTTTGTAAATGCATGTATCATATTTTCCTGTCTAAGAGGATTGAGAGCTGTATATTCATTTGAAGTGCTGTTTAATGGGAACTCATGTGTTAAGGTTAAGAAACTGCATGCAATCTGTTATTTTTCTGGTTTAAGTTTAAAATTTGAAATATTGTTTCAAAAAACTAGTTTATAAAATAACTAAGCCCTACTGCTCATGTTATCACTCCAAATTGACCTTTCCATACCGCCATAAAACTTTAAAACATTATGGTTCAGGTCCAGTATATTAGCCACTGTTGAGAGCTGACCAGGTGTCTGTAACACCATACATGGCAATGACTGGTGGATCATGCAAAACATCATGTCCTTTTGGCTGTTCGTAACAGGCAAAGTATCACACTCAACCAGCCCATGCTTGCAAAACTCAGAACAGTCTCTCAGCGTGGTTCACTAGCAGCTACGTATATTGACACACCATCTCAACAGAGGAGCATTTCCATGCCGTGCACCTTTTCCCAACTAAACGGAAGCTTCAGGGATGGCCATTCTCAGATTCATCCCCCATGGCAATGTCTTGACCAATCAGAGTTGACCTGCCTGGTTTGAATTTAAACAAAAGCTTGGCAGTTAACTGTTCCCTATTGCTTTCTCCATTTAAATGTCTCTATTAATCAGAGTCCTCCTGTCAAACAATCAGCACCCTCTTCACATTCAAGGCAAATTGTTGTTCCCTTTTAGATTAGGTTTTCTTGTGAATCTGTCCTGATGAGTGTAAAATGGAAAGCTTCAACACCATGTCTCTTTTTTCCAAAACAGTTGAAATTGTTGGCCTTGAACCTTTGACTAAATGCTCCAGTGAGACTTGCCTTCGAAATGCTTACTTGGTGAACAGTTTTGTCTTTGTTTAGCATCTCTGGTGGCATAATTGGGATTGGTATTCTCAATGTGTAGAATAGCAGTTCGAAATCATATTCCCCATGAGGGAGCATCTGGGTCCCTTATCACCATACCATCTGAAAGCATTAATTTACAAATATGGCTCCTTTCTGTTTTTTTAACACGTGCATCATCTTCCAAATCTGACAATAATCCATCTGTCCTCTTCGTGGTACTGACTCACCTGCAAAGTTTCCAATATTTTCTGTTTCAGGTTAATAATTTCTAGTTTGTTTTCGTCTAACAGTCCATTAGATTAATTCACAGGATTTTTTTTTTGGTTGGGTGCTGATGTGTTTCATTCATTTGGGTTGCAAGCATTGCTGATAGGGCTGGCATTTATGGCAAATCCGCCCGATTTGATACAACAGAATGTTTTACCAAGCCACTTCAGATGGCAAACTTGGAAGAATCGATGGGTGTGGGACTGGAGTCAGAAATAGATACATTACTTGTAATCTGTCATATCTGCGACAAGGACCTCAGGGAAACCGTTGATCTCACCATGGGGCTAGTGGAGTTCAAGCTTCCCAGGTAAGGGGTAGAGGCCCCCCCTCCCCCTTCGTTATCCTTACATATAAAGCCGGCTCAAGCAGGCCTCAAAGCTGTTGGTTGTCCCAACTGAGACTGGATCAGGAGCGAGTTTAAATTCATTTAGCTAAATAAGTGAGAATTAAAATGTTGGTTTAGTACTGGCACCCGTTAAACTATCGGGTGGGGGGGGGAGAGTCTCCGGTCCCCTAGCCGTGTTTTTCTCAGCAGCGTGTGGTTCACTGGTGGCGGGATTATCTACTCCTGTCACTCGTCAATGGGATTCCCCATTGAAGCCACTCCCCGCTGGCGGGGAACCAGTGGCCAAGGGTGTGTTGTTGGCAGGAGCAGAGAATCCCAACAGCGAGACAATTCGACCCTGATTGTTGTTACAAATAAATCTTGTTCACTAATGTGAACCAGAGGTGGCACAGTGTTTAGCTCTGCTGCCTCACAGCGCCAGTGACTTGAGTTCAATTCAGCCTTGGGTGACTGTGCAGAGTTTGTACAATTTCCCCATGTTTCTGCGCGTTTCTTCCCACGGTCCAAAGATGTGGGGCAGAATTCTCCGCCCCCCTGACACCCCTCCCCCCTGCCGGCTGCCGAATTCTCCGGCGCCGGGGATTTGGCGGGGCGGGAATCGCGCCATGTCGGTCGGCGGCTGCTGGCAGCTGGTGCCCCGGCGATTCTCCGACCCGCAATGGGCCGAGTGGCCGCCCGTTTTTGGCCAGTCCCGCCGGCATAAATTACAACAGGTAGTTATCGGCGGGACGTGGCTCCGGGTGGCCTCCGGGGTCCTCGGAGGGGCGCGGGGGGATCTGGCCCCGGGAGGTGCCCAAACGGTGGCCTGGCCCGTGATCGGGGCCCACCGATCCGTGGGCGGACCTGTGCCGTGGGGGCACTCTATTCCTCCGTGTCGGCTGCTGTAACAGTCCGCGATGTCCGACGCAGAGATGAACCCCCCTCCGCATGCGCTGGGATGACACCAGCACACGCTGGCGCTCCCACGCATGCACCAACTCGCGCCGGCTGGCAGAGGCCCTTCGGCGCCGGTTGGCGTGGCGCCAAGCCCCGCCGCACCGCAAACCACTCCGGTGCCAGCCTAGCCCCTGAAGGTGCAGAGGATTCTGAACCTTTGGGGCGGCCCAATGCCTGAGTGGTTAACGCCACTCCTTCGCGCCCGCCACGCCAGTTCGCGGAGAATCCCGCCAGTGCAGTTAAATGGATTGGCCATGCTAAATTGCCCCTTAGCTTCCCCAAAAAAAGGTTGGTTGAGGTTACAGGGATAAGGTGGGGGTGTGAGCCTGTGTGGGTGCTCCTTTGGAGGGTCAGTGCAGACTCAATGGACCAAATGGCCTCCTTCTGCACTGTGGGGATGCTATGATTCTATGAATAGCCTTTAGGGAGGAATATCTGCCATTTTTATTTTGTTATGTGGCTTCAGACTCTCAGCACTGTGATTGAATCTTAACTACCCTCTGAAATAACCGAACAAACCACTGTGTAGGGATCAGCAATAAAGGCTGGCCTTACCGACCATGCCCACTTCCTGCTGTGGAGGAATTAAAAGAAAAGGTTACATTCTCTGAAGGAGATTCATGAACCTGTTGAGTTTTTATGACAATCCGACAAGTTCATGATCACTTTTACTGAGACCACTTTTTCTTTTATTTCCACAATATTTTTTTTGAGCTGAATTCAAATTCTCAAATTGCCACAGTGGGACTTGAGCTTGTGTTCTGATACCGGACTAGTAATTGAGTGTGATAATTACAGTCAGCAGCTTGATCACAACACAAAATGGAAATGTCACAATGCACCAGGGAAAGCTTTTGCATTAACGACAATATAAAATGAGTTGGAAAAGTTTCTCTGATTGATTGTTTGAGCCACAAATACATCCTCTTAAAAATGTTCTTACAGTTTTTCTAGCAGCACCAACGAAGACAGCTTCCCCGTGATGTTGGGAACACAATCAAACAGGGAGAAATTTATTCCCAAGTTAATCATTGGATCTCCACATTCAACTCACCTCGTTAGAACCAATTGCCATGTTTCCTGCTCGCAATTTACATCGACACTTTTAAACAAACGTTCTTTAATTTGTTCACAGCCATCACGGGAAAGGCCAGCAATCATTAATCATCCCCATTTGCCCGTGAGAAGATTGTGGTGAGGCGCCTTAATAAACTGCTACAACCTGTGTGATGTAGGTGCATCGCAGTGCTGTTATAGATGGAGATCCAAGATTTGAACCCAGCGACAGTGAAGTTATGGCAATATAGCACCAAGTCATTATGGTGTTGATGCGACCATCAATTCACTCAAAGACACGAGTAGAAGTAAACCGAGGTTTTAATCAGCTTAGAACAGTGCCTGCCTGTGACTGGTACAATACTATGAACCGCCTTTAGGTCAACTGCTCTTTATACTTCCTTTCAAGGGGAGGACCATGGGCAGAGCCCGTACATGCCCCAACATATACCCCTGTGGGTGAAGCCACACAATGGCCCATAGGTGGAGCCCACAAGGTCAACAACATAACACAGCTGTAACACAATGGCAGAACATGATACTAATACACTAATATACATTCACCACAGGTGTGTAACTTGGAGGGGCACTTGCAGGTGGTTGTGTTCTCATGCATCAGATGCCCGTGTTCTCCTGGGTGGCAGAGGCCATGGGTTTGGAAGGTGCTTTGAAAGAAACCTTGGCAGGATGTGCAGTATATCCTGTAGATGCATCTTCATCGCAGCCACTGTGTGTCGGTGATGGAGAGATTGAATATTTAAGTTGGTGGCATGGATGCCGGTCAAGTGGGCTGCTTTGATCTGGATGGTTGTGGCTATTGGAGGTCAGTCATCTCAGTCCCAGGACATCACTGCAAGGATTCCTCAGGGTAGTGTCCTAGGCCCAACTATCTTCAGCTGCTTCATCAATGACCTTCCTTCCATCATAAGGTCAAAAGTGGGGATGTTCGCTGATGACTGCACATTGTTCAGCACCATTTCAAACTCCTCAGACACTGAATCAGTCCATGTCCAAATGCAGCAAGACCTCGACAATATGCAGTCTTGGGCTGACAAGTGGCAAGTAACATTTGCACCACACAAGTGCCAGGCAATGACCACCCCCAATATGAGAGAATCAAACCTTCGCCCCTTGACATTCAATGCCACTACCATCACTAAATCCCCGACTAATAGCATCCTGGAGGTTGCCATTGACCAGCCACTAAACTGGACTAGCCATATAAACACTGTGGCTACAAGAGCAGGTTAGAGACTAGGAATCCTTCAGCGAGTAACTCACCCCATGACTTCTCAAAACCTGTCCACAATGTACAAGGCACAAGTTAGGAGTGTGATGGAATACTCTCCACTTTTCTGGATGAGTGCAGCTTCAACAACACTCAAGAAGCTCAATGCCATCCAGAACAATGCAGCCCAATTGATTGGCACCCCTTCCACAAACGTTCATTCCCTCCAACACCGGCGCACAGTAGCAGCTGTGTGTACCATCTACAGGTTGCACTGCAGTAACTCACCAAGGCTCCTTAGTAAGCACCTTGCAAACTCAGAACCACTACCAAATAGAAGGAAAAGGGCAGCAGATACATGGGAACACCACCACCTGGAAATTCTGCTCCAAGTAGATGGGCGGCACAGTAGCACAGTGGTTAGCACTGTTGCTTCACAGCTCCAGGATCCCAGGTTCGATTCCCGGCTTGGGTCGCTGTCAGTGCAGAGTCTGTACGTCCTCCCCGTGTCTGCGTGGGTTTCCTCCGGGTATTCCGGTTTGTTCCCACAAGTCCCGAAAGATGTGTTTGTTATGTAATTTGAACATTCTGAATTCTCCCTCAGTGCACCCAAACAGGCGTCAGGATGTGGCGACTATGGGCTTTTCACAGTAACTTCGTTGTACTGTTAATGTAAACCTACTTGTGACAAAAAAGATTATTTTTCAAAATGTCACTCGCCATCCTGACTTGGAAAAATATCACTGCTCCTTCACTGTCACTGGGTCAAAATCCTAGAACACCCACCCGTAAAAATGAATGAATAATACTCTTCTTCCTGGAGCTGTACTCATCCAGCAAGTGCCATCTGAGTGGAATGTAGAATTACAATTCTACTAACTGTCATGTGAGAGTACCTTTAAGGAATGGGTGTTTATCAGTGATGTCAGAATGTGTGTGGAACTGGGCTGTCTGTCAGCTTTTTACTTTCATTTTAGGCTGTTTGCTGCAGGATGTGTTTTAGTCTTGTTTTCAGTGTTGGAGCTGAAGCCAGACAGAGCAGGTGTACTGTTGATCTCTCTGCCATGAAAAGACTATCTCTTGATCATTTGATGAATTCAGAATTATAAATGTTCTCAGTAGTGAATGTAAACCTAACATGCTTCTGTTTAAAGGTTTTTTTTTCTGTCTTCTGGATGTTAAAAGGACAGCTTATGGATTACCCAGTGTTGTATTCTTTGGGGGTTGTATTTGAATTAATAGTTGCTAAGATGTTCCACTGTTTGTTTTAAAAAGGTTAACTTGAGTTCATAGAATAATCATGGTTTTGCTTTAAAAAATACTTTTCCATTTCTGCTGTACCACACCTGTAGAGTGGGCCGTGTGCTCCCCGTACCGCAATCTATTAAAGGTTGTGCGTCAGGTGAACTCCATGATACACTTTGGGGTTCTCTAAACCCTGGTCCATAACATAACTCAAATATGATTAGTTTTGAGAGGATGACGTTGGTTGAGTTCGATTCTTATTCTTTCTAGATAGGGGATCTGACTTCTGGGACTCATAATTCTAAGTTCCACCATATTCATTTAGCTTATTTTGGATAATTATTCTGTACTTTTTCCATTTTCTTTTAGGCCTTTCTGGGTTCAGTGAGCATCTGAGAGAATGAGGGCTGTACCGTGCACAGCAGCATTCCATAACTGGTCACCTGCAATGGTGCATTGCTGAGGCATATATTGACTGTCCTACTCCAGCTGAGAAAATATTTTGTTCTGAGCTGCTGCACCATGGCATGGCAATGATCAACAGTGTAATATGTGGGCACAGTGTCCTCTGAGCACCAGTGCTCTCTACTGCCATCTGTGCCTTCAATATGTTCCTTGAATTTGGAATATTCTTTTGCCAAGTTATGTATGTCAATCAGGACACTCTACAGGCAAGCTTATTTAACGATTAGATCTATAATTCTCCCTCTCTGCGGACGCTGCAGTTTCCTCTTTACAACCACACTGCAAAAGCAGATGCAGGGCTAGGGGGTTGGCGGATAGATTGGGGAAACATCTCCCACTCTCGGAGCTCCGAGGGATTTTTGAGTTATTAAAAATTAGGAACTGGTTAGTCCTTGTTGTAACCGTTGGCTAAGTGATTACTCACATGAGATAGATTCAAAGCATATTGCCAAAGTTTACAAGTGTGTGCCTTTAAGCGATTTCCGGAACTGTGCAGAGAAGGAAATGGTGGGGTCTCAAGTGTATAGGCATGTTAGGACTGGGAGAAAGAAGCTGAAACTCTTTTTTGAAAGCTTAACCACTTGCTGGGCAAGAATATTAGTTGACTGATTAGCTCCTCATTATTGGAGGCAGGTTTACTTTAATTTGAATCTAATGATTAATAGGAAAACAAAATTGTTAACAGTTCCTTTTTTGTTAAGTACAAAGAAGTCTGGTTAAATTGCTTGTAATATTGTGTGTATCATTTTTTGTAATCTCTCACCAACCAATCTCAGGTATATGACGAAGATGGGTGTGGTAGCACAGTGGTTGTGTAATTGGACTAGTAATCCAGAATCTTCGCCTCATCACCAAGGGATAAGAAATCAAATCCCACAGCAGCTGCCGGGGAATTTTAATTCAGTTAATTAAAATAAAGCTGGAATGGAAAGCGAGTTTCAGTAATTATCATTATACTGACCGTTGGGTGCCCTTTCAAAATGGAAATCTGCAGTCCTCACCTAGTCTGCCCTTTAGGAGCATAGGAAAAGGAATAGACCATTTAGTCTCTCAGACCTGCTCCGACATTCAATGATCTGCTACCTAACTCTACATACCGACCTTTGCCTAACACGGTTGATTTTTGAAAATCTGTCATCTCAATTGATCAATATCAGCTGCTGTTTCGGGAAGAGAGTTCCAAACACCTTTTGCGTGTAAAAATATTTTCTAATTTCGCTCCTGAATCGAGATAATATTCTGGTGAATCTACATTGCAATCCCTAAGGCTCTAACTAAGAGGTGATGCTCACGACTACTCACAGTCCCTCCAGGTCTGGTCTAACCAAGGCTTTGTTTTGACTCCAGGATGTGGTTGACACTTAGAGCATGATGTTTTGGGTCTAAATCCCGTTATGGCCACTAAATCTCGCAAGAGGGCCATAACGGGATTTGCGCTGGCGAGATCTCAGTTTGTGATCTTCCCCGCCTCCCGCTGGTGGCATGATCAGGTTCATGTTAAGAAAGGGCATGAACCTGATTTCCATTAATTCAAATACATTTAAATATAATTAAATGGCATTATGCCGTACCTTCCAGCCCCATGTGAAGCCCCCACCCCCAACCCTCCGTGCCCCGGTGGCATGCTATCATGCCGGTGCAATTCACTCTGGTTGATGAAAATTAAAACCAGTCACGATGATCACACCGGGGGTGTGGAGGTGCCTTGAGGTTCCAGTGTTGAGGAGCGGGATGGGGGCACCGAGAGAGATCACTGAGTGAGAGCAAACCATTCTCCATTGGAGGAGGGGGGCTTTCCTTGTGTGTGATGGAGGGGGAGGGGTGCTGGCCAGCAAATGTGTGGGGGATGGGGAGAGGGGATAGAGTGCCCCCAATACTTCCGTGGTGGAGGGGGTCCTCCATGATCATGGGGGAGGGGCAGGGGAAGGGTTTAGTTTTCATGCTGGTCGGAGTGCCCGTAAAAGATGCCCTTTGTGTCGCTCGACTTGCCAGCTCTATCAGGCCCTGCCCCACCTGAGTGACGGCACAAAACATGCCCATCGGGTTTGTTCTGACAAAGTGTCTGAAGATTTGGGCAGGAATCCTGGCTGTGTTTCTGGAGAGAAATACATTGGTTTTCAATCAGAACCTGACAGCCCTTCGACAGCAAGCCACACAGTCGCAACACAATTAAAATTAATAAATAATTCTTAGAAAACATTCAAAGTCTTTGGTCCTTAGCTGCCTAATAATTACAATCACAAGGTTTGTAAATTTAAACACAATTAAGTATATCAATAACAATAACTATAATTAAATATGCAGCAAATGTACCAGGTCATCTCTTATCCAATTCCTAAACTCTCACCCCCCCCCCCCCCCCCCCCACTTAACCTTGTCCCACCCACTATACCCTGCACACAAGATAGACAAAGACACAGGGGAGAAGGGGGGTAAAATAATAAGTAAAAGAGATAAAAGTATTTTTTTCAGATGCTTGTCTTATTGCACAACTTCCTTCTCTTCAATCTGGGCTTTCAGTTAAAGGTTTTCACTGTAGATTCATGCAGATTCTGCGTACAGCTATGCAGTTCTTCTTCCTTCAGTCTAGGTTTTGAGTTCCAGATTTCTATTTCCAGTCTGTAATGGTTTTCACTGTAGATTCATTCAGGTCTCTGCAGTTTCATAAATAGAGCAGCTGTACAGCGTTTCTAGAAAAAGGACAAGGGAGAGTGTCCAGAGACCCTACTGCTCTTCTCCTGGTTCTCTAAGAATCATCCCACTCAGGCTGGATCCAACCAATGCCTGTTACCGGGCAGAAGATGGCCTTTTGGCCAATTCATTGGCCAGCCAAACAATTAACCGAGTCCCACCGATCTTTCCGGTGCCAAAAAGTCTGTGTTTTGCTGCCTGAAACCTAGCAGGGTGTTCTCTTTTTAAAATTTTTGAATTCCTTTCTTCCCCTGCTAGAGTTAAAGGTACATGTCCATTAAATGAAATGGCTTCAAATGAAGTTACTGTGAAAAGCCCCTAGTCGCCACATTCTGACGCCTGTTCGGGGATGCTGGTACGGGAATTGAACCGTGCTGCTGGCTTGCCTTGTTCTGCTTTCAAAGCCAGCGATTTAGCCCTGTGCTAAACCAGCCCCAAAACATCCATGGATCAAGACAATAACAGCAAAAAATAAAGATAAATAAAGAAAGGGGAAATAAGGGAATCAACACGAAGGAGCCTAACACTACCCAAAGACTAATCAAGCAACAGCATGACATAGCCATATTCGTAGAATAATTTTTGTTCGATAATGTCCCACCTGATGTCTCTCTATCCCTTGCATTTGTGAGTAGTGGTGGCACAGGGATACACAAGTCACACACCATCCTGAATGATATTGCAGTTAATTTGTCATTGCTGGCTAAAAACTCTGGAACTTCTTACCAAGCAGCTTGGGAGTAATATACCAGACAAACTGGAGTGATTGAAGAATGTAGCTCTCCAGCTTCTTCTCAAAGACAATTAGGGATGCACAATAACTGCCGCCTTTAACAGAGATTCTCACCTTCCATGAATGAATAAAAAAGGAGGGTGGGATTCTCTGTTCTGGCGGCTAAGTGCCGGCTCGAACGGAGAATCCGCAGGAGATATACATGACAAACATCGGCGTGAACCCCTCACCGCCTCCGGTACCGGTGAGGGGCTAGCATCGGCGCTGACTGAAATCCCCGCCTACCGTGCTGAAAACGGGCGGAGAATGGCCAGGTCCCAGGTCGTGCATGCGCACAGCTGACGACCTGCAATGGTCATGCCGTACAACATGGCGCCGACCGTACGCGGACCCACCCCGCCATCCGCGACCCCATAGCCCAACCCCTTGCCAGCCCCTCGCCACCCCCACCAGTCCTCCCAGCCCTGGCAGAAGGCCCCCCCGGCCAGCAGCACGGATCCCGGCCGAGTGTGGCGGCGCTGGACTCGGTCCGCAGGGAATTTACGCAATGGCTTCATTACAGTGTTTATGTGAACCTACTTGTCACACTAATAATGATGATTATTATTACATATATACTTGAATCTGAGCAGCAAGTATGGAATTAATGAACCATGGGTTCTGACTATAGCATATCAATGTTAATCTTGCCTGGACACTGTACACATGTACCCATTTGCACTGGGAATTCCTGGATGGCCAGGGCAAGTTAAAACTCTTGATTTTTCTCCTCCGTTGTTTGAAGACAGTGATATGTGTCAGATTATGTGAGGCTGTTCATCGTAATGCTCAACCAGCAATGCAGACATTTCATATTCGAATGTTACCATGGCAAAAATGCAAAACTGAGATCTATAGGTAATCTGTGGACCACCAATGGAAAAATGGCCATGAAAGCTGAGGGCTTGTTTGCTGACGAACTTCAGGGAGCCATACCTATCACCCTCTATGTCGTCTGAACCCTAAGATACTATGTAATTGACTCATAATGCCTTCAAGGCATCGAGGGATGGATAATAAAGGTTCCCTTGCCAGCGGTGCCCACATTTTGAGCGTAAAAGTGTTCTTCGAACCAACGAAACTGAGATCAGATAATTCAGGGAAAGATTTTGAATGTTTCACAAAAACGTGTTTGTTCGGGTGTCAATTCTTTTGATATTAATAATTACTATGACAATAATTTTGACAAGAATGTCAGTGTTGTTAGCTTTTGATGACTATATTTGATGGACTATAAAATGCACCAGTCTATAAGGTGCACCTGGGTTTTAAGAGGACGCTTTTAGGAAATATTTGGACGTAACATTCAGGCTATAAGATGCACAGCAATTTTAGGCTACTTTTTTTCCTGAAGAAAATGCATCTGGGTGAGCAAGTCCGGAGATTCAACCATTTTGACTCATTAGGTGTACACTTGTGGCACCGTGGAGTCATTTGAGTGGCTTTCTCTTTGAATTTGGAAGTGATTTTATCCAGAAACTGCCCACAAAGATGTCAACAACATCCACTCTCAGGTTTTTAAAAAAAAATCGTCTCAATAAATTGAGGCTACATTGTTGTTTGGGGTATCAAATCCTTCAAGCAGCAATGTGGAGCGATTGTTTTGTTAAAGTGAATTTTGCCGTTTTATAAATCTCGCATTAAAAGTCAGTGCCGGAGTCGTTCAAAAACGAACGTCTTTCTAATTGTCGCCAGTTTTATCCGGCGTCTGCACAAGCATTGCCACTTGATGCTCCCATGAGTTGAGTTGAGAAATGAAAGTGAAACTGTATCATTGATGAAGCATCCCATTGAGAGTAGGGCAGCAAGATACAAATCTAACAAGATGTAAATTCAGGATTGTAAATCATTGAACATAATGTTAATCAGAGATAAAACGCTTTTTGAATTAATAGCGTTTGCCATCAGTAATTTAGATACCAATTAACTAAATCTTTTGCAAAGAACAGCAAGATCGAGATTGTCAACAGTTCATTTTTTTTACTGGATATATTGCAACTCCTATAGGCTCCCATTTTGTACCAGATTGCTTATGAGATTGAACTGGATAATATATTTCAGACAGCACAGCTGGATCATTAAATTTTCATGATGCCCCTTGTTTCTCTACTTTACAGATTACCATAAATAAGAAAAATAATCTATTTTCATAATGTGATTAAAAGTGACAATTAAGCATTCTTTCAAGAATAAAAAAGCCTATTGCCTGTTGTTTCAGCTCAATATGATGGTCACAAACCATGGACAGCACTGAAACAAGTCTTTTGATGGTTCCATTTTATTGCACGACTCTTTGTTTACACTTTCTGAATTTAAACAGTGTCATGTGACTAATAGTTCCCAGTTGTTGACTTAACGTTTGCTAAATAGCCAGATGAGAGCTGCTCGCATGAAGGAATACGTTACATTTTAACAGTGGAGTTGCAGGCAGTATTATACAATAATAATCTTTATTAGTGTCACAAGTAGGCTTACACTAACACTGCAATGAAGTTACTGTGAAAATCGCCACACTCCAGTGCCTGTTTGGGTACATAGAGGGAGAATGCGGAATGCTCCATTCACCTAACAAGCACGTTTTTCGGAACTTGTAGGAGGAAACTGACTGGATGAGCCACATTAATACTGTGGCTACCAGGGCAGGCCAAAGGTTAAGAATCCTACGGCGAGTAACTCACCTCCTGATCCCCAAAGCCTGTCCACCATCTACAAGGCACAAGTCAGGAGTGTAATGGAATGCTCTCCAAGTCGGGATGGGGAATAAATACTGGCCTAACCAGTGATGCCCACATCCCACAAATGAATTTTAAAAAACCAGAGCACCTGAAGGAAACCCATGCAGACACGTGGAGAATGCGCAGACACCTCACAGAAACCCAAGCCGGGAATCAAACATGGATCCCTGGCGCTGTGAAGCAACAGTGCTAGCCACTGTGCTACCATGGCTCCCTGAAATCAATTGCTGCCATAGACTGTTGACTACCCTACCATTGTGTTTATTGTTGATTTCTATGATAGGCTTACCATGTGTTTGGTATGCTGTTTCAGATTTAAATCCACGCCCAGCTGCCTAAATTGTTGAATTGATATTGGGCAGTATGGAACTGAATCAACCAGGAATATCCAGATTCAATCCAGAGGAATGTTTTGTTGGGCAGAATCAATGCCTATTGAATGCCCACAGCAATCAGGACCATTTCTGGGTCCCTACCCCGCACAAACCTGATGTGCAGTGCCGACTTACTCGTAATTCATTGCCTTGGCTTCGACCATCCAATTAAGGAGAGTGGGCGGGTTCCAGAGGCTGCAGGCAGAATCAGAGGCCCGCAGTGATTTCCGTGTGCCGCAGTTGTCACTCCATCAGTGTTGAGGGAGAACTTCACCACTGGATGACCTACGGGCCTCAGCTGTGACCTCTGGCATTCGCTGATCTGGCGGTTGGGATGGTGGGGTTGGCTTGGACAGAAGTAAGTATTACTGCCTCCCCCCCTCCCCTCCCCCCTCCCCATGCCGGCCACCTCCCACCCGCTACAGCTGATCTACTGCTGGGGGTCTGAATACAAGGTGGCTGTCAGGTTCAACACTCAGTAGTCGTCCACTCTGCCCTGCCCATCTCCCACTCGGCCCTTAATTGATTATTACAGGCTACCCACCACGGCCGGGCAGATAACTGTTGCCATTGTTCACCCACCTCTGGCAAGATTGATGGATGCAGAAGGTGTTGTCCCACTGACCCAATGCCCTAATCTTCTGGTTTGATCCCACTCCTGCCTTCAAACCCACTTCCACAGGACTGGGAAGATTCCGCCTGTTAATTTAGGCTTTGATTTTGTCAAAGTGCAAAAGAGATAAAGTTCAGATACACAATTCAACATATTCTATGTTTATTCACCGATCTCCTGATTCCCCTCTTGGCTTGACTACATGCTGAACTCTACCCCAGCAGAGAAATGTGCATTCTCTGGAGATAGAGATGGGTTCACGTTGTTGAGACAGTTTCTGCGCTTCATCAACTCTCTATTACCTTGCTTCAGGACGGTGTAGGCTCAGTCAGGACATTGTGAGATCTGTCCCGCTTCATGCACTTGCATCTTAGTTTTAACAGCTGCTAAGATGTAGCTCTGTGGCAACAGTGTGGAGCAACTTAACCTAACCCGCCAGTTAACAGGCCCACCTGATTACCCACCTTGCGCAATGAGGGCAATTTTAACCTATTCTGCTAATCAAGAAACAGGTGACAGTGGGTGCAGTATTGGTTTTACACCTTGCCCTATTTGACTTTCTATTGAAGTCAATAAGTCAACATAAATTCAAACTAATCATCCCACTTTTGTGAAGTACTTAGGA
The DNA here is from genome assembly GCF_902713615.1 of Scyliorhinus canicula. Lineage (NCBI taxonomy): Eukaryota > Metazoa > Chordata > Chondrichthyes > Carcharhiniformes > Scyliorhinidae > Scyliorhinus > Scyliorhinus canicula. The sequence continues at coordinate 142,635,580 of NC_052159.1, forward strand.
AGACACTGTGAAATTCAGTAAGAACCCTTCAGAATCAGGGATGGGATTCTCTCGTAACCGGTGGGGCGGGCCTTACCGGCGCCGAGGAGTGGCGTGAACCATTCAGGCGTCAGGTCGCCTGGAATGTGCGGAAACCTCTGCACCCTCAGGGGCTAGGCCCGTGCTGGCGGGCTTGACGCCACGCCAACTGGTGCCGAAGGGACTCTGCCGGCCGGCAGGTGTTGGCGCATCCACGGGAGTGCCAGCATGTACTGGCGTCATCCCAGCGGATGCGCGGGGGGGTTCCTCTCCGCGCCGGCCATGGCACAGCGTTACACTGGCCAACGCAGAGGGAAAGAGTGTCCCCATGGCACAGGCCTGCCCGCAGATCGGTGGCCCTTGATTGCGGGCCAGGCCCCAAGGCCAGATCCCCCCGCGCCCCCCCCGAGGACTCCGCAGGCTGCCCGCAGAGCCAGGTCCCGCCGGTATGGACCTGGTGTAATCCTTGGGCTGGTGGGTCAGGCTGAAAATGGGTAGCCACTCGACCCATCGTGGGCCGGAGAATCGCCGGGGAGGCCAACAGCCAACAGCCCCTGACCGGCGGGGCGCGATTCCTGCCCCTGCCGAAAAACCCAGCGCCAAAGAATCTGCCAGCCAGCGGCGGGGAGGGTTTCCCCCCCCCCCCCCCCGGCGATTCTCAGGCCCGGCGGAGCGCGGAGAATCCCACCCCAGATCTGTATGTGTTGTTAAAATATGGGTTCCTTTATTGTCCTTCCAGACTTCCTCTGCTGATGCATGGTTATTGCAGCCTTAAGTGGACAAAATGTACAATACACCGCATTCCTCTCCTTACTAAATAAGAACAGAGAGCGGAATTCTCCCATCGGGCGGCTAAGTGTTGACGCCGGCGTAAAAATGGGAATGTTTTACTCCGGCGTCATTGCCCGCTTCGGGACCCCATTCTCCGGCCCACAGGGGGCTAGCATGGTGCTGGAGTGGCCCACGCCGCTCCAGCTGCCGATCCCGGCGTGAACCCTGCGCCGCGGGGTCTGCGTATGCGCAGTTGGGCTGGTGCCAACTAGTGTATGCGCAGTGGCCTTCTTCCCCCCGCCGGCGCCGGCGCCAAATGGTGCAGGGCTACAGGAGCTGGCGGGGAGGACAGGAGGCCCCCACCCAGAGAGGCCGGCCTGCAGATTGGTGGGCCCCGATTGTGTGCCAGGCCACTATAGAGGCCCCCCCCCCCCCCCGGGGTCGGACCCCCCTCCCCACCCATAGGCCACCCCCGGACCCTTCAACGCCGAGGTCCCGCCGGCTCAGAGGATGTTAGAACGGCGACGGCGGGACTCGGATTTTTTGTGACGGCCGCTCAGCCCATCCGGGCCGGAGAGTCGGCGCGCCGGCCTGGGCCAGAGAATTGGCGCACCGGCCCAGGCCGGAGAGTCGGCTCATACCCTGATCGGCGCCGTGCCGATGGCACCAATTCTCCACTCTGCGGAGAATTGCGTCCTGGCGTCGGGGTGGCGTGGCGCAATTCGTATGGCGCCGTGCCGATTCTCCAACCCGAAGGGGAGGGGGGGTCGGAGAATTCCACCCAGAGTGTATTTCAATGGCTTGTTTCCAAAAATTGTAAACATTGAACTGAGGTGTAACGTGAACATTCAACTTCATTCGTAACACTATTATATCACAATTGTACTAATTTAACAATGCATTCAGTTACGTTGAGATAAAGATTTATTCATCAACTGAAATTAGTTAACTTTCGTAACATTCTCACTTAACCCAGGTGGGCCTTTCCTCGCGCTAGTGGGATATCGTCTGACATCAGGGCTGGAATTCACTGGCCGTTGCGTTCACTGTTTCCATCAGCAGCGCACGCCACCCACGGTTTCCCCAACGCCGGAGGGTGGCTTCAATGCAAATTCCCACTGGCAAGCAACGGGAGTAGTGAATCCCGCCGCCAGCGAATGGTGGTTGGGTTGGGGGGGGGGGGGGGTGGGGGGGGGGGGGTTAGTTTGGTCTAAAGCAAGTATTACTGCCCACACCCTCCCCCCCAATCTTGTATTCAGACCCCCAGCAGCAGATCAGCTGTAGAGGGTGGGGTGAGGGCGGGGGGGGGGGGGGGGGGGGGGGGGACAGTTAAACTCACTTTAATCCAAGCCAACCCCCCCACCCCAACCCCCAGAGTAGTGAATGCCAAGAAACATGCGGCTGGGCGACTGGAGAATCCGGCCCAAGTGTGGTCTCATTTAACCCCTTTTCCTTTTGGGATGTTACAATTCAATTCAGTGCTTCTGCATTGTGTTTTCAATGCTTTGAAGGATGATACTTAAAAAAAATTATTTCAGGGGACCTTGGCGTCATGGACATCACTGGCAAAGACAGAATTTGTTGACCATCCCTAATTGTCTTTGAATAGAACATGTCAGAGGACACTCAAGGGGCAAGTGTATTGCCATGGGTCCAGAGTCACATGTCAGCCAGACCAGATGAGGTTAGGACGGTAGATTTTTTTCCCCTAACAGTCATTAGCGAACCAGATAGGTCTTTACAAGAAATCAATGATACTATCATGGTCTCCATTACTGAGACTAGCTTGTTTTTAATATTCCAGATTTAGTACTTGCATTTAAGTTCCACCAGCTGCCATGGTGGGATTTGAACTCAGGTGCCCACAGCATTAGCCTGGGCCACTGGATTACTAGTCCAGCGACATTACCATTACGCCACCATCTACACCATGTTCTGATCTGTTCAGATGTCTTGAGTCAATCATAAAGATTTGAAATTGTGGTCGCTTTGGGCAGCATGGTGGCACAGTGGTTAGCATTGCTGCCTCACAGCACCAGCGACCCAGGTTCAATTCCAACATTGAGTTGTTGTTGAGTTTGCACATTCTGCCCGAGTATGCATGGTTTCCACCGGGTGCTCCAGTTTCGGCCCATTGTCCAAAGAAGTGCCGGTTCGGTGGATTGACCATTCTACATTGTCTCTCAGTGTCCAAAATGTTAGGTGGGTTACGGGGATAGGGCGGGGGTATGAGCCTAGGTTGGGTGCTCTTTCAGAGGGTCGGTGCAGACTCGATGGACCAAATGGCCTCCGTCTGCACTGTAAGCATTCTATGATTCTATGTTACTGACAAATGTGGGTTGGCTTGGCATTCTACCCTGCAGCCAATTCAGGGAACCAAACCTTTTCCTAAAGGAGCTGGTTGGTTTTGACAATTCCCTGTCCATGTCCTATACTGAGAATCCTTTCCTTCAGTGAGTGTGAAATGACAATACAGATCGGATGTGGTTGTAAGGGTGAGTTCATTTTGAACCTTGTCGCGTGTGAGCGATTTTGGTTGCAGACATTCTCTCAATCATGTCTTGCCAGTTTTGTATAATTGCAACGCCTCATCTTATTGCAATTCTACTTTGATGTCAGCTCATTTTATTGACTTTGCCATCGCATTTTTGGCTTATTTAGTTAAGATATTTTTCAGCAACCTTTTCTTCATGACTCGCAAGACAGACTGTCAGCAACGGATGTTGTGGAAGGTAGTCCACTGGGTTGAGCTTCCCTGGCAACACTCAACATGGAACTCGTACTGTTGTCGTTTATGTACCCAATGTTCTAGTTGAATGGGGGGTTTGTTATGTGGATTATTGAACAAACTTACTTGTGTTCAATGATCAGCTATTACTTCAAACTCACTTCCATAAAATAGAGATAAAGGTGTAAGATAGCCCATGCTATTGAGAGCATTATTCTTTCTCTATTTGTGAATAAGTTGCTCTACAAGTGTTAGTGATCTGCTCACCATAGCAAAGATTGATAGGTCACCTCTCTCGTCTTTCTGTACGAGAACTGCACATAAAAAACAAATAATAAAGAACAATTTTGGGCAGCACGGTAGCATGGTGGTTAGCATAAATGCTTCACAGCTCCAGGGTCCCAGGTTCGATTCCCGGCTGGGTCACTGTCTGTGCGGAGTCTGCACGTCCTCCCCGTGTGTGCGTGGGTTTCCTCCGGGTGCTCCGGTTTCCTCCCACAGTCCAAAGATGTGCGGGTTAGGTGGATTGGCCATGCTAAATTGCCCGTAGTGTCCTAAAAAGTAAGGTTAAGGGGGGGGGGGGGTTGTTGGGTTACGGGTATAGGGTGGATACGTGGGTTTGAGTAGGGTGATCATTGCTCGGCACAACATCGAGGGCCGAAGGGCGTGTTCTGTGCTGTACTGTTCTATGTTCTAATACAGCACATGAACAGGCCTTTCGACCCTTCACGACTGTACCAGTCATAATAGGCCAAAACCCTCATGATGTGGAGATGCCGGCGTTGAACTGGGGTGAGCACATTAAGAAGTCTTACAACACCAGGTTAAAGTCCAACAGGTTTGTTTCAAACACTAGCTTTCAGAGCACTGCTCCTTCCTCAGGTGAATGGAGAGGTATGTTCCAGAAACATTTATATAGACAAAGTCAGAGATGCCAGACAATGCTTGGAATGCGAGCATTTGCGGGTAATCAAATCATTACAGATCCAGAGATCAGGGGTGATCCCAGGTTAAAGAAGTGTGAATTGTCTCAAGCCTGGCACCCCCCGTGATGCTCCGGCCCGGATGGGCCGTGCGGCCTGATGTTCCCGACCTGTTCACACCGGCGGCAACCACACCTGGTCGCTGCCGTCGTGAACATGGCGCCAAAGCTTTGTTTGTGGCTTGTGGGGGGCAGAGAGGGGAGTGAGCATCACGGCCGTGCTCGGGAGGGGACTGGCCCGCGATTGGTGCCCACCGATCGTCGGGCCGGCGTCTCCAAGAGACGCACTCTTTCCCCTCCGCCGCCCCGCAAGATCAAGCTGCCATGTCTTGCGGGGCAGCGGAGGGGAAGACGGCAACCGCACATGTGCAGGTTGGAGCCGGCCAACCCGCGAATGCGCAGCTGACGTCACTTAGGCGCCGCCGTCGCGTCATTCTCGGCGCTTGCGTCAAGGCCCGGCGGCCGAGATTTACGGAACGCCGCTCCTAGCCCCCTGGGGGGGGGGGGGGTGAATAGGGTGCGAGGAGCGGCCTCCGAGGCCGTCGTGAAACCTGGCCGAGTTCACAACGTCCTTCCCGATGCCGTGCGGGAGCGGAGAATTCCGCCCCTTGTGTTTGAAACAAACCTGTTGGACTTTAACCTGGTGTTGTCAGACTTCTTACTGTGCAAAACCCTCAGCACTACCTAGTGCCGTATCCCTCTATACCCATCCTATCCTTGTATAAAGAACAAAAAAAGAACTTAAGCCAACTGATCTTACATCCATGAATAGCTGTGTAGTTTTCACAGGGTCGAGATAGGCATTTGTGCAACATACTGACAATCATTATTTGATCTGGTGTACAGCCAGCATGGGTGATTTAGTCCACTCAGTGGTATCATTTGTCAGATCACTTGGGGGGATGCAGAGAACATAGTGAGGTTAGGAATAAAGTGACTCCAGTTTGTGATGAGCCTGGAAGACTCAAGACTTCCTACACATTTGTAGGAGCCACAGCATTTGCAAAATGGCTTTGACATTCTGTGGATCAAATGGTTCTCAGTCACTGCTTGAACGCATGAGCAAGAAATTTGATTCTGCTTTCATTGAACAAGCACTTGTCTTTGTTCAAGGAGAGATTACGTTTTCTAAGAAGTAGTAGACCTGCATTTTGACTGTCTTGAGTTTCTGTTCAGTGCGACCATGAATGAGAATGTCCTCACAGATCTTCTGTACACCTTCAAGCCCTTGAAGTGCAAACTGAATCATGGGCTGAAATATCTCAGTTGCTATATTGGCTCCAAAGTTGAGCCTCTTGTATTGAAAAAGTCTGATGTCAGTGATGAATACTGTAACATACCTCAGTTCTTCTGCAAACTCAATTTGATGGTATCCTGCATTGAGTTCAAGTTTAGTGAAGAGCTTCGCAACATTCACTTTCTCTACAATATTGTCAATTGCCAGTGTCAAGTGTCTTTCCCACTGTATGATTTGGTGACGGCATATCAATATAGATTCTAATCTGGTTCTTGGCCTTTTGTTTCTTAGGCAGCATGGTGGCACAGTGGTTAGCATTGCTGCCTCACAGCTCCAGGGTCCTGGGTTCAATTCCGACCTCGGGTGACTGTGTAGAGTTTGCACTTTCATCAGTGTCTGAGTGGGTTTCCTCCGGGTGCTCCGGTTTCCTCCCACAGTCCAAAGATGTGCAGGATAGGTGGATTGGCCATGCTAAATTGTGCCTTAGTGTCCAAAAATGTTTAGGTCGGCTTTCTGGGTTATGGGGATAGGGTGGAGGCGAGGGCTGATGTAGGGTGCTATTTCCAAGGGCCGGTGCAGACTCAATGGGCCGAATGGCCTCCTTCTGCACTGTAAATTCTAGAATTCTATGACTTGTAGGGTGCGTCCCAAGGGGTTGGCCCATCACCAACCTTTTCAAGAGCGTCAAGATCAAGTTGATGCTGAAGATTCTGGTCTGTCTGCTAATTGACAGAGAATTATCGCTGTTGACCGCATGACTGATGTTGTAATACGTCATCACGGGATAACAGCCATCGCCAGAAGGTTTCAGTTTGGCCCGTGAGCAGAACACAGCACACAGAGCTCTGCTGCTGATGTCTTCAAGCTTTCTATGCATGTCAAATGTTTTCATGTGTTTAGTTCAAATAAATTAACCCACATCTTGTTTATGCAATCCCTCATGAGTGATCGGTGCCTCTGCAGGATGAGAGAAACACAAAAACTGGAAACACATTCGCGTCTACATGCAGCTTGCATGTACAGTTTGCCCATACCAACGAAGTGGTCAGCATGCTGTTGATATGTGTAGGAATTGTGTATAAAACCACAATCCGCAACTGTGTGGAAACTGCTAAGTGCGTCACATTCTTTGGATTTGACATAAAATACAGCATTTGTTCCAGTGTCTTTAAATGAGACTGGTGTTTCATCAGTTCTGAGAACTTGCAGTGGTTGTGACTGTTGTAAGGGAACATTTTCCCAGGTTTACAGAGAATGGGGCATTCCTGAAATCTTTTGAAGGTTCGACAACACTGTCCGAGCAGCCAATTGGCTCAGCCAATGAACACATGGCTGGCTGCTTTGTCTAAAAAAGAGGACATAACTATGTTCTGGCTCATTCACCTTCACATTGACTATATTCTCTTGCCCTTTTGCTGCGGTATGCACATGCCGCACCCTTATGATGGGATTGGTCTCAGCAGTTGATTTTGGTGATGAGCGACAAACACAAGCAAGGTGCTTAGGTTTTCCACAGGCTTTGCACTGTTTGCAGGGAGACAGGATGTTCTGTCCAGCATGGAGAAGCATTGCCGCAATAGAAACATTCCTTGGACAAGTCGAACGCCTGCTGTCCTTGTTTTGTAGGCGGTTTCCTGGCAAAGTGAAGGATGCTTCTTTTAAGCAGATCTTCACACACACCTTTTTGGGGAAGTAAGGACTGTCCAATTGAAATTAGCCCGTTGAACTGCACCATGACCGCTCCTGCCAAAGCCAACATGGCTTTCAGTTATTTGTGCTGATTTCCCAGTCAACATGTTCAACATCACCAAAAGCACATTGGTTTGCGAGTTGCCTCAATCGTACGCCATATTGAATAATTGCCTCGTATATTTCTTGCTTAATTGTCCCGAAGACAATTGTTTCACATGTTGTATTTTTATTGGATGCAAAATTGATTGTCAGATAGTTTTTTGCTCAGTTACAGGTGTTTTCAACTTTAGCAGGCATAAATATATTTCAATTCTTCGCCTCCACAGTAGGGAAGTACGGCCTTTTTCCCTCAGTTATCTGCGGTTGCAAAACCTGTCACTGCATCTGTGAAATGTCAACCCCTTTTTCCAATGTGGTAATATAGATGATTACTTTAATTGCACATCAAAACATGGTAAATTGGGCATTGATAACGCCACGCTAATCAGCAATACATTGATGGTGTAGGTACAAGAATCCCAGATCGTATTCCTTCCAAAGACAAGGGGCTGGATTTTCCGTTTCAGGGGCTATGGGTGGGATTCTCCGACCACCCGCCGGGTCGGAGAATCGTCGGGGGGGGGGGGGGGGGGGGTATCCTGCCTCGCCGCTGGCTGCCGAATTCTCCGGGGGTGGGGGCGGGAATTGGGAGGGGTGCCCCTACAGTGTCCTGGCCCGCGATCGGGGCCCACCGATCCGCGAGCGGGCCTGTGCCGTGGGGGCACTCTTTCCCTCCATGCCAGCTGCTGTCAATCTCTGCCATGGCTGGCGGAGAGAAGAACCCCCCTGTGCATGCGTTGGGATGACGCCAGCACCCGCTGGCACTCCCGCGCATGCGTCAACTCACGTGGCCGGCAGAGGCCCTTCGGCGCCGGTTGGCATGGCGCCAAGCCCTTCGGCGCTGGCTGCCGTGGCGCCAACCCCGCTGCCGCCGGCCTAGCTCTTGAAGGTGCGGAGGATTCCGCAACTTCCGGGAGGCCCGATGCCGGAGTGGTTCACACCATTCCTTGGCGCCGGTTCGGCCCTCCTCGCTGGGTCGGGGAAAATCCCGACCCATGTCGCCGCACCTTTGTGAAAACTGTGGTCATTTATGCCAGACAAACTGGCATCAAAAGGCCACAGATTCACAGTCCTGTAGAGGACTAGAAGGGCGTCGTCATGAATCGCACAGCTCCAGCTGCTGGAACAGCCACCCACACTTCAGGGTCAGTCTCCAGCCGCCGTTCCGTGCTCCATGGCGGACTTAGACTGCGGAAATAGTGCCCCCGATCAGCCGGCATCCAAACGGTTGGACCATGTTAGAAATACACCATCGGGACTTTGGCTGGTCGAGGGAAGAGAATAGCAGGGCGGGCCCCCAGCAATGGCCACAGGTGGGGGATGTTCGGCGCGGCGTACCTCCCGGGTACGCTGCTTTACGGGGGCTTGAGAATTGAGGAACTCACGCCGGTCCCGATTCCATGCGTGAAACTGGATTCTCCGCCCCGGCGTTGGACGTGATTTCGGCGCCGGGGTGCGGAGAATCCGTCCCAAGAACTTCTCTGGAATGATCCAAAGTTTTGTCTGGGTAGCTATTTTTGCAGGAATGATCTTCTTGCAAGTCCAGCACGTGTGCCTCTTGTGTGTCTAACAAAGCCTCAAGGTGCTCCCTAAATCTCCAATTTAAAATTCTGTGCTGTCTGCAGAAAGTAGACAAAGATTTTTCAAATATTTTATCCCTGAAAGCAATGTTTCTTATTTCTCACCCTCTTAACCGTCATTGTGGTGTTGTTCGGAAGAAACAGTAAAAGTCAGAAAAGTATTTGCAATCAGAAATTCATGCGCTGTTAAAACATGGATTCCTTTATTCTCCTTCTTGCCTTCATCTGCTGGTCTCTAGTTATGGTTGCCTTAAGGGAATAAAATGTAAAAATTCCATTCTCGACACACTACAAGCCAGATCTTGTGGGTTTGTTTTCAGGGAATACATTGAGTGGACTTTGTACTGACCTGACTACAGTAAGTGGGTTGGTCAGCAGGTCTGGGAGGGGGGGATTCCACGTGCCAGCAATGCCCAACAAGCTGTGGAGTTTTAATTCCTCTTACATTGTGGATTTGTTCCCCATCCAGAGGCCCAGTTGTTTGGTAACGGGGCCTCAAGTTGGGCAGAAAGCCGGGCATTGATGCCTGCAGCAGTAGCAGCAGGTGCACCTGTGCTGGGAACCGGGGTGGGGGCTAATTAGGAATGGAGGCTAACCAGGAGCATGGGGTTGGGCGTAGTTTGATTTGGGTCAGGGTGGCGAGTGGAGTTGGGGTGGCAACCAAAGGGGTGTGAAGGTGATCAGCAGGGGATGCGATCATGGGGTTTGCTGATACCCTAGAGGTTGAAGTCCTCAGCCGGTGGCGGTGATTACCTCCTGAGGCGAATTGAAGTCGGCCATTTTAGGAAGGTCATTAAGGGGTGACCCTTATCACAGAGGCTCCTCAGGCAGGCAGCAGGCTCCATAAATTAAGTGTGAAAACACTTACCTCCTGAATTCACCAAATCGTCACCTTGAGGAAGTTGCCGCTTGCCCCGACAGTTGGAAAATTTGGCCAACAGTGGTCGAATTTTAAAGGCAGGATGACACTGAGGTTTACAGTCTTATTATCACATTAAAGCTGGAATCCATCACCTTGAAGCCATTCACCTGGCCTCAGTTAAATTTGGAAATGGATGGGTTGCAGACGGGTTTGGGCTGGACAACCAATTTTTGACACTTTAACCTCCCACCTGAACCCAACGCCCTAATTTTTTAAATTTAAAACTCATCCCAAAGGGTGGGATTTTCTGGCCGTTCCCACAGCGGGATCATCTGGTCCTGCCCATGGTGAACCCCAGCCATCCGTTCCCTAATGGCGGAGACTATGAAACCCCATTGATAGCTGATCCCGCCGTTGGCCAAAGGTGGGCCGCCTCTGCAATTGCAAAACATGCCGGGAGGGGGGGGGGGACGGGACCGGGGGGGTCAGGGAAATCCCTCCAAATGTATTCATAATGAAGGGATGGAATTCTCCGACCCCCCCACCAGGTTGGAGAATCGGCGCGGCGCCGTGTGAATCACGCCACGCCGCCCCGACGCCGGGATGCAATTCTCCATTGCATCGCGCCATTGGCGACAGCGTGGTCGGCGCGCTGGCTCTCCGGGCCGAATGGGCCGAGCGGCCGTCAACAAAAAGCCAAGCCCCGCCCGCACCGTTCTAACATCCTCTGAGCCGGCGGGACCTCAGCGTTGAAGGGTCCGGGTGCGGCCTGTGGGGGGGGAGGGGGGGGTCCGACCCTGGGAGGGTCCTACGTCGTGGCCGGGCCCGCGATCGGGCCCCACCGATTGGCGGGCCAGCCTCTCTGCCCCCCGCCCTTCTTTCCTCCGCGTTGGCTCCTGTAGTCCTATGCCATTTGGCGTCGGGGCCGCCACGGGGAAGAAGGCCACTGCGCATGTGCTAATTGGCGCCGGCCCAACTGCGCATGCGCAGACCCCGCGGCGCTGGGTTCAGGCCAGGACCGGCAGTTGGGCAGCGGAGGCCACTCCAGCGCCGTCGTATGTTTACTCCGGCATCGACACTTAGCTGTCCGTTGGGAGAATCCAACCCAAGGGAGAAGCCAAGGGGCGGGATTGTGCTGTAATCGGCGGGGCAGGCAACACCAGCAGGACAGAGTGGCATGAACCACTCCGGCGTCGGGCCGCCCCAAAGGTGCGGAATCCTCCGCATCTTTAGGGGCTAGGCCTGCCCCGGAGTGGTTTGCGCCCCGCTGGCTGGCGGGAAAGGGGCTTGGTGCCATGCCAACCGGCGCCAAAGGGCCTCCGCCCGCCGGCGACTGCGCGGGAGCGCCAGCATGTGCTGGCTTCATCCCCACGCATGCGCAGAAGGCTTTGTTTCCGCACTGGCAATGGCGGACTGCAACAGCCGCCGGTGTTGAACAATAGAGTGCCCCCACGACACAGGCCCCCCAGCGGATCGGTGGACCCCACCGGTGGGTGCGCCTCCGGAGGCCAGATCCCCCAACGCCTCCCCAAGAACCCAAGAGGCCACCAGGTCCCACTGGTAAGGGACCTACTCCAATTTACAGCGGCGGGATTGGCAAAAAATGGGCGGGACTTCGGCCCACCGCGGGCCGGAGAATTGGGGCAGCCACGGGGCCCATTGAGTTGCGCCAGTCCCCGCCATTCTCTGAGGCGGGCGGCGCGATTCACGCCGGGCCGATTTTTGGGGGGACCGGAGAATTTAGAGGACGGCGGGAGCGGGATTCACGCCGACCCCCGGCGATTCTCCGACCCGGCGGGGGGTCAGAGAATCCCGCCCATGATTTCTACAATAAAGTGACTTTTTAATTGCTTGTCCAGCTAAAGAATAAAATTCAACCAACATTTCTTTCCAGATATTAATGTAGTGTCGACTTTCAATAGATTAAAGGCAAGGTTTATAAATGTGTTATGTTTCGCTTTGGAACTTTCGCTTTGAAGTTTAGATTTTTGGGGGTTTTCAATAGTTTGAAGAAAATTGACAAAATTGAAAATGTTAACATGCTCAAGCTGATGAAGGGTTCCCGTTAGCAATAGGGACACATTAGAATTTTGGAAGTTTTCATTAAGAAGAGAGGGCAATGAAGCATTTTTTCCCTCAAAGGACAGTGGGCGTGTAGATATTTCACAAGTCCAGGCCACTGAATGTGTGTTCCACATGAGAGAAGGGACTGTAAGATGTGCCGAAAAAGTGGGTTTGTTGTCTTGAGCTCCACCTGGAGAGATAGGCCTTTTGGAATAGTATGATTTCCTTTGCTGAAAATTACCTGCAGTCATCTTTTCTGATGGGAATGACCAATAAAAAGAAACTAAGAACAGAAGACGTATATTCCATCGCATATTCCCGAACTAGAAGGCTTTATTTTTCTATGTGGCTTTCCGATAACTGTTGGGTTCTAAAGCTGCGATACATCTATGTCGCTCACGCAATGTAATTGATGAGACCATCAATTCACGCGACACGTGGTTAGAAGTCAACAGTGGTTTTAATCGTCTTACAACAGAGCCTGCCTGTGACGAGATGAACTCTAGATGAACTGGCAGGCAGGCTCCAACTGCCAAGCTTTATACAACCGGTGGGGGGAGGAGTCATGAGTGTAGCCAAGGGTGGGTACATTCCCAGTACACCTCCCCCTAGGGGCAGAGCCGCGCAACTGCTCGTGTGCCGAGCTTACAGAGGCATGGTACAACATGTGTGATAACAGTGTGAATTATACTATTATGATTCACCACATTCACCCCCTGTAAAAAATCAAGTCCGGCGGGGGTGATGGTTTACAGATTGAGCCTGTCCGGTGGTCGAGTTGTCCGTTGTGATCGGTGGAGCACCGGGGTTGCAGTCTCTTCTGGTGGCTGGATGATCATGGTCGGTTGGTGTACGATGGCGGACTCCGGGGGTGATTCTGTCCGAGCTTCGTACCCGTCTGGTTCGACTGGGGAGTGGGGGCACTGGGAGCTTGCGGGTGCGGGCGCGCGGAACATGTGTAGCGAACTGGTATGCGCGGGGGCGTGGGGCGCTGCGAGTTGGGTGGGATGTAGTGTGAGGGGTACCTCGGCGGTGGTAGTGGTGGGGTTTGATCCTGCAGGTGCTAGGTCCCGGAGGGATACGGTGTCCTGATGGCCGTCAGGGAACTCTATGAAGGCGTATTGGGGGTTCGAGTGTAGTAGGAGCACTTTTTCCACAAGCGGGTCAGTTTTATGTGCCCTGACGTGCTTACTGAGGAGCACTGGGCCCGGTGTCTTCAACCATGCCGGGAGCAAAACCCCCGTGGTAGTACCCCTGGAAGAGGTAAAGAGCCGCTTATAAGGAGTCTGATTGGTGGCGGTACACAAGAGTGACCTAATAGCATGGAGCGCGTCTGGTAGGACGTCTTGCCAATGGGAGATCGGGAGATTCCTGGACCGGAGGGTCAGTAGGACGGTCTTCCAGACCGTCGCATTCTCCCTCTCCACCTGCCCGTTCCCCCTGGGGTTATAGCTGGTAGTCCTGCTCGAGGCGATGCCCTTGTCGAGCAGGTACTGATGCAGCTCGTCGCTCATGAAGGACGAACCCCGGTCGCTGTGTACATAGCTGGGAAACCAAACAGGGTTAAGATACTATGCAGGGCCCTGATGACTGTGTGGGAGGTCATGTCGGGGCACGGGATAGCAAAAGGGAATCGGGAGAACTCGTCGATGACATTTAGGAAGTACTCATTAGTCGAGGGGAGTGGCCCTTTGAAATCGATAGCGGGCGTTCAAAGGGCCAGGAAGCCTTTACCAGGTGGGCCCTGTCTGGTCTATAGAAGTGCGGTTTGCACTCCGGGCAGATCGGGCAATCCCTGGTGACGGCTTTTACCTCCTTGTTGGAGAAAGGCAGATTACGGGCTTTAATGTAGTGGGCGAGCCGGGTGACCCCCGGGTGGCAGAGGTCATGAAATGAAAAATGAAAATCGCTTATTGTCACGAGTAGGCTTCAAATGAAGTTACTGTGAAAAGCCCCTAGTCGCCACATTCCGGCGCCTGTTCGGGGAGGCTGTTACGGGAATCGAACCGTGCTGCTGGCTTGCCGTGGTCTGCTTTCAAAGCCAGCGATTAGCCCTGTGAGCTAAACAGCTCCTATTACTGTGAAAAGCCCCTAGTCGCCACATTCCAGCGCCTGTCTGGGGAGGCTGGTACGGGAATCGAACCGTGCTGCTGGCCTGCTTGGTCTGCTTTAAAAGCCACCGATTTAGCCGAGTGAGCTAAACTAGCCCATTGTGGATGGCTTTTAAGCGGTTGCTCTGCGTGCTGGCGCACGTGCCGCGGGACAGGGCATCTGGGGCTCTTTGAGCTTCCCCGGTCAATACATAATATCGTACTTGTAGGTGGAGAGCTCGATCCTCCACCTCAGAATTTTATCATTTTAAATTTTGCCCCTTTGCGAGTTGTCAAACATGAAGGCAACCGATCTTTGGTCGGTGATGAGGGTGAACCTTCTAACTGTGAGGTAGTGCCTCCAGTGACGAATAGCCTCCACAATGGCCTGTGCTTCCTTTTCGACCGAGGAGTGTCAAAGTTCCGAAGCGGAGAGGGTTCGGGAGAAAAATGCGACTGGTCTCCCTGCCTGATTTAATGTGGCTGCAAGAGCTACCTCTGAGGCGTCGCTCTCTACCTGGAAAGGGACGGATTCATCCACCGCCCGCATGGCCACTTTGGCGATGTCCTCCTTGATGCAGTTGAAGGCCTGACGGGCCTCAGCTGACAGAGGAAAAAGTGTGGCCTTAAAGAGTGGGCGGGCTTTGTCCGCATATTGAGGGGCCCACTGGGCATAGTATGAAAAGAACCCCAGGCACCGTTTTAGGGCCCTGGGACAATGAGGGAGAAGGAGTTCTAAGAGGGGGCAAACGGTCCGGGTCGGGTCCCAGGACTCCGTTTTCCACGACATAGCTGAGGATGGCTAGTCTGGTTGTGCAGAAAACGCATTTCTCCTTGTTGTACGTGAGATTAAGCTTCTGAGCCGTCTGGAGAAATCGATTGGCATCGTGGTCCTGCTGGTCAAAGCCGCAGTTGGTGACATTATTCAAGTACGGAAACATGGCCCGCAGCCCGTACTGGTCCACCATTAGGTCCATTGCTCGTTGGAACACCGAGACCCCATTTGTGACGCCAAAGGGAACCCGGAGGAAGTGGAAGAGGCTGCCATTGGCCTCGAACACCGTGAAGTGGCGGTCCTCCGGGCGGATTGGGAGCTGGTGGTATGCAGACTTCAGATCCGCCGTGGAGAAAATCCGATACTGGGCTATCTGATTCACCATGTCTGCAATCCTGGGGAGGGGGTACGCGTCGAGGAGCATAAACCGATTAATAGTCTGACTATAGTCTACGACCATGCAGAATTTTCCCCCGGTCTTGACGACCACCACCTGAGCTCTCCAGGGACTGTTACTGGCCTCTATGATCCCCTCACGTAGGAGCCTCCGGACCTCGGTTCGAATCAACACCTGTACTGTAGGCTTTACCGCCTCCTGCGAGTGGCTACGGGTTTGCAGTCTGGAGTGAGATTGGCAAAGAGTGGGGGGGGGGGGGGATTCGCAGCGTGGCTAGGCTGCAGATAGTGAGTGGGGGTAGAGGTCCGCCGAAGCTGAGGGGGAGACTCTTGAGATTGCACTGAAAATCGAACCCCAGTAAGAGTGGGGCGCAGAGTTCAGGCAGGACGTATAGTTTAAAATTAGAATACTAGCGCCTTGGATCGTTAGAGTCGCGACGGTGCGTCTTTGGATGTGGACAGAGTGGGAACCCGAAGCGAGGGAGATAGTTTGCCGTGCAGGAAAAACAGGGAGCGAACAGCGTCTTACCAGATCTGGGTGTACGAAGCTCTCAGTGCTCCCGGAGTCGAAAAGGCACGGTGTACTGTACCCGTTGATTTGGACCGTCGTCATAGAGTTGTGGGGATGTTTTGGGCACGATTGGTCCAGTGTGACTGTGTTGAGTTGCGGGTCGGTGGCGGCTCGGTCGGCTACGCTGCGGTGGCCCCGCGATCAGTGCCCGCTGAGGTCGCAGTCTTCAATCAAATTTTCTGAGTTTGGAGAGGATGGAGCCCAAGATGGCTGCTCCCGTGGATCGCACGTGACTGGCGGCGAGGATGATGGCATCCAAGATGGCGGCCCCCATGAGTTGCACGTGGTCGGCCGCGTGGTGGGGGTCTGCCAAGATGGCGGCCCCCATGGATCGCACGTGGCGGGCAGGGGCGGAGTCGGGGTAGAGGCCGCAGTGTTCCGGGGCCTGCGGGCCTGCGAGTGCGGAGAGCGGTTGCTTTGTGCTGCGGGAGGGTTAGGGGCTGGGGCCTTCCTTGCCAGACACACTCTGGCGTAGTGACCTTTTCGCCCGCAGCTTCAGCAGGTCGCATTACAGGCCGGGCAGTGCTGCCGTGGGTGCTGGGACTGGCCACAAAAGTGGCAGGCTGGGGCAGCGTGGTGGCTGGGCGGCTGCGCGGCGCAGACCGGGGCAGTCGCTGGTCAGGGGCCCATGACAGGGTCGCGGAGTCCACAGGAAACGAGGTGAGGCTACGAAACGTGACCTCCATAGTTGTAGCGAGTGCAACAGTTTCTTCTAAATTTTGAGCCCCTTTCTCCAGCAGTCGTTGGTGCACGTAATTCAATCTAAGGCCTGCAACAAAGACATCGCGGACAGCAAGTTCTCTATGTTCAGCAGCATTTACTGCCTGGTAATTACAGTCCCGGGATAAGGCTTTTAAGTCTCTTAGAAATTCTACCAGCGATTCTGTGGGGCGCCGGCGGCGAGTAGTAAAAACGTGGCGTGCGTAGACCTCATTGACGGGCCTCACGTACATTTTGTCGAGTAGGGCCTGGCCTCTGAATATGAGCCGGTACAATTTAACTGAATAGATATACGATGGCTCACCCTTGCCTGCATTAGGCTGAGTTTCTGCTCCTCCGTCGTTTCTGGGGTGCTTGCTTCAGCCAGGTAGGCCTTAAAACATCGGAGCCAATGTGAAAAGATTTCTTTCGCCTCTGCATCCTGTGGGTCGAGTTCCAGTTGATCAGGCTTGAGGGCTGATTCCATAGTCGTTCCTTACTGTTTCTTAAGACGATTAAATTGATGAGACCATCAATTCACGCGACACGTGGTTAGAAGTCAACAGTGGTTTTAATCGTCTTACAACAGAGCCTGCCTGTGACGAGATGAACTGGCAGGCAGGCTCTGACTGCCAAGCTTTATACAACCAGTGGGGGGGGAGGAGTCATGCGCAGAGCCAAGGGTGGAGCCCAGTACAAACTTCCGTACATTCCCAGTACACCTCCCCCTAGGGGCAGAGCCACGCAACTGCTCGTGTGCCGAGCTTACAGAGGCATGGTACAATATGTGTGATAACAGTGTGAATTATGCTATTATGATTCACCACAGTAATCATCAAATGTAATTGTCTTAATTAGGCAAGCTGGATGCGTAATTATTGGCACTGAATGGCACTGAATTATATCAGGAAGTGAGAGCGGCCTGTAGAGCATGAACGACAAAGGCAGCTGACAGACATTATGGAGTCTGCTGCTGTCTGGCAGAGGAGAGGAGGTGGTTCCTTGGAGGGCCTGCAGCCTCAATGCACACAGAGGTGGCTAGATGGTTAAATTGAAGGTAATGTGTATAATCTGGGGAAAGATCCCGCAAATCCCAAATCAACTTCAAAAAAGGACCTTTAATATTTACTTCCATTGAACAGTACATGCACCAGACTGGTCAAATTCGGCGCTCTGCAAATTTAAAATTGTCTTCTTGCACTCCCTGACCTGTTAACGATCTCCTCAAGCCGTTACTGGGCTGTTAATTGTGGCTTCCTTTTTTTCCCTCCCCTCCCTCCATTTGAATATAAACCTGTATTTGGCAGGTGGTGAGATACAGCTGCCCTCTAGGAACAAAACTTTCATGTCCGTAGCCATTCCCGGCCCACCAACAATTGAAAATCCAGCCCAGAGTCTCAAATACAGATAACTGTTAGGGCCATTCAATCAAATGGATTTAACGCCCTTCTTATTTTAACATTTTTAGTTTGTTGTGAATACCAGTGCCAATACAGAAAGAATACCATAGTGTACTAAATTAGTTCTTGGAACCTCTCCAGTCCTGGCTGTTCACTTGTCGAGTTGTCAACCAGTAAGTATATGTTTTTTAAAATTTTGACAGGTAAAGTAAAGGTTTGTGTGATTATTGAAATGAAGTTTCTCCCTATATATCCAAATGCATTGCTTTTTAGGGTGGCAATGATTATCAAAATCAATAGTAGTGAAACTATTGCTGTATCATTTTCAAAGCAAACACTTCATTACAAATATGTTGAGACCTGCAGGTGTTGGGGAAATATCGGACTAGATTTTGCGGTTGTCATGCCAGTGAAACTTTCAGCATGTGCTGTCAGTGCTAGTCTGTAACTGACAGCAACTTCCAAAACTGCAGGTACACATTTGAACTAGAAATCCAGTGATTACTGTTAGTGATTTCACACTTCTCCAGATGGTGTGCTGTTGAAGTCACCCTCTCCATCCCTAAACTACAATAAATTGAAATTCAGTGAACTGATGTAAACTTGCCCCTCTGTTTCATTAGTCCCACTGAAAAAACTCTTGAAAAAATCACACGTTGTTGAATAAGGTGTAACTGGGTTTTAACAGCCATTAGGTTAATAGTTACTGCTGGAGTGCCTGACAAGCACTGAAAAACTAATTTTATAAATGTAGAATGTAATATTTTGCCATTAAGGTACAAACAATTGTACATATTTAAAAAAAAATTAAATGTTTGTTTTTGATATTTCAGCTTCTATCTTAATACAAGGCACATGTCCCATCGCCTATTTTGTTTTCTGTAAGGTTTAGTTAAAAGTGAAACGTAATTGGTGCATTTCATGTCCTGGCTTGCTGTCTGTGAGAATACTCGGATACAGTTAGCTGCTTACCATGCTTGTTGACATCACTGTTGCTCAATGCCTGGGGATCAGGGGAGAAATTCTCCGACCCCCTGCAGGGTCGGAGAATCGCCCGGGGCCGGTGAAAATCCCGCCCCCGCCGTGGCAGAAATTCTCCGCCACCCGGGAATTGGCGGGGGGGGGGAATCAGCGAGCCCGCTGCGGCGATTCTCCGGCCCGCGATGGGCCGTAGTCCCACCGCTGAGAGGCCAATCCCGCCGCCGTGGTTTGAACCACCTCTGGTGGCAGCAGGATCGGCGGCGCGAGTGGACCCCCGGGGTCCTGGGGGGGGGGGGGGGTTGCGGCCGATCGGACCCTGGGGGGTGCCCCCACGGTGGCCAGGCCCGTGATCGGGGCCCACCGATCGGTGGACGGGCCAGTGCCGTGGGGGCACTCTTTTTCTTCCGCCGCCGCCACGGCCTCCACTATGGCGGAGGCGGAAGAGAATCCCCCAGCGCGCATGCGCAGCAGCTGATGCACTGGCACATGCGCGAACCGGCGAAGGCCTTTCAGCCAGCCCCGGCTCCGGGCAGCGGGCGTCAAAGGCCATTGATGCCGGTTTTGGCACCAGTCGGCATGGTGTCAACCATTCCGACGAGGGCATAGCCCCTCAATGTGAGGGCTTGGCCCCTAAAGGTGCGGAGAATTCCGCACCTTTGGGGAGGCCCGACGCCGGAGTGGTAGGCGCCACTCCACTACGCCGGGAGCCCCCGCCCCACCGGGTAGGGGAGAATCCCGCCCCAGGTGTCAGATGCAAACCAATGACAGTGAAGGGTTAATCCATGACATAGAAGTCTTTAGATCTTTGTGGGCACCTTTCTCCGACGTCAGCAGCACGCACTTCATGAAATATGAGCTATAGGCTTCAGAACTGAACTTGTTGCTCAAGTGCTCCGATGTTCTTGACTTCAAAGTTCAAGATGATGTACTTTTGTTTTTCTGTTGTGTGTACTGTATAGAAGGCAAGCTCTTCTATTATTTACCAAAATATTTATGTCCTCGATATAGGTGAAGGGTTACACTCTCAACATGACTCACTGACCAAGTTAATATGCAGGGAGGGGCTTTCCCTTGGCGTTTCCCCGTTGCACCTAATAGCTATCTGTTGTTGGTACAAATAACTCTTTCAACGGATGAGCATGGAGCTTACTCATTTGAATGTGTTTTTTCCTCCTTCCCTGTTGTCCAATGTGTTTCCAGGCCAAGAAACTGGACGAGGGAACTGGTCTCCAATGTTTTCCATTGTTCCCATAAAGTAGGCCACGAAGGAGAACAAGGGTCGCTCAGGACGACTTGTTCTTGCTGTTGTTCTAATTAGCCGTTTTGCCTCAGCAATATGACTTTATGGAGGATCATGGGACAAACCCACAGCTTACCGTCTATTACATATTGTACTGGTGTTGCAAAACACTGTTCCGATATGTTGCCCGCAGTTCAAATTGCTCGAGAGCTCCCTTAAGCATCTAGTAGTTGAAAATACTATCCAGTACATCAGTAACTATCCAGCTGATCCCGTTTTTATAATATCCACAAACAGCAAACTGATATGGAAGTTTTACTCTGCTGAAATCTTTCAATTAGCCGATGTGATGAGTTTGCAAATTTACAGAAGCCACTTGTTAGGTGGATATTGTTCACCCCTCAAACAAAATCTACAGGCAGAAATTTAAGCCATATTTATCAGTTGTTTCAAAGTCAGAATTTCACAATTGGCAGGCCTTTTACAGTCAAATTGTTAGGTGTCGTATAAGTTAGCTTTAACCTAAATGCATTTCATTCTCTTCTAGTTCTGTTTAAATCTGAAGCGGCATTGCTTTAATAGAGTCACGACACCTCACAGTGTGCATGCTATCCTGTTGGAACAACATGCTTGTTGAACTGTTTGAGTGACTGACAGTACATGTTGGCTGGGAATGTTCTCTGCAGATAAGAGATAACGGCACTTTTGTTGGTGGATAAATACAAATTTTCCTGTTTAGGGTTGGTGCATTATCCTAATTCCCTTCCTAATAAGATATCACTGATGTTCATTTAAATTGTGCTCTTAGTGTAGATTTGATTCATGCAAAATTAGATACCCAAATGAGGGAGAACGACGAATCAGACTACAGAAGGATGATAGATCACTTGGTTGCACGGTGTACTATAAACAACTTCTCTCTAAATGTTGGAAAGAAAGACCAAGGAACTGATCATTGACTTCAGGAAAAGTAGCATGATATCCCTCCCTGCCCCCCCACCCATCTACATCAGTGGCTTCGAAGTGGAGATGGTCGATAGCTTTAAGTTCCTGGGGGGGTCACCATCACCAACAGTCTGTCCTGGTCCACTCATGTTGATGCAACAGTCAAGAAAGCCCAACAACGTCTCTACTTCCTACGGAAGCTAAAGAAATTCAGCATGTCTGCATTGACTCTCACAAACATCTACAGATGTCCCATAAAGAGCTTCCTATACAGCTGCATCACACCTTTGTATGGAAACTGCTCGGTCCAAGATCACAAAGAAATGCAGAGTGTGGCGAACTCAGCCCAACGCATCACACAAGCTTGCCACCCTCCCATTGATTCTGTCTACACCTCCTGCTGCCTCAGGAAGGCACACAGCATTGTCAAGACACCTCCTTTGCCCTCTTCCAGGCCCTTCCATCAGGCAGAAGATACAGAAGTCTGACGACCCGCACATCCAGACAAAGGAACAACTTCTTCCCTACAGCTACTAGACTCCTCAACGGCTCCCTCTCGGAATGATCTGTTCCCTGTAAGAACACTATCCACAACGCCCTATGCTGCTCTTACTCATGTATTGTTTGTTTGGCCCCTTGTTCCACACTTTAACCAATCACTATTTGTTAATGTACCATTTGTCAATGTGCTCTGTTGATTATTCTTTTGTTTACTTTGTACATACTGTGTACGTACTTGGCCGCAGAAAAATACTTTTGACTGTACTTCGGTACATGTGACAATAAATATCAATCAATCAATTGAAAGCAATTGAATGTTATTCTGTTTGGGTCAGATGAAGGGGTGGAGAGGTGACTCATGAAGAGCATAAATATTAGCATCTTACCATTTAGGTGGAATGGCTTGTTTCTGTGCTGTACACTCTATGCAATTTTATTTTATATTCCGTGGACAACTGCAAATGACCTCCCCCACCTTGGATGCAAGCCTTTTTTTCAGATATGAGTAGAGACAGATGTACAATGAAACACATTTAGGGGGCAGCAGGGTAGCATGGTGGTTAGCATAAATGCATAAATGCTTCACAGCTCCAGGGTCCCAGGTTCGATTCCCGGCTGGGTCACTGTCTGTGTGGAGTCTGCACGTCCTCCCCCTGTGTGCGTGGGTTTCCTCCGGGTGCACCGGTTTCCTCCCACAGTCCAAAGATGTGCGGGTTAGGTGGATTGGCCATGCTAAATTGCCCGTAGTGTCCTAATAAAAGTAAGGTTAAGGGGGGGGTTGTTGGGTTACGGGTATATGGTGGATACGTGAGTTTGAGTAGGGTGATCATGGCTCGGCACAACATTGAGGGCCGAAGGGCCTGTTCTGTGCTGTACTGTTCTATGTTCTATGTTCTACATCATGCCTAGGCACAGGGCTCTGAAAATGAGGAGCTCCCGCACTGGGCATCAATTACAGCCTGATAACTCTGAATTTGCTGATAGGCTCATTTGTATTTTTTGAAGGCAATGCAGAGCGACATCAGACTCTGATTGGTCAAGTCCCTATAGAGCAGGAAAATGGACTGCCCTGTATGTTGATGAACGAGAGGTGACTCGGCGAGGACCGAGAGATACTTTTATTAGGACACTACGGGCAATTTAGCTCCTGTATTATATTTTTGTGAAAAAGACGCAGCTGGCAGAGCTGAGGGCAGGCCAGCCAGCAACCGCGCGGCATGAGGTGCTGGGCGCAAACCACCGCAAGGTGAGCAGCTGGTGAGCAGCCGTTGGGCAGCAAGGGGAGCAGCCGAGGGGTGGCACGACCCAGCTAGGGCTGAGGAGGGCAGGCCAGCCAACAACAGTCCCCTTCTCAAAATAAGGAGATGATAAGTGATGCAGGAGGCTGCCTTGAAGACCCCCCAAGTGAGTGAGGTTAGTGAGATTGTGAGAATGGCAGAGTGTAAGGGATGGGATAGATGGGGAGGTGACGGGGGTGATGGTGGGGAAAGATTGTGAGGGTGTAGGGAGTCGGCGGAAGGAACATGTGTGATCGGGGGTTAACTAGGGTTGCAGGCTTGCAGGGTGGGAGAGTGTGTGAGGGCTGGTTTGCATTTTGGAGGGAGGGAAGGTTTATGTGTTTTTTTTTATAAATTTAGATTACCCAATTATTTTTTTCAATTAAGGGGCAATTTAGCGTGGCCAATCCACCTACTCTGCACATTTTTGGGTTGTGGGGGCGAAACCCACGCAGACAACAGGGAGAATGTGCAAACTCCACACAGACAGTGACCCAGTGCCGGGATCGAACCTGGGACCTCAGCGCCGTGAGGCGGTTGTGCTAACCACTAGGCCACCGTGCTGCCCGGTTTATGTGTTTATGAGGGGACGAATGGCCAGGAGAAGAGCAGAGTGAGTATTGTTTGAAATACACAATCACAGCTTCATAGTTAAAAGTTGAATCCAATTTTTGCAGAGCGCTTGAATTAACATGGGATTAACAGTGCAAAAGCCTGCTCTTTCAAAAAATTCTTTAAAATCAAGGTCAATTTCTTTAGCAATGTGAAGTGACACTGTGGCTGTCAAAAGGCAAAAAAGACAGCTTGTCATTTTACTTTAAAAAGTTTGAAGTATTAAACAGTTGACAAACTGCACATTCATCCTCATCCACCAAAAGTATGGGTGAATTATCTGATGACTTGCACTTGTCGATTTCGAGAGGTACCCCACCACCTGAAAAAGTTGAACAAGAAGTGGACTTTGAAATGGCAATGGAACTACATAATGTTGCTGATTCATCTGTTGAAGTGAGAGAAGAAACTTACCCTGAAGATGTTGCCTTATGGTCAAAATCTATTCCACTTCGTATGATAGAATATTTTGCGCTAAATAATCCAGAAAAAATGGGTAATATGGAAAATTTGAGAAAGGAGTTTGAGGTTGGAGGCCGAAAACTGATTAGAAGTATTCATGGGCGGGATTCTCCAACCCCCCCCGCTGGGTGGGAGAATCTCCAGGGGTCAGCGTGAATCCCGCCCCCGCCGTCTTCCTAATTCTCCCGCCCCCAAAACCCGGCCCGGTGTGAATCGCACAGCCCACCTCGGTGACTAGCAGGGTCCGGCACGACTCAATGGGCGCCGGGGCTGCCCGAAATCTCCGGCCCGTGATGGGCCGAAGTCCTGCCCGTCTATTGTCGGTCCCGCCGGCGTGAATTGGAGTAGGACCCTGACTGGCGGGACCTGGCGGCACGGGCGGGCTCCGGGGGTTCTTAGGGCGGGCGCGGGGGGCTCTGGCCCCGGGAGGTGCCCCACGGTGGCCTGGCCCATGACCGGGGCCCACCGATCCGCGGGTGGGCCTGTGCCATTGGGGCACTCTATTCCTTCCGCACCGGAGGCTGTAGTCCTCCGCCATTCCTGGTGCGGAAGCAAATCCCTCTGCGCATGTGCGGGGATGGCGCCAGCAGGCGCTGGCGCTCCCGCACATGCGCCGACTCGCGCCGGACAGTGGAGGCCTTTCGGCGCTGGTTGGCATGGCGCCAAGCCCCTTTCCCGCCGGCTGGCGGGGCGCCAACCATTCCGGGTCGGGCCTAGCCCCTGAAGATGCGGAGGATTCCGCACCTTCGGGGCGGCCCAATGCCGGAGTGGTTCACGCCACTCCACCCTGCCGGGTAGGGGTGAATCACGCCCCATAATTTCCATTTTGAGGCTGAAGAGAAATGGGTTGACGGAAATTGGTTGTTGTTTTTTGGAATCCTCTCAGGCAGTCCACTGTTATGTTTGCAAATGAGTCCCTGAGCCGAATAAAAAGAAACAATCATTTGTCGATGGGTACTCTAACTGGAGGAACGTTGGACGAGATATTGCTGATCGTGAAACGTCTGAGGCTCATATTAAAGTTGTGTGTGCGTTCGTTCAAAGATGTAAATTATCTGGAAGAATTGCTTTGCGTTATCGGCTCAGTTTGAAAAGGAGTGTTCTTATTGGAGGAAAGTGCTGAGACGTATTGCTGCCACGGTCAAACTGCTGTCTTCTTTGGGACTACCTCTAAGAGGACATGATGAGTCACCTTTGTCAACTTGAGGAGGTAATGTTTTAGCCGGTCTTGAATATCTCAGTGAATTTGATGAGCTTCTCAAAGAGCATTTGAAAAGCAATCAATATTGTGGCTTAGGGAAGAATAGCTTATTAACACACCAAACCTACAATGACTTAATCATTATAATGACAGAGTGACTTAGAAACCAATTCACTAATCAAGTATTATGTAAAGACTGATCCCTAATAGGTGAATTAACACCAGATGTGAGTCATGTGGGCCAATTAATGTTCATTTAAAGATATGTGATGACTGACGGTGAAGTTGTAGAGCGATTCCTCTGTTTTGTCCGGCTACAATCCCACACCTCTGAGTGTCTGGAGACAATGGATTTGGAAATCATTGCAAATTTAGGTTTGGACAAGAAGAATTGTCGTGGGCAGAGCTTCGATAATGCTGCAAGTACGGCAGGAAATTGTTCAGGACTACAAGCAAGACTGAACAATGTAAGCACCTGTGCATTATTCATCTTATGTTCCAGACACGCTTTGAATTTATTCTGCAATGCTGCAGCTGAATCCTGTGAGGAAGCCGTACAATGGTTTGACTTTGTTCAAAACGCGTATGCCTTTTCTTCGGTTTCCACGCATCGGTGGAACATGTTTCAATGATGCTTGGAGCAGCAAAATGGAAAACATTTGACAGTCAAAATAATTTGTAACTCCAGGTGGTCCCCTCATGCAGTTGCTATTTTGGCTTTGAAAATGAACTTTGCAGATATAAAGGAAAACGTATTAGACATAGCTGCATCAAATTCAGAAAAACAATGTGAGAAAGCTGAAACAAAATCCTTAGAGAGGATTGAAAAGTATGATATTGCTATTTTTACTCTTTTGTGGAACTGTTCACTTCAAAGAATTAATGTCATCAGTAAATCACTGCAAAATGATGATACAATTTTATTGAATGCTGGACAATTGTTAGGAAAGGGAAAATGCTGGAAAACCTCAGCAAGTCTGGCAGCATCTGTAGGGAGAGGAAAGAGCTAACGTTTCAAGTCCGATGACAATTGTTAGCCTCAGTTAAAAGTTTTGTCATGGATGTTCAAAGTAACTATATCATGGTGGAAGTAGAGACACGAACATCAACAGAAATAGAGGCCCCTCTTATGCTGAGAAGCATACACGATGCAGGAGTTATTTTTAATGATACTAGAGACAATAAAATCAAGTTAGAAATGGACAGAGAAAACCATCATTGAGACTGTCAATATTATTTTGACGCAATAATGGTTTCGCTGCAGAGTACTTGAGAATCTCTGAAGAAAACTGTCGACTTATTTTGTGTGCTTATTGACCAGAAGCTTGGATGAGAATGCGAAAAGTCACTGCAGTGAATTCTACCGGCAGGACATAGAAACAAATATTTTTGAAATGAAGTAAAATAATTCATTAATTTAATTTAAAATGATGAGCGCTGTGCTTTGAGATCACCAGTTTATACATGATGGTTTGCAGGCAACCTTTCCAAATGTGGAATCCATTCTGAAAATAGCTTTAACAATACCTCTTCCAATTGTGTCAGGTGAACATTCCTTATCTGTCTTGAAAAGTTAAAAATTATTTGTGAAGTACGATGTGTTGGGAACACTTGACAAGTTCAGCGATATTGATGATTGAAAGTGCGCCTTTACAGGATTTAATATACAATGATGCAATTGATTATTTTATGAAGAAAAGGTATAGACAAAAAACTATCTAAATTTCCATGCCAACAAGGGATGAGGCACGAAGATCTTAAAAATCTGTCCATCTTCCATGTTCTCTTGTTTAAATTCTGTTTTTCAAAATGGACTATTGCTGGTCCGATATAATAGCTGCAGCTGGCCAGATGCTGCTAGTTCTAACCATCATCACTCTCAAGACTGGCTTTCAGAAAGTCTCTCGGACAAAGAATGGGATCCTGCAGAGAGAGCCACTAATATTGGACTTGGACTCACTGGGCACTCCACTCATGTGAATTTATGCCAATAACTTCTTTGATTTCATGAGAGGAAATAAGGAAGTTAACTTTTGAAACTGAAAAAGACTCTGAAATCAGCCGAATGGCAGCGCATCTTGTTGATTCTAGCATCTGGTCCTGCACTGGACTGACTCACACTGGGCTGTGCTGCAGTGATGTGACCGGCTGATTTTTCCATCTCATTGCTCATCAGCAAGATCCATGTTTGCTTGCCTCAAGACACACATCTCAATATTGACCCTCTTTACCATCATTCTGACAGGAGGTAAGCCTGGATTTCAATTCAGAAATTATTCATACAGCCGTGTTTTTACAAGTTAAAAAGCAGTGATCACTTTGTGTCTTTTTGTGGTTTCCGCCTTTCCCTTCGGCAGGATGAGGGTGGGCGGGATCGGGAGGTGCGTGACATCATGAGAGCTGTGGGCGGGGGGGGGGGGGGGGGGGGGGAGATGAAGGTGAATGTTAAGTAATGGGTTAAGAGACATTGCAATTAGTTGTCTCATTTATGTTAAGTGTTCAATGATTGTCTCATTTATGTTAAGTGTTCAATGATTGACACTGATATGTAAAGGGACTTCAGGTGGACTCTGGAGCTTGTGATGATCTGTAGAGTTCTGTGCAGAGTGAGTTTGAACCATTAAAGATGTGTTGGTGGAAAAGGAGCTGAACTCTTGCCTCTTCATACCACAGCATCTAGTACATTTTACAGTGAATACAGGGCACCAAAAGGCATAAATCCGCCTCTGGGTGTGAGGTGCAGCTCACATCACGATTCTAAGTAAGGGGTCAAATAAAAATATTGATGAATCAATACTTAAACCGAAGAAGGTGTCATAGATATTTCAGATAAAGACATAGAATTAAATTAATGTTAAATGTCTTTGTCACAATTTTCAAGGAAGTTCACGAAGCTATCTTGGTTCACCTAAAAACCTCTTGCATCGGTTGAAAAGCGAGCTAGTCATCATTGCAAATATCTTGAGAAACGGGTGATTTTCAAAGAACCAAGTTACCGATTTTGGATACATTGTTTAGTAAATATACATTACTATTGCCATTTCACACAATTTTCAATAGCTAGATATGGGGAAGCAGATATTAATAGGGAGCATGTAAAGTGTATTATTTTCTCTTACTACCCTTTGGGCGGTGGCGGATGTTTGCCATCACTGGGATTGAGAAGGAATGTTTAACCATCCATGGTCCAGCCATTGTGGTGTGCAAAGAGAGGGTTTGATGGATCAACTTATCTTTTCCTGATTGCCATTCTCATATAACTCAAAATACAAAGTGCTTCAGGCTTCCAGTGTTGATAGGGGAGGCAGTGCGTAGTTTTACTGTCCCTGGACTAATAATCCAGAGACCCAGGGTAACACACTGGGGACCCGGGTTCGAATCCCACCAGGAGATGGTGGAATTTGAACTCATTTAAAAATAAAATCTGAAATTAAAAGTCTAACGATGTCCATGAAACCATTTTCCATTGTTGTGAGAGTCCATCTAGTTCACTAATGTTCTTTAGCGAAGAAAATCTGTCGTCCTTACCTGGCCTGGCCTACATGCGACTCCAGACCCACAGCAATGTGGTTGACTCTTAAATACCCTCAGGGATGGGCAATAAATGCTGGCTCGGCCAGCGATGCGCACATCCCATGAATGAATAAAGAAAGAATATTCACACCTTCAATTGATACCGGATCGTGTCTTCATTCACAGTTTCACAGATGAATCATTCAGATGCAGCAAGCTATGACTAGTTTCCAGTAGCTTTTTCTCAGAAGTAAGAGAAATAAGAATCCTTCGGCCATCAAGGCACAGAACATGAGAGTACTTTGGAGCCAGACAGTGTGAAAAACATCTCCAGCTCACAAAAGAGGAATAGAGCCATATGAATTGAGGGGTACAATTAAACATGAGTGCCACTCCAAAGATGTTGGACTACAGGGGTTCGATTTTCCAAAATTGGGGCTATGTCCCCATGCCGGTGTAAAAACGCTGGCGTTTTACTCCAGACGTTCCTGAAAAAAATATCGAGCAATTCACTTACCTGCAGGGGGCTAGCAGGGACCCGGGGAGCTTCACACAGCTTTGGTTGCGGATACGGGCCCCTGCACTTCTGGTTCCGAGTCCGCGCATGTGGACGGCAGCGGCTGTGTCATGAGTGATGGCGGACTCGGCCACAGACCAGCACCAAGAAAAAAGATTCCCCAATCGGCCCCGCGCCGCTTCATCCGACCCGCCCGATCGCTGCCCCGGCCGCCCATAAGGCCCTCCCCAGTGCTTGATCCCCCCATCCTCCACCAGGGTGGCCGCGGACTGAGTCCACAGCCGCCACGCGTGTGCCACGACTGGCCAGACATGGATGCCATCGGGAACTCGGCCGGTTGGGACTGGAGTATCTCTGGGACGGGGCCTCTGGCAATGGCCCCCCAGCTGCGCGGCGTAATTAGTGGGCGAGAGATTCTCCGGGGACAGATTCAGGAGTAAAACACGATTCTCCGCCCCTGCACCAAACGCGATTTTGGATCGGGGCTGCAGAGAATCCAGCCCCAGGTCAGTAACCTGCAGGAAATATTATTGTTCATTACTCATGTGCCCAGGATTTGGAAATTTACCCACCCCAAACATTAAGATAATTAGAGATGGATAATATAACCTTCCTTGAGCCTATGAGAACTTACTGTGCAAAATACATTATAACATCGATGCAAGCAATTATCAGATTGGAATACAAATATCAGCATGGTTCGCCACAGTTAAGGGTGATTGGTCCCTTCAAGGATTCCTCACATCTTGTGTTACTGATTTTTCAAAGATGAGTAAATGACTTCAGCAGCAGTCAGAGCTGCTCTTGGTCTTCATCGAAGGCAGAAAACATATTCCCAGTGTTCCTCCCACTCTGTCACCTTAACTTTGGTAACCTTGCATCAAAGCTAAAAGTACAAGACTGGATGTCAGAAAGAAGTTCACTCCAAAAGGGAAGAAAGGACGTAGTTGGAAAAAGAAAGTAAAGTGTGTGAGGTCCGTACAGAGAGAGTAAGAGACCAAAAATATACAATGGAGGTCAGAGTGAGAAAATAAGACAAAAGAGTGGGATGGAGGCCGAGGGCAATTTTAACTCTTAACTCATTGACTGAAAACCATGGGATCAGGTGGAATGCTGATTTTACGATCTGCTCAATGGGGGAAATTTTTACCTAACCCGCATGTC
Source organism: Scyliorhinus canicula (assembly GCF_902713615.1). Taxonomy (NCBI): domain Eukaryota; kingdom Metazoa; phylum Chordata; class Chondrichthyes; order Carcharhiniformes; family Scyliorhinidae; genus Scyliorhinus; species Scyliorhinus canicula. Next base: position 142,665,957 of record NC_052159.1, read on the forward strand.
AGGGAAACTGACAGAATTGGGAGCAACGTTAGCTTTACACAACGTCCAATTTTCTCTCCACTGAAGTCAAGGAATAATATTGGGATAGGGGTGAAATGCGTGTTCCAACTAATCCTGTGGGTTTCTCATCCGGCGAGTTAGGCTAAAGTTGCTCCCAAAGTGATAGTTTGGGAGGTGAAAGGAGACAGTTACAGGAAGGAGGAAATACAATTTGTTTTGTCAGATAGACTAATCCAAAGCTGCTCTTCTGGATTATGTATCAAATAGTTATTGTGGTATTATTAAGGGATAGGCTTGCAGACCAGAAGGTACGAGCAAACAAGAGCTTTAATGGAAAGGTGTTTTCTCACAGGCTGCTAGAATAGACCAACTGTTGGCCCACCGAAATTGCTGATGACATCATCGATACATCACGTGATCAAACTCTTAAAGTGACCTTCTTCCAACTTGGAACAAACATGAATACACAACACTTTCCTCCCCTTTTACATCAGAGGATCCTGCAATGAAACACAATGTAACATCAACAATAAAAATGTATAATATGAACCATTAATAAACACAAAAGTCAATGAGTTGGATGCTTCGGGGGACGTTGATTCCTGTGCGGTTGTCGGTAAACCTCAGGCCTCTGCTTTTTCGTGTTGACTATAACATCTGGTGTTTTGGTGCAGTTCGGACGTCATCTGTAGTTATCTCAACCAGAGGTGACATAGGATTTGGAGGTTGATTCGGTGTTGAAATGTTCTCAACTGAGGCACTGTCTTCCACAGTTGTTATTACCAAGTTCTCAGGAAGGTCTAGGCCTTCACTTGGCACACTTTTTTGTGGACTCTCGGTTGACTCTGTCTCTGGCAACCTTGTTCCAGCTTTAAAAGTTGGTCAGCGTGTCTTTTCCTCACAACATGGTCCCGCGTTTGAGCAGAGTTGGAGATCAGTCCTGTCCGTGCTAATACAATGGCAGGCATCCATTTCTCACTGGTTGTGTAGTTCCTGGCCAATACTTCTTGACCTTGATGAAAAACACATCACTTAGCCCTGTTCTCACGTCGCAAAACCTGATTCAGCTGCTTTTTCAGAGCTTTCAATTCAGAGGCAAGTTCTTTAGTTCTTGCCCAAGGCTGTCGATCTGTTTTTAGTTACCAACCGCTGTCTCTCCAGACTGCATAGCAGGATCTCCTTTACCTGATTCTTGTGGCACAGTCTCTGAGGTGCTTTCTCCAGATTGTGGCGTGCCTCTGTCAGACCCTGTTGTCTCTTCCCTCGAGGTTTCATTCTCACTGCATTCACCCTCATGTTTCTGGAATGCTTCTTCTAAATTACCTAGTTGAAGCTGCTGTGCCTGAGGATTTCCCTTAAGAACATACCAAATTGAGTCTTTAGGGCTGGGTCATTAAGCAAAGTTGAGTTATGGTAATTAGAATCACTACAGTGCAGAACGAGGCCATTCAGCCCATCGCGTCTGCACCGACCCTCTGAAAGGGTGCCCGACACAGGCCCAATCCCCCCGCCCTGTCCCCGTAACCCCACCTAGGGGCAATTCAGCATGGCCAATCCAGCTAACCTGCACATCCTTGGACTGTGGGAGGAAACTGGAGCACCCGAAGGAAACGCATGCAGAGAGGGGGAGAATGTGCAAACTCCACACAGACAGTGACCCAAGGCCAGAATCGAACCCAGACCCCTGGCACTGTGAGGCAGCAGTGCTAACCACTGCACCACCCCTTGCTGTTCTTCTTGCTGTTGACGTGTTCATTGGACGTCAGATGCTGCTGTACAGAGTGAAATAGAAAAGCAAAGACTGCACGCTTAGCAGCTCCAACTCTTTTCATTTGGTCATATCCAAACTTCCTCCATGAGTTTCGGTGCTGGCTCCTTTTGCTCCTGTTGTCGCCATTGTTTACAATCAGCAATCTTTTTATTCTAGTTGACCATTGATGCATGAAAGAAGTCAGCAGCTCTTTCTCCAAACTGAACGTTCTTTCCAATGAACTCAAAAATTTCTTTACGGTCCGGCATCTCAAAATGCGCCCCAATTTCTTGTTTCTCTGTGGTTCGGAATTTATGAAGGGTGCGCATAACTGCATTCTGAACATCTTCACCGAATTTGTCAGTATACTTTTGACCTTCATTTTTGTCAAAGCATTTATTTGCACCTTCCTTAAGCTCTTCACCCTTTGTTTCTCGATCCTGAGCCACATTTGATAGTCTGCTGAGTCTTGTCCACAGATGCTTTTAGAGTTTTCTCAGCAGCTGCTATTTTCTGTACATTTAGGCTTTTGGTTGGGCCTGCTTGGACATCTGGTACAAAATTTGGCTCAGCCCAATTTAGCTTGATTCACTCCAGGCAGGTTCATCCTATTTGGGCTGGATAGTTACCTTTAATGACGTGCAGATACAAGTCTGTGGTCTGTCCGTTTAGCTGCACATTTACCTCAGTAGACACAGAGATACATAGAAGATAGGAACAGGAGGAGGCCTTTTGGACCTTTGGGCCTTCCCTGCCATTTTTCACGATCATGGCTGATCATCCAACTCAATAGCCTAATCCTGCTTTCTCCCCATAACCTTTGATCCCATTCTCCCCAAGTGCTATATCTAGCCGCCTCTTGAATATATGTTTTAGCATACTTCTTCTTGTAGTTTGAATTCCACAGGCTCACCACTCATTGGCTGAAGAAATGTCTCCTCAAGGCTACCCTTAATGGAACTACTTCTCCGATATAGATTTTGAATATTATATTTGCGGGTATGCCGTAGTTTCTCTTGATAAACTGTTTCCTGAACCAATGAAATGGCTGCGCTGGTGTCCACCTCCATTTCGATTGGTTGTCGTCCAGTAAAGGATTGACCCAGTAATGGTTCGTTGCACCCGCAATGACCAACTCGTTCAATGACAACTCGTCATCTGAGTGTGACCCTGGTCCCTTCTTGCATCACATGGATACTTTCCCCATCATTCGATATTTCTATGATGTATTTGGTTCTTGCTTTTTATCAATCTTGTTTGAAATTTGTTGTTTCTCCAATACGCACATTCGAAGTGTCCCTTTTTACCACAATTCTTGCATTTTGCACCTTTACTCCAGCAGTCAGTTGCTGTGTGTCTAGTTTTTGCTCATCAATGGCAATTTCAAACGTGTGTCTGTTTTCCTATCTCAACTGAAAGTTTCTGGATTTTAGCACTTAATTGTTGGGCTTCCTTAGTTGCTAATTCCATACAACGTCCAAAGCCTTCTTTAGCTCGAAGTTGCTTTCTGTTCATAACCTTTTCTCGATAGCTTCGCTTCTTAGCCCACGCACAAATCTGTCTTTAATGGTGTCATTGAAGACAGCTCCAAATTGACAGTATTCGGCTTACCTCTTGAACGTAGTTTGAAATTGTATGATTGATTCACCTTCTTGCTGGCCACGTTTGTGGAACCTGAACCTCTTGCCGATTATGAGAGCAGAAATGCGCCACAAAGTTTTTATGACCTACCTTGCCTCTTTTGCTTCTCCTTTCAAACAATGTCACCCTGAGCTCAAACTGTTCCTTTCTGAATTTGGAACACCCCCAGCTCTAAACTGTTGTTGCAGGGCATTTGTTACTTTATTTGCTACTCATCGTAGAGGGAGCAGTGTTCCAGAACATTCCAGGCAGACCACATGGTAAGCTTCTTTTAATGTTGTTTTCGCCAAAATCTTTAAGTTTTGGTTCCTTCGATGGTTGCTGCTGGTATTGCCAGCGTTTGGTGAACTGAAATCTTTTAGCACCTTAATCCTTTTTGGATGTCTGCGCATAAATCGACGATTTTGCTATATAATTTTTCTTCTTCTGTGGGAGTCTGCCAATGTGGTGCTGATTTCCTCGCCACCAGTTTTCTTTGTGATATTTTTAAAGGCTAGGCTTGCGGACCACAAAGGTATAAACAGACAAGAGCTTTATTGGAAAGGTGTTTTCTCACAAGTAACTAGAATAGACTGACTGCCAACCCACCCAAACTGCCGATGATGTCATCAATGCGTCATGTGATCACACTCTTAAAGTGACCTTGTTCCACCCAGGAACAAATATTAATACACAAACTTTATATTTTGGGTATGCTTTATTTCCATTTTCAACCCGCAGAAAGTTTTGAACACTGATCAGCACATTTGGGCAAGAGTAATAGAATTGTGACTTCCAGTTAAGATCAGGATATCAGCTCACCCACCAAGACAGTAAGCTTATTTTGACTCGAATTAACAATCACGGTTGGTTTCCATTTGCCTCGTTGTTTGGGAATTTTACAATGGTAGTCAATGTCTGGAGCGATAGCTGTTTCGGCCTCATATTATTAGCAGCTGGTAGCTGTACACCTCCTGCAGCTCAAAGCAAGCAGCAGCATAAATGAGTAAGACACAGCTCAGAGCCTCTACGCAGCCACTCATCCCATTGCCCGCCCCTGTGGCCCAGGTGGTGGGGCTGAGACTCAAAGGAACAAAGCAAGGGTGACCTCAAAACCCGAGCTTGCCAAGCCGCTCTTAGCCGAGACCCGCTGAAAAAACAATGCATTATCTCCTAGCCTGAAGCAGACGTTCTGTTGTTTTAAATAACTGTGCGCCGCAGAGTCAGAGTAAATTGGCTTGACTGGACCTGCATCTGGCTCCATTTCTTCCCTGCATCAGATGCTAGATCAATTAGTGCTGCAACATAAAATGCCTTGGATATTGCATTGGTCTGGGCAATAAACAGTACAATGGCAGGATCTATGCTTTCGAAAGTACAGAGGATTTGAATTTTTAATTAGGCTTTGCTAATTACAGCTATCAGAAAGTAGAAACGAACACACTCTTCTTTGTATTTAGGAGACATTTCTACATCCGAGTGGTTTTTTTTGTTCCATTTCATTAATATTTTATGAAATAACCCTTGCTGTTTCAACCCATTCAGTGCCTCCTAGTAACTGTCCCACATTACGGATGCCAATGCCTCTAAGCCATGTACATTACCACGATGACAAAATGCAAAAGAGTGTCTTGTCAACCCCGTGCATCGATTGATTATGCTGCACAGAGCAAAAAAAAAAAACCAGTTGGGTGTGAGTTATAATCTAACCGATGCTAATAATGAGGCACGACACTGTCTGCAGCAGAGCCAGCTAGCAATAAGCCAGGGAACTAATGTTTTGATATGTGTTGTAGAATAAAGGGGAAACCAAAATTTAACTGCAGCCAATCACTACATATTATTATTGCAACACCAGAAGTTTACACTAAAAATATATTTTAATAATTGAAAACAAGTCTATTAAAGTAGCTATTAAAATATACTGCACCATGTGAACTGGAACCTTTATGAAAGCAGTTTTATTAATACTTTAACCACCAGATCCCCATTGCAGCCAGCAACTTATGAACAGTTTTTTTGCATCTCTCACTCATGAAGCCAGAATAGGCCTTCACAAAATCCCCAATGTGATTAGATAGCTATCGGTAGTCATATGGATGTTATGTTCCAATTTGTATGTTATGCCACCATTTCTGTCAGACATTACTGTGGATTGTTTTTGAATGTTGAAGGTAGAAATTTCAAGAGCTTTTATTTATTTGAAGAGGTCATTGATGGGGGGGGGGGGGGGGCAACTTCGCTCTTGCTGCATACGCTTAACATCTAAGGGATCCATCTGAGCACCATGTCTCTTTGCAAGCAATTGCGTTCTCTTGTCACTCCGGCTGCCATTTTCTGTGCCAACTCCCATTCTGTCTTCTGAAGGGTGGGTGGGGAACATCGTCACATATTTGTACCAGTGTTGCTTTATTCCCCTATCCCTGCTGCTTCCCAACCTCCCACCCCGGCTACTTGCCTCTGATCAGGAATTCACCAGATGGGGAGTTATGATTTCAACATCTGTCGCTGCCAGGCTGTGTGTCAACGTAATACACACCACACCCCTGAGCTTCCCATCCTCTTCAAATAATTGGAAATGAGAAAGCATCAAAGCACACTCATCAATAAAATAAAGAACCCAATGGATACAACGATTTTCCAATGTTCTTTGGTATTTTGAACACGAGTCTGCACATGGATGCAGTTTTACATCGTAAAGTACTTTTAAGGTGACATTTGACTTACTTATTCTTATAAGTAATTTGGTTTGAATCAATAAAAGAGAATAAAGCTATTTGGGAATCTATTCTTTGAAACAATACTCCAGAATGTAACAATTTAGCAGAATTCTAGAAAGTCATTGGTTTCTGAAACCTGAAAAAGTAGGCAACGGATTTTGTTGAAGAACTTGTTACCAAACGTAAGGGGTGAAGGAAGGTTTTCATCTGCCACACAGAACTCTGAAAATAATCATGCTGACATATTTTCAGACTTTTGCAATAAATGCTCCGTGTCACAGCTCTGTCTGTGAAATAACCAATAGTAATTAGGGGAATCATCTGATTGTACATCTTGTACTGCAAGTAATGGGTAGGAAACTTTGTTCATTTCTGGTAGTAATGCTTAATGCAGAGAGACAGGAATAACTAGACTAGAAAGCACCTGTCAGGTTTGTTTCCCACTCTCCGTGATTAACATGAAACATTAATAGGCCTTTCTAAAAATTTCAGCCTGAAATGGGGTCTTGGTAAGGATGAGGCTGTCTTTGTATAGTGCCAGAAGGAAGATAATCTAAACTAGAAGATGTCTCTGTCGAAGTTGTAATGTATTTTGTGTAGTGACAACTTATTTTATGTCACATTCTTTACATAGCACTCATAGTTTTATACATATTTTATGTTATTTTTAAATTTTGACTGAAAATGTTAAAACCAACATACCGGTAATAAGAGACCTGTAAATGTAAATGTGTAGATTTCATCAGCTTTACACTTGATGTCAAGGTGTTTTGAATGCTTCTTGTGCTTTCTCTGTCCTTATTTTGAGAAATGCAGCAAAATCAGAAGTGGACGCATGCCTCGCTGGTGTGGTTTGCCTTTTGGCTTTTGCAGACTTTTTATTCTGTTCAGGTTCTCATATCCACTCTGTTTTGTTCTGCTCTTGACGTAGCATAAGCTGCTTCCTTGATGTGCACTCTGAAAAAGAGGTTACTTTCAGCTACTGGTCGAATTTCAGGTATTGTGCTGTCGTTGCAGGTGAAAGAATCGGGTTTTACGGCTTTAAAACCTTATTTCCGTGTTTTGGGACATTTCCCCTTTAAGTGGGTGTCGACCGGGGCCTCTGATGTCATGACGCTTGTGACGTAGAGCGTAGGAAGCGATTGCGCATTCGCATATCACTGTTCCTTTACTTGGGGCCTTTTTCGCAATTGCGCATGCGCGGCTTCTCGCGCATCTGCAAACGGACCTTCCTGTTCTGTGCGCTCTTCGCGCAACTGCACATGTGCAGCTCCTTTTTCAAGATGGCTGCAGATCAAAACTGCCATTTGTTGCTGCCAGCCTACCTCGTGGTGAGTTTTGGCACCTCTTGTACTGTTTTTTCTTGTATGTTCCCCGCAGAATTCTTGGAATTTGTACAGGACTGCCTGGAAGTCGCTCTTGTTTTGCCCCTTTGTGTATTTGAAGGTCTGTAAGATTTCAGCTGCTCTTGGACCCGCGATGGTAAGTAGAAGTTTTATTTTCTCTGCACCTGCCACGCCATCTAGGTCAAACGTTACCAGGTAGATCTCGAATCTCTGCCTGAACGCACGCCAGTTTGCACTGAGATTGCCTTGGTACCTGAGCTGCTGTGGAACCGGAATCTCGAACATCATCTTGCTTGGGTGCCGTCACTGGTTGTCACTGTTTGCTGAGTTGTAACTATATGGATTTAAACTGTTCACTCACTGGTACCATGTTTTGTTATGCTCTTGACGTAGCATAAGCTGCTTCCTTGATGTGCACTCTGACAAAGGAAGGTTCAGACTTGGAGATAGCTTTAACACATTTATTAAACTGTTAACGATTCTCCAACTTAGAGTCGACTCTCCTGTTAATCCTGCTATAGCTACTCAGACTATCTTACCAGTCTGCTACAATCCACGTGGTGGGTGTGATGTGTTCAATCAACCCTGCGTACTCATTAAGTGTCTCCACTGGAAAGAGACTGAGCATGTGTGCTGTGTCCTTGTATATGGGTTGGTGTAATGCCCTCCTGTGGTAGTGTCACCTCTGTGTGTATCTTGAATGCCCATTGGTTGTGTTCTATCTTACTGGCCTATTGGTTAAATGTCTGTGTGCCATGTCTCTGGTGCTCCCTCTAGTGTCTATCTAGTCTACATGTATTTACATTAACCCCTTGTGTATATACAGTGATGCATATCACCACACACTCCACATTCTAATGCACATGTTGCAAAGGTGAAGGATAACAGTGCAAGAAAATTGATTTCCTTCTCATCACTTCATCGCCTGTTCCAAGCCATCCATTACTTAGGAAAACACACATGCATAACGCTCAAGGGTTTCAACTAGCTCATTATGCTGTGTAAGGTTTGCATTGACGAGTTGCAGTATCGACACACAAAGTGTCCAATGTAACTTGGGCAGAGCCCTCTGGATTACCAGGCAGCCAGCATGGTATTGCATATCTTAAGCTTCATACCTACTGCAGCAGCAGAGTAATCAGAGCAGATGCAAAACATAATTAAAGATGTCCTCAGGTGATACATTCAACAGTCTACAAATCTTTTTAAACTTCATTTCTAACCCGTTTAATGTTAGCTGGGTATGGATGGAACATTAAAATGTAACAGATATTCATGAGCTGGTGAGTAGAACACACCAGCGGCACTGTGGCACAGTGGTTAGCACTGCTGCCTCACAGTGCCAGGGACCCGGGTTCAATTCCAACATTGGGTGACTGTGTGGGGTTTGTATGTTTTCCCCATGTCTGAGTGGGTTTCCTCTGGGTGCTCCGGCTTCCTCCCACAATCTAGGTTAGGTAGATTGGCCAGTCTAAATTGTCCCTTCATGCCCAAAGGTTATTGGGGTTATGGGGTTACGGGGATAGGGCAGGGGAGTGGGCCTAGCTGGGGTGCTCTTTCAGAGAGTCGATGTAGACTCGATGGGCCAAATGGCCTCCTTCTGCACTGTAGGGATTCTAAGGTTTATTTTGCTTGGCCAGAGGGCACTGCAGGATTGCCAGTCTAAGTAAAGTCTGCAGGGGCTCACATGGTTTATAGCAGGGACTGGTATCAAACTGTGGTGTAAGGATATTCTTAGATACTAATATCAAAGGAGTGCTGCCACCTGGGTCAGTATAATTTGCCAGGTCTCTGCTTTATGAAAACACACAGCAGCAGCTGAAAAACTGGAATGTTAAATGTGAGCTAATTTTATGCAATGGACATCCCTTCACAGTGAATTTTTTTTGGAGACAATTCCTATTTTATCTCACCAATAAGCTAGCATCCCATTTTGCCTGCCAATGAAGATAAAGGCAGTGACTCAGATTAATGTTTCTGCCTGTTATCTCAATCTATTCAGGAGCCCCAGAGTAATAACTCTAGTTCGCACTCTCAGTTGCCAAACAGTTTGGGCTGTACTTCCCTGTGCGCATGGGCATATTTGTACCCAACGATATGGCTGTACACTCTTTGAATATCAGCTGCCAGATACCCAAGTGCTCTGACACCATCTGGGCTTATTTATTTTTTGCTCCTTTGTACACGAATACACATGTATATGCAAAGCGTTTTGATAGCCACCTCCAACAAATTTGAGCCATAGTAAGGTTTAAACCTTAAACAGTCTTCTAAAAAATTGAAGAACATGATGGATTAGCTGGCCCACTAAGCACGTCCCCACACCATAATGGCCAAAACATCATGACGAAGCACTTCTTCCCCGCCCAGTCTCCCTCTGCACTTAGGGGCTTTTCACAGTAACTTCATTAAAACTTACCTGTGAGAATAAGTGATTATTATTATTACACACACACTTGGTACACACACACATACATATGACACACACAGACACATGGCACACACACATGACAGACGTACAAAGACACAGGCACACAACAGATACACACATACGATGCACACACAGCACACACAAATACATACGACACACACAGTGCACACGCAAATACATACGACACACACATATGACACACACAGAGACACATAAATACATATGCATACAACACACACACACACACACACACACACATACACACACATATACAATCTCTGATCCACAAGGATGATTGAAAAGGATGAAGAACATCAGCTGGATAGATATTGGAGGAGTTGGGATGTTCTTGGAGAAGTGGAGATTTGACAGAAGTATTCAAAACCGCGAGGGTGTCTGGACTAAGCAGACGGGGATAAAACTTTCCCATTAGTGAAAGGATCGAGAAGTCGATGGCACTGATTTAAGATCATTGAGAAAAAAGAAGCAACTGGGACATGAGGAAAAACATTTTTATGCAGCGAGTGCTCAGGATCTGGAATGCACAGTCTGAAAGTGGGGTGGAGGCAGATTCAATCATGGCTTTGAAAAAGCAATTAGATCATTACATGAAGAGGAAATATTTTCAGAATTACTGGGAAACAGCGGGGGACTAGCACTAGTGAAGTGCTCTTGCAGGGACTCAACACCAACATGATTGGCCAAATGGCCTCCTGTGTTGTGATCATTCAATGATTCTACTGTGCATAGATCTTTGTCAGCTAAAATCTTAGACTCTACTATTGCCTATGAGGATCTTTACCACTACTGTCCAAACAAGTATTCCATTAGTTAATGAAGATATATCACAGTATTTATTTCCACTGGGCTCATGGACAGTGGTTAGCACTGTTGCTTCACAGCTCCAGGGTCCCAGCTCAATTCCCGGCTTGGGTCACTGTCTGTGCCGAGTTTGCACGTTCTCCCCATGTCTGCGTGGTTTCCTCCGGGTGCTCCGGTTTCCTCCCATAAGTCCTGAAAGACATGCTGTTAGGTAATTTGGACATTCTGAATTCTCCCTCAGTGTACCCGAACAGGTGCCAGAATGTGGTGACTAGGGGCTTTTCACAGTAACTTCATTGCAGTGTTAATGTAAGCCTACTTGTGACAATAAAGATTATTATTATTAATTATTATTATTATTATTATTATATTACAGACTGCTTGGAGAGAGATTAGTCAATCATTTGACCCTCATCACCTACTAAAACATTAGCGATTTCTTGCTGAAGTGACCTAGTTCTCTATTTTGTCAAAACTGTCAGCATATTTTAATTGTGTGGAAATGGAAGACATATATATGATGTACATAGAACATAGAACAGTACAGCACAGAACAGGCCCTTCGGCCCTCGATGTTGTGCCGAGCCTTGATCGAAACTAAGATCAAGCTATCCCACTCCCTGTCATTCTGGTGTGCTCCATGTGCCTATCCAATAACCGCTTGAAAGTTCCTAAAGTGCCCGACTCCACTATCACAGCAGGCAGTCCATTCCACACCCGAACCACTCTCTGATTAAAGAACCTACCTTGGACATCCCTTCTATATCTCCCACTCTGTACCTTATAGTTATGCCCCCTTGTAACAGCTACATCCACCCGAGGAAATAGTCTCTGAACATCCACTCTATCCACCTCATCATCTTATAAACCTCTATTAAGTCACCTCTCATCCTCCTCCGCTCCAAACAGAAAAGCCCTAGCTCCCTCAACCTTTCCTCATAAGACCTATCCTCCAAACCAGGCAGCATCCTGGTAAATCTCCTTTGCACCCTTTACAAAGCTTCCACATCCTTCCTATAGTGAGGTGACCAGAACTGCACACAATACTCCAAATGTGGTCTCATCAGGGTCATGTACAGGTGCAGCATAACCCCCCGGCTCTTAAACTCAAGCCCCCTGTTAATAAACGCTAACACACTATAGGCTTTCTTCACAGCTCTGTCCACTTGAGTGGCAACCTTCAGAGATCTATGGACATGAACCCCAAGATCTCTCTGTTCCTTCACATTCCTCAGAACCCTGCCGTTGATCCTGTAATTCGCATTAAAAATTTTCCTACCAAAATGAATCACCTCGCACTTATCAGGGTTAAACTCCATCTGCCATTTTTCGGCCCAGCTCTGCATCCTATCAATGTCTCTTTACAGCCTACAACAGCCCTCCACCTCATCCACTATTCCACCAATCTTAGTGTCATCGGCAAATTTACTGACCCATCCTTCAGCCCCCTCCTTCAAGTCATTGATAAAAATCACAAATAGCAGAGAACCCAGCACTGATCCCTGTGGTACACGGCTGGTAACTGGTCTCCAGCCAGAAACATTTCCATTCACCACCACTCTCTGTCTTCTATGTGATAGCCAGTTACTTATCCAATTGGCCAAATTTCCCTCTATCCCACACCTCCTTACTTTCTTCATGAGCCGACCATGGGGAACCTTATCAAACACCTTACTATAATCCATGTTTACGACATCAACTGCTCTAACTTCATCTATACACTTAGTTACCTCCTCAAAGAATTCAATCAAATTTGTGAGGCAAGACTTACCCTTCACGAATCCGTGTTGACTATCCAGTATTAAGCTGCATCTTTCCAAAAGGTCATGAATCCTATCAGTCAGGACCTTTTCCATTAACTTACCGACCACTGAAGTAAGACTAACTGGCCTATAATTACCAAGGTCATTCCTATTCCCTTTCGTGAACAGAGGAACAACATTCGCCACTCTCCAGTCCTCTGGCATTTTCCTCATGGACAATGAGGACCCAAAGATCAAAGCCAAAGGCTCTGCAATCTCATCCCTTGCTCCCAAAGAATCCTAGGATATATCCCATCTGGCCCTGGGGACTTGTCGACCCTAAGGTTTTTCAAAATTGCTAATACATCCTTCCTCAGAACATCTACCTCCTACCCGCCTGTATCACACTCTCATTCTCAAAAACATGGCCCCTCTCCTTGGTGAACACTGAAGAAAAGTATTTATTCAATGCCTCTCCTATCTCTTCTGACTCCATGCACAAGTTCCCATGACTGACCTTGACCAGCCATAACCTCACCCTGGTCATTCTTTTATTGCTCACATAAGAATAAAAAGCCTTGGGGTTTTCCTTGATCCGAACCGCCAAGGGCTTCTCATGCCCACTCCTAGCTCTCCTAAGCCCTTTTTTTTAGCTCATTCCTTGCTACCTTGTAACCCTCTAGCGAGCCAACTGAACCTTGTTTTCTCATCCTTACATATGCTTCCTTTTTCTTCTTGACAAGACATTCAACTTCTTTTGTGAACCATGGTTCCCTCACACTTCCATTTTCTCCTTGCCTGACAGGGACATACCTATCAAGGACACACAGTATTTGTTCCTTGAACAAACTCAACTTTTTATTTGTGCCTTTCCCTGACAGTTTCGGTTCCCATCTTATGATCCCTGATTCTTGCCTAATTGCATCATAATTACCCATCCCCCAATTAAAAACCTTGGCCTGCCATATGGCCCTCTCCCTCTTCATTGCAATAGTGAAAGACACTGAATTGTAGTCACTCTCTCCAAAGTGCTCTCCCACAAACAAATCTAACACTTGGCCCACTTCATTACCTAGTACCAAATCCAATGTGGCCCCACCTCTTGTCGGCCTATCCACATATTGTGTGAGGAAACTCTTCTGCACACACTGTACAAAAACTGCCCCATCTGAACTGTTCGACCTGTAGAGGTTCCAATCAATATTTGGAAAGTTAAAGTCACCCATGACAACTACCCTGTGACCTCCACACCTATGCATAATCTGTTTTGCAATTTCTTCCTCCACATCTTTATTACTATTTGGGGGCCTATAGAAAACTCCTAACAATGTGTCCGCTCCTTTCCTATTTCTAACTTCAGCCCATATAACCTCAGTAGGCAGATCCCCTTCGAACTGCCTTTCTGCAGCCGTTAAACTATCCTTGATTAACAATGCTACTCCTCCACCCCTTTTACCACCTTCCCTGCTCTCACTGAAACATCGATACCCTGGAACTCCCAACAACCATTCCTGTCCCTGTTCTAACCATGTCTCCGTAATGCCCACAACATCGTAGTCCCAGGTACCAATCCACGCTCCAAGTTCGCCTACCTTATTCCGGATGCTCCTTGCATTGAAGTAGACACACTGTAACCCACCTTCCTGTCTGCCGGTACACTCCTTTGACCTTGATACCCTCCTCAGTACCTCACTACTCTCAACACTGGCTTTTGGACTATAGCTTGTTTTCCCATTCCCCCTGACAAATTAGTTTAAACCCTCCCCAAAGAGCTGAAGCAAATTTCCCTCCCAGGATATTGGTGCCCCTCTGGTTCAGGTGCAAACCGTCCTGTCTGTACAGGTCTCACCTTCCCCAGAATGTGCTCCAATTATCCACATAACTGAAACCCTCCCTCCTACACCATCCCTGCAGCCACGTGTCTATCTGCACTCTCTCCCTGTTCCTCAACTCGCTAGCACGTGACACCGGCAACAAACTAGAGATGACAACATGGTTTGGCCTGACTCTCTGCTTCCACGCTAGCTCCCTAAATTCCTGTTTTAAATCCTCATCCCTTCTCTTACCTATGTCGTTGGTACTGATGTGTACCACGACTTGTGACTGTTCCCTCTCCCCGTTAAGGATTCTGATAACACGGTCCGAGACGTCATGGACCCTGGCACCCGGGAGGCAACATACCATCCGTGAGTCTCTTTCGTTGCCACAGAACCATTGATCTGTCCCTCTAACTATTGAGTCCCCAATAACTATTGCTCTCCTGCTCTCCCTCCTTCCCTTCTAAGCCACAGGGATGGACTCAGTGCTGGAGATCCATTTACTGTGGCTTACCCCTGGTAGGTCTTCCCCTTCAACAATACAAGCAGTATACTTTTTACTGAGGGGAACGACCACAGAGGATTCCTGCACTGACTGCTTCCTCCCAGCCCCTCTCACCGTCACCCATCTATCTTGATTCTTCGGAGTAACCACACCCCTGAAGCTACTCTCCATGACCACCTCTGCCTCCCGAATGATCCAAAGTTCATCCAGATCCAGCTCCAGTTCCCTAAAGTGTTTTCTGAGGAGCTGGAGATGGGTGCACTTCCCACAGGTGAAATCACCAGGGACACTGACGGCTTCCCTCACCTCAAACATTCACTGCCTTCCCTGCCATCCGCTCTAGATAACTTGCGGATATAAACAAGAAAAAGAAAGAAAGAAAGAGCTTATCTGATATTCAGTCAACCCCTGAGGTTAGATGAGGTGTAAGGGTGGGAGACACCACAAGTGTAATGTCTCGGGTTTGGAACCGCCCAACTTAAATACAGGTAAAAATAAAACACTTAACCAGCAACCAATGTGCCCCGCACGATAACAGCAATCAGCTGTTATGGGCCCGCACAAACAATTTAAATCTTTATTCCTTACCCAGCAGTCACTCTGTCCTCAATCCGACCAGATTCAGCTGGAAACCGCCAACAATAAGTTTTGGAAAAATGTACTCCCCTCAGCAAACATTCACTCAGCAACCACTGCACCCCGCACGATAACAGCAATCAGCCATTTCCCATTATTTGCAACATAACAATGTTGCACACTCGGAAAGACATTCCTTACATGCAACACCCTGTGAGGCACGGTGTGTTGGGGGTGGGGTTTAAACTATACCTGCTGGAAAAGTAATTAGATTGATCAATGATCAAATAATTCCACTCTCAAATTAAATATTTTGCTCCAAGGGTAGCCAGCCTCGCTCTGAGATAAATATTCAAGACCTACCAAAGCGATATCCCTCCCTTCCCAAAGGTGGAATTCCAAAATCAGTCAAGAATTTCTCTGGGAAACTGCTGGGAATATTAACATTTGGCTTAAGCCTAGAAAATTGGCACTGGGAAGACAGAAATCCAGATTTGTAATAGGAAAAGTCAACAAAACGTGCACTGGGAAAGACTTTTCCAACAGTTATTATATGTCTATATTGTAGTGAAAATAATTGCCTCTACATATTGTGGGCCAGTTAACACCCCAGCTCCATCTCTCCCAACCCCACTTCACCTGAAGACTCAACTTAGTGTAACTCTCCCGATGTAATTTCACAGGAGATCAATTTTCCATTTATGTCTACAATTTATGTATTTAAGTTGTGTTCCCCTTGTAATGGCTGACTCCCGGAACTTCCTTGGGGGTTTCTCCTGCGTCACCACCAGGACTTTAGCAGAAATTACGTTTACACATAAGGGCTGAATTTTATGGGTTACATGGGGTAAGCACCCATCTCACCACTTTCCCACCCATCCCTGAGCTCATCCCAATTATATGGGGTACGGGCGGGTGCCAAAATCGGCACAGCCCGCCCCTCGTATTTAAAGGAACAAATAATCGCCAATGATCCTTGTTGACCCTGACATTAAACAAAAAGAGCAAATGCTGGACAATCTCAGCAGGTATGTGGGGAGAGAACGGAGCTAACGTTTTGAGTCTGGATGACTCTTTGTCGAAACTGGAGAGAACTGGGTCGGATTTATACTGCCGTGGAGGGGGATGTGCAGAGCCCTGGGGCCGAATGGAGGTCCAGCAATAGGTGAAGATTGACAAAAAGGCAAAGGGAATATAAATGGTGGCGATCATGGCTAAGAAGGGTGCTGATAGTGGCACATTCAGAGGCCAGAATGCGTTAATGGCAGAACAAAGGTGAGCAGTGTGTCAAAGGACAACTCAGGGTGTTCTTTCTTTTCCAGCTGTGCTGGCAGCAGCGGCTGACACATTCCTAGCATGGCTGGAACTGATGGAGCTGCTGGCTATTTGATTGGCCGTCAGCTCTGGAGGGAGGGTCTTCCTCTCCCAACCGGCCCACGTTAATCAGCCCTGCAGTGCTTTACGGTATGCACGCTCCACACCGACGTGGTTTCTGGGGTGCCACCTTCTCCTCATATTATACAGCCCAAGGCTTTTGAAAGGTTGACCCTCTCATGTTCCTACAATGCTGCTCCTCAATTGTCTTTGGTCCTCACCACGAAATCCATTCACTTCTGCCTTTGGTTCCATCCCCACACTGCCCGCTGGCTCAGACTCAACCAAACTGTTCACAACCTCGGCATTTCATCTGCCCTGAGTTGAGCTTCAAACCCAAAAATCCACCCATTCCTCAGATCGCTGTCTTCCAATCCATCGTATCACCGGTCTCTGCACATCCCTTGGCCCATCTGCTGCTGGAATATTCAGCCATCTTTTTTGCATCTGCTGGCTGGGCTATTCCAATTCCAGGTAGAATTTTCTGCTACCTCAGAAAGGCAGACAGCATTATCAGAGACCCCTCACACCCAGACTTTGCCCTCTTCCAGACCCTTCCATCAGGCAGAAGGTACAGAAGTCTGAAAACCCGCACATCCAGACATAGAATCAGCTTCTTCCCCACAGCTACAGAACTCCTCAATGACTCCCCCTCGGACTAATCTGTTCCCTGTAAGAACACTATTCACGACACCCTATGTGGCTCCTGACCTCATTACAGCCTTCGTTCAAACATGAACAAAAGAGCTGAACTAAAGAGGTGAGGGGAGACTGACTGCCCTTGACATCAAGGCAGCATGTAACTGAGTATGGCACCAAAGAGCCCGAGTAAAACTCAAGTCAATGGGAACTGGGGGGAAACCCTCCGTTGGTTGGAGTCATGTCTGACACAAAAGAAGGTGGTTGTTATCGGTGGAGGTTATTCATCTCAGTTCCAAGACATCAGTGCAGGAGTTACTCAGTGTCGTGTCTGAGGTAGTGTGGCCCCATTAAGGGGACAGTCTACACGGACCATGTCACCGGCTCAGGCCAATTGAGCGGGAGCGTGTGAACCCTGGCCAATGGGGGTTTACGTGGGGCCCCGGGAGTCGGGCCCTGGGCAATGCGGGCAAGGGAGCAGAAGTGTAAAGACCGGCTATGTAGTGTTCTGTGCCTGTTATCTAACTGCCTTTGCCTTTTATCAATAAACCTCTTTGTTAACTACTGAAACCTCCAGAGTGAGTCTCTTCACTGGTGAAGAAGTAAAGGTTTCGATCGCAGCAACAGACATCCCCGATTGAGGGCGGAAGGAAGGAACAGTTGAGAAAGCCCAGAAGCTCCAGCAAGAGTCGGAATCATTTGAACTGAGGGTGGAAATGCCGATCATTGGAAAACTAGATCCACTTGACCACGGGGTTGAGTCATGGAGTCAGTATATCGGAAGACTCCACTTCTGTTTTTTTACTGCAAATGAGACCACAGAGGAGGACAAGCAGAAGGTGATAATTCTGACAGTTTGCGGGCACCAAAGGTGCAATTTCATTCGGAACCTCACTTCCCCGGAGGCACCTGACTCGAAGACCTTTCACCAGATAGTGAAAATGGGTAAAGAACATTACAACCCAACGCCCTCTATTATCCGGCAATGTTATAAATTTAACTCTGCAGTGAGGGACCGGGAAGAATCAACCTTCATAGCCAGGCTTCATCAACTTGCTGAGCATTGTGAGATTGGGACCATACATAACGACATCTTACCCAGCCAGTTAGTTTGTGGCATCCACAACCTTAATATCCAGAAGAAGCTTCTGGTGGAGACCACATTTACATTGGAAAAAGCGATTGAGATAGCTGAGGTGATGTAGTGTGCCGTAAAAGGTGCCACTGAGCTTCAAAGGATAGGTTAACCAGGGCGGTTTGGCCGCGAGGTTTGTGGTAGGATCACCAGGCACAGCTGAGAACTAGACACGGTGCCTGAGGCAGAACCAGAATCCATAGACCATAAGACCATAAGACATAGGAACAGAATTAGGCCACTCGGTCCATCGAGTCTGCTCCGCCATTCAATCATGACTGATATATTTCTCATCCCCATTCTCCTGCCTTCTCCCCATAAACCCTGATCCCCTTATTAATCAAAAACCTATCTATCTCTGTCGTAAAGACACTCAGTGATTTAAGCAGCCTTCTGCGGCAAAGAGTTCCACAGATTCACCACCCTATGGCTGAAGAAATTCCTCCTCATCTCTGTTTTAAAGGATCGTCCCTTTAGTCTGAGATTGTGTCCTCTGGTTCAAGTTTTTCCTGCAAATGGAAACATCCTCCACATCCACTCTATCCAGGCCTCGTAGTATCCTGTAAGTTTCAAAAAGATCCCCCCTCATCCTTCGAAACTCCAATGAGTAGATACCCAGAGTCCTCAACCGTTCCTCATATGACAAATTCTTCATTCCAGGGATCATTGTTGTGAACTTCCTCTGGACCCTTTCCAAGGCCAGTACATCCTTCCTCAGATACGGGGCCCAAATCTTTTCACAATATTCCAAATGGGGTCTGACCAGAGCCTGATACAGCCTCGGAAGTACATCCCTGGTCTTGTAATCTAGCCCTCTCGACATGAATGCTAACATTGCATTTGCCTTCCTAACCGCCGAATGAACCTGCACGTTAACCTTAAGAGAATCGTGAACAAGGAGTGGGGAGGAATTAGGACGTCAAGCTGAATCTGGGATGGAATGCCAATGTTGTGGGGGGACCATCCCCAGGAGACCAGTCGTGTGCGGGAGTTTGTGTGCTTCGGTTCCGACTGAATTGGGCATATTCGAGCACGTTGCCGCGTGAGGCAAAGAACCAATGCAAAAAAAAGCAGCAGTCCACAGCATCACTGAACAGAGCGGGGAAGAGCTCTGTAGAAGAGCATGCAATGTTTCAGTTGAATGCAATCTGTTGAATAAAATGGTTCCGATTGAAATTGTCGCAAATGTATATGCTAGACCCTTAAAATGGAAGTCGACACCAGGGCTTTGATGACCCTATTGGGTGAGCAGAACATCCAGTGTCTACATGCAGGAACACAGTCGTTAAGCTTGTAGAGTACTAGAGCCAAGCTTTCGACATACAATGGGGAAATTCTGAAGATCCTCGGAACAGCCAAGACCCCAGTGACCTACAGAGGGGAAGAGTCCAATCTGTGTCTGGTAGTTGTGAAAGGACATAGACCCAGTCTGTTGGGAAGAGATTGGTTACAGAGGATTAGGATCAACTGGCTGGAAATCTTCAAAATATTTGACGCCACCTTCCAAGATGTCTTAAGGAGGCATGAAGGCATCTTCCACAAAGAATTGGGCTGAATTAACGGTGTTAAAGTAAAGATATATGTCAATCCGGATTCAACATCAAAGTTCTTCAGAGCCAGATCAGTGCCATACATATTGCATTCTGCTACCACCAGTACCCAAGGTAATCATTCTAGCCCTATACTGCCTATACAACATGCCAATGTTTACGAGGAACACATGCAGCTTGACCCAAAGAGACCCTGTTCTTTCAAAGGTCAAACAAATGATACAGACTGGCTGGCGATACGAGAAGCCGGAACAGCTTATTAATATGAGTTAATGTGTGATTCTGTTGTCACCCTTCCTCAAACCAGGGACCCCTCCTTCAAGAGTTACACAGCACCCACCCAGGACAGACAAGGATTAAAATGTTGGAGTGCAGTTATGTTGGGTGTTGAGGTATAGACAAAGCTGTTGAAGTCTAGTGCAACAGTGTTACTCTTGCCAAATGCCCGGTTAAAGTGTAAAGACCTGTTGGATAGAGTTCTGGGCCTTTTATCTAACTGCCTTTGACTTTCAACAATAAATCCCTTTATTTACTATTGGAAATCTCTAGTGTGTGTCTCGAGCCACCACGGTGTCCTGGGCCCAACCATCTCCAGCTGTTCATCAATGACCTTCCTTCCGTTATGAGGTACTCAGCTCCTGGCCTGTCCCCCATCTACTGGGCAAAAGTCTGGAATGTGATTGAATACTCTCCACTTACCTGAATGAGTTCAGCT
The DNA here is from genome assembly GCF_902713615.1 of Scyliorhinus canicula. Taxonomy (NCBI): domain Eukaryota; kingdom Metazoa; phylum Chordata; class Chondrichthyes; order Carcharhiniformes; family Scyliorhinidae; genus Scyliorhinus; species Scyliorhinus canicula. Next base: position 142,686,699 of record NC_052159.1, read on the forward strand.
CCAACAACACTAAGATTGACAACATCCAGGGCAAAGCAGCCTAATGATTGGCAGTCCTGCCACAAACAATCGCTCCCTCTAACACCGGCGAACAGTGGCAGCAGTGTGTGCCATCTACAAGATACACTGCAGAGACTCACCAAGGCTCCTCAGACAGCACCTTCCAAACCCACGACCACTACTATCGAAAAGGACAAGGGCAGCAAATATATGGAGCACCACCATCTAGAAGCTCCTCATCAAGACATACACCATCCTGATTTGGAAATAGATCAATGTTCCTGCACTGTTATTGGGTCAAAATCCCAGAACTCCTTCACTAACAGCACTGTGGGTGCACCTACATGACAGAGACTGCAGCAATTCAAGAAGGGATCTCACCATCACCTTCTCAAGAGCAATTTGGGTAGGGCAATAAATGCTGGCCAGGCCAGTGCTGTTCACATTTCGTGAAATAATTAATATAATATATATATATATATTCTGTTGCATACATATCTAACATTGCACCCAATATTAGATTGGGTTGAATCTGATGGATCTTCTTATGTTTGAATGTGTCCATCAGCGTTAGTGAACAGGTGAATGCATAGGTGGGGCAAGAATAATTAAAATCATTCCAAAAGGCTTCATGTCAATTAAAGCAACTGTTGTCTCTTCAAACAATTGAAGGCCATTAATCATTTATCCTTCCTCCTGTACGAGTGCCGTGCTGACTTTTCTTGTGCCATTTTGCATTGCAAGGCTGGAATGAAAAGTAGTTGTTCATGTTTCTGTGGTAAATACAGAAATAAGTCAGGGAAATTGTGAAAACAATGTACATTTTGAAAATGGGCCGGGGTGAGAGGACAGGGGTAGATAGTGGGGGGGGGGGGGGGGGGGGGGGGGGGGGGGATGTAGCACGCAACTTACCATAAAGGCTGAGTGTAGGCAGAATTGTAGGTAGCTACTCAGATATTCACAGAATGTCTTGCAGCTACATGGGCTTGCCTGTGAAATATCAACGTGAATGACTGATAACGTGAAGGGCCTGAAAGAGTGCCTTGTGCCTGGCTTTCTTTCTAAAAGTTCATGGACCAAAATGTGCAGTCCTCTGAAGACTTTGGACCACTTTGTGGCTAAAAGCAAGTTCGGTGGAAACGATTCTTAGTGTTGGCATATGAAGCTATCTTCTGCCAGTATACGGCTGAGTGAAGACCTTTGACCTGGAAGTAGTACAGTAAGGAAAATTTGTAATTTCTTCACAATGTCTGTAATTGTTTTTAAGAACGTTTGAAAAAGACTTTCACAAGTTTGCTTCAATTGTAAAGGGATCACTTGCATCTTTCTTGTATAATAAATACTGGTCCATATGGTCCAGTGACCACTGACGTGGAATCAGTACCAACCGAAAGGAAGTCAAGATGCAGGGGCGGAATTCGCCTGGGGCCGCATAAATCCTGCCCCCGCCGTGGCGGGAATTCTCCGCCAACCAGGAATTGGCAGCGGCAGGAATCGCGCCGCGTCGGTCGGCAGGCCCCTCGATGGGCCGAAATCCAGCCGCTGTCAGGCCTCTCCTGCCGACGTGGTTTAAACCACCTCTGGTGCCGGCGGGAGCAGGCGGCGTGAGCGGGCCCCGGGGTCCTGGGGGGGGTGGGGGGGGGGGGGGGGGGGCGATCTGACCCTGGGGGGTGCCCCCACGGTGGCCTGGCCTGTGATCGGGGCCCACCGATCGGAGGGCAGGCCTGTGCCATGGGGGCACTCTTTTTCTTCCGCCGCCACCACGGCCTCCACCATGGCGGTGGCGGAAGAGACCCCCTGCACCGTGCATGCGCCGGGGTGACGTCAGCGGCTGCTGACCTCCGGTGCATGCGTGGACTCACGCCGACTGGCGAAGGCCTTTCGGCAGGGCACCAAAGGCCGTTCTTGTCGGTCGACGGGGCACCAACCACTCTGGCGCGGGCCTAGCCCCTAAAGGTGCGGAGAATTCCACACCTTTGGAGAGGCCCAACGCCAGAGTGGTTCTCACCACTCCGGTACGCCGGGACCCCCCCCCCCCCGTCCCGCCGGGTAGGGGAGAATCCCGGCCCAAATGTTGTGCGGCCAGACACAAAAGGAGAGCTGCAGCCACAAAAGGAGAGCTACAAGTGGAGGAGCTAGAGGGTGCAGACACAGATGTAGACCCAGAGGAAGCAGACAAAGACAGAAAGAGGAATACGTCAAATTCCTGTGAAATGAAGAAGCAAATAGCTCTCAGAAAGAAGTCAGTTTTCCTTTACAGGCAGGAAAGGAGACAGGAGCTCAATGTGCAAGTTGTCTAAAACAAAAGGTCTAAATCGTGGAAAGCTGTGTGACCAGCTTAGAGACACTAAACAGCTGAATATTTTCCCAGAAGTGGGAAAATCCATGAACTGGGTTGTAGCTGTTTGGTTTCGTTGATTGGTTGAAACGGAACTTTGTAAGGTTAATACCATCATGACGATAGAGGGAGAGAGAGTTTATAAAAATGCGTCTTTTAAAAAATAAATTTAGGGGGCGGGATTCTCCGGCCCCGCGCTGGACCATAGAATCGCCGGGGGGCGGAGTGCAGCATGAATCCCGCCCCGCCGCCCGGCATCCCCGCTACCGGTTTCTCGGCGGGGGGGCGGGAATCGCGGCGCGCTGGTCGGGGGCCATTAGCAGTGGCCCCCACCCCCCTGGCGATCCTCTGCTCCGCGATGGGCCGAGTGGGGGGGGACGCTCTTTTTTGGTCAGTCCCGCCGGCATAAGTCAAACAAGGTTTTTACCGGCGGGACCTGGCTCTGTGGGCGGCCTGCGGAGTCCGCGGGGGGGGGGGGGGGGGGGAGGTGCGGGGGGATCTGGCCCCTGGGGGTGCCCCCACAGTGGCCTGGCCCGCAATCGGGGCCCACCAATCCGCGGGCAGGCCTGTGGTGTGGGGGCATTCTTTCTCTCCGTGCTGGCCGCTGTAAACGTTCGCCATGGCCGCCATGGAGAAGAACCCCCCTGCGCATGCACTGCGATCACGCCAGCACACGCTGGCGCTCCCCGCACGTGCACCAACTTGAGCCGGTTGGTGGAGGCCCTTCGGCGCCAGTTGGCACGGCGCCAAGCCCTTGGGACACTGGGAGAATGTGAAAACTCCACACAACAGTGACCCGGGATTTGGATTGAACCCGGGTCCTCGGCGCAGTGAGGCAGCAGTGCTAACCACTGCGCAACCGTGCTGCCCAGAAGCATGTCTTGATGATGATAATCGTACCTGTGATATTTGTAAGTAAAAGTCATTGTCGGATAGTACACCTGACCTAACATGTGTGAATAAAGAATAGTGTATTGTGGCACTATGTAGTACCACGTTTATTTGGGAATAATGCAAATGCTTTTGATTGCATGAGACATATTTTTGATGAATCGACTATTAAACTTGAAATATATCTTCAGTCGCCTGTTAATTCATGTTTAATGTATGTTGATTCTGATTCATGTTGAGGTTTGCGTGAAGAAATTCTACCTTATTTCAGTCCTAAATGGCCTACCCCTTATTCTGAGACTGTGTTCCCCAGTTCAAAACCTCCAGCAAGAGGAAATATCCTTCCTGCATTTACCCTGCGAGAGTAAGTGGAAGAATTCTGTATGTTTGAATGACATCACCTCTCACTCTTCTTCTTTTTTTTATTCTTTTTTTTTAAGAGTACCCAATTCAATTTTTCCAATTAAGGGGCAATTTAGCGCGGCCAATCCATCTAGCCTGCACAACTTTGGGTTGTGGGGGCAAAGCCCACGCAAACATGGGGAGAATGTGCAAACTCCACACGGACAGTGACCCAGAGCCGGGATCGAACCTGGGACCTCGGCGCCGCGAGGCAGCAGTGCTAACCACTGCGCCACCGTGCTGCCTGAACTCTCCCTCTTCTAAACTCTGGACAATACATGCCATAGGACAGTGCGCCATTCCAAAAACAGGTCTTGTGAACCTTTGTTGGTTGCAGTCTATGGCAAATATATATTTCCTTCGATCAGAAGACTAAAACTATACACAATACTACACGTGTTGTCTCACTGGGGTTCTGCACGATTGCAGCAAGACACCTTTATTCGTGGTACTCACATTCTCTTGCAACAGAGGCCAATGGACCATTTGCTTTACTTTTTGGTCCCATTTGCTCATTTATTTTTATTTTTTGGTGCCCACCATCCTGCAGTTTGTAGTACTTTCACCGCTGAGTCATAAGGTTCTGGGTTCGAGTCTCACGTCGGGACCTGAGCACAAAAATCAAAGCTGACACTCGAGTGCAGTAGTGAGGATGCGCTGCTGAGGATGCGCTGCCCTGTTGGAGATGCTATCCGGGATTCTCTGTTAGCCGACACCGAAATCGGGAAATGCAATTTGGCGGAGAATAGCTTCCAGCAACAAAATTGCTGCAGGCGCCCATTTGACCCCAAATCGCGATTCTCCGTCACGTTGAAAACGGCGTCAATGCGCTTGACTCCGCACATCCAGTAGGCAAAGTTTCCATATCATTAGCAGGCCCGACCCGGTACCCTCCAGGGCCTTCGCAATTCTCCGCCTCCGATGGGCCGAGTTCCCGACGACGTGGTTCACTTGTGCTTTTAAATATCGTGAAACTGGCGTGGCGGCTGCTGAGGGAGAGAGGGGGGTACAGAAGGAGTCCAACATTGCCATAGTCTGCTGCCAGCTGTGCCCCAGGCCGGTGGGTTCTGCCAGGTTTGGGGGGGGGGGGAGTAGTGGGGGATAGGCAGGAGGTGGGCTGTGGGGTCGGGGTGGATGGGCACGGAACACCATTGCCGCAGCTGGCAAGGCAGCCATGCAGCTGCGCACACCGCTAACAGCCCACTTTGAACCTGGTGCTATGGGTCGTATAGGTGTCCCCCCCCCCCCCCCCCCCCCCCCCCCAGTGCCCTCTGGCCCCAGCCGGCCCATCAGCTGTATGGGCGGACTCCAGCACAACCAGTGCCATCTTTTTGGCTGCGGTAAGTGTGGGTAGGGAGTGTAATGTGTATGTGCGGATGCAGCTTGTCAGCCTCCCGAGTGTCGATCACAGACCCGGCGTATCCCGCACCATTTTGCAGTGGAAACGAGTGCTAGCCCCTCAATGGTAGCAAAATTGATCCAGGTGCGGCGTCAGTTTTTCTGTCATAAAAGTCCACGGATTCTCAGTTGACGTCAGCACTTAGCCTCAGAAATGGAGAATTCCGCCCGCTGTCCTTTCGATGAAGTGTTAAATCCTAACTTCTTGCTGGGGGTGGTTGTAAATGATCCCGTGGCAGTATTTTGAAGAAGAGCAGGGGAGATATCCCTGGTGACCTGGTCAATATTTATCCCTCAATCAACATCGCAAAAATAGATTATCTGGTCATTATCACATTGCTGTTTGTGAGAGTTCGCTTTGTGCAAATTGGTTGCCATATATCTACGAACAATGACCAGGCATTCAAAAGTATTTCACAGACTGCAAAGCACTTTAAGGTGTCTGGTCCTCATGAAAAGTGCTTTATTAATGCAAGTGTCTCTTTGTTTCTTTCTTGATTCTTCCCTTCCTCCCTGGCCCGGCTCCTTAACAGGGAGAGCCCCAACTCACATAAAAACTCCAGCGTTGGTGCAGATTGGGGAAGTGGAGGAGTTTGGATTTTTATTGTAATAAACCTTGTTCAGTACGTTCTACCTATCGTCTGTGCATCCTGCTTACTGTGGATTCAACAGGGGGGAAGCTGGATCAGACTGAATGTTAGTCAGAAGAGCAAATTTGATTTAAGTGGTTAGATATCTTCTCATTTGCCCAAATCCCATAAATTGAAAAAGGAAAAAATTCACAAAACCTATGCAGATTTGTTTATCGGATACCAGGCATGGAATTAAGCAAATTTTCCAATTCACCTTTGTTCCCACTGGTACACAAAAAAATCTTTGGTAGCATCTGCAGCTTGCTGCTCACTCGAGATAGCAACAAGAAGATGAATGTACAAAAATCAAGAATAAAAGCTGAGAGATGGAAAGTATGCGTTAAAATGAAATTAATGCCACATACTCTGCATATAACCTGTTTTTGTACCTTTTATGTTCAGCAATAAGTCATTGGGCAGCACGGTAGCACAAGTGGATAGCACTGTGGCTTCACAGCGCCAGGGTTCCAGGTTCAGTTCCCCGCTGGGTCATTGTCTGTGCAGTCTGCACATTCTCCCCGTGTGTGCGTGGGTTTCCTCCGGGTGTTCCGGTTTCCTCCCACAGTCCAAAGACATGCAGGTTAGGTGGATTGGCCATGCTAAATTGCCCTCAATGTCCAAAAAGGTGAGGAGGGGTTATTGGGTTACGGGGATAGAGTGTAAGTGAGGGCTTAAGTGGGTCGGTGCAGACTTGATGGGCCGAATGGCCTCCTTCTGCACTGTATCTTCTATGTTCTATTTCTTCTTGAAATAAATGCATGCAAAACAAAATTCTGTTGTCCAGGTATGACATCCTTAATAGAGGCTAATAATTTTTGCTGAAAATTAGTTCCGACACTGCTAATCAAAATGGTTGGCTTGTTGATTTTTGTCACACGATTCATTTTGTACAATGCAGCTTTGGGCGAAACATACAAAAGGGAAGTAATCATGCGTGATACGTTTGTGAGAATGATCTCTTAACTTCGCTCAGGAAACTGATGAGTCACTCAACTGGTATTCGTGACATCGAGTTGGAGAACTGAGCTGGGGAAAGGCTGTTAATTTCCCATAATGTCTCAGTGAAAATTGAGAAAATGTTGACTTGGCCCAGAGTCCCACACCGTGAATTGAGATCACTGATCAATGGCTGCTCAGGATACAGGATGAATATTCTTTAAATTATTAAAAGACATTGGACAATAATATGTTGCGAGCTCTAAGAATTAAAGGAAGAGGAAGTAGTCAGCAATTCAGCAACCCCACCCCTGCCCTCCCACCAATCCTGCTTGCTATATCGTTGGATCATGCCTGAGCCAGAATTCTTCGCCCGTTGAGATTCTCTGTTCTCGCCGGCAGCGCACCCTCTCCCGTGAGTTTCCCAGCGGCGTGGGGTGGCTCCAATGCAAATTCCATTGACAAGAGGAGGGAGTCGAGAACCCTGTCACCAGCGAATGGTGTGCCATCAAGAAATACATGGCTGGGAGACTGGAGATTCCAGACATCGATCTTTAAGCATGTATGGTGACTTCAGAGCCATGAAGCCACATATTGGCCAGAACCCATATCTCCTACAACAGTACTTTACTCTGGGACCTACAGGTGTAATAGAGAATTTTCCTTCCTCGACAATCAAACAGACAATTTTGCCCATTGATGCGCCAACTGAGTACAATTTTACGTGGCCCATCTACCTTTCCTTGGAGGCGGCTGACTAGCGAGGCAGCCCATATGTTTTAGCTGTAACCTCGATCCAGACGGGACGAAGTATCAGGACTGAGATAAGATTAACGCATGTGTCTGGGGATTGAGATTTGTGTATGACTGTGCCCCCGAGACACTCGTGGCATGGTTTTAACATCAACATTTATTTTTCACGACTCAGCCGCTCCCTGAGACAGCTCCGCCGTGGCTGTCCTCCCAAGGGAGTGTGTTGATCCTTGTGTCTTAATAAAGCTCATAGTCTCAAAGTTGAAGTAGATGCTTTATTGTGAGTTCGTTCTGTCTTCAGTGCTTAACTTACAGTTACCTCGATGCTGCTTGCCTATGTCCTGCGACCAATTCCCCCTTCTGTGAAGTGTGGTCTGACTTCCTGTCTGTGTTATTTATAGCTCTCCCGTGCTCCCTCTAGTGCTTGCTCAGTTGTATTGCATCTACACTGATATACAATCACCACAGGGAGCACATTCGAACTGCCGGCCTACACGCTCCCTTCTCTTGACACCCGTCCTCTTCCCGCCCTCCATGGCAGCGCTCGGCCTCTCGTGTCGCAGGCTGAATGGATTAATCAGCTAGCCAGCATGACATTGCGCTCCCCGACCGACCACGGCTGGGAACCCGCTTTGCACCCACTTCCAAGTCCACCGAGTGTGCAAGCCCAATGGGTAAAAAGCCATGGCCCTGGTATTGAACATCAACAACGCACATTTCTCCTTGGTAACAGAAAGATGCCTTTGAACTTTCATCGAGTTCTATGTGCGACTCCGATAATTATGAACATACAGATCCTAAGTGCCATTAATTATTAAGTACTCACATCGACATAAAATTGAGTACTGGCCATTCTCGAAGACATTTCATAAGCAGTAGTGTACATCAGTTGCACCAAATCTCATTATCATGTTAAACCGGTGACCCAAAGAATCTCACCACTCCCAGATGGTTACTCACGCGAGTGTCTCTTTTCTTGTTTCATGGACTTCACTTACTTCTAACCTTGCAATACATTGTTCTCGGTTATTGTGAGATTGTCGGAATTGAAAATATAATACGTGCATGCATTTGAGTATTATACTTCTGGTGCTACATAAAATGGCATTAAAGTGGTGTTTTCTAAAAGCATGGTCAACATAAATCTTTAATGCAATTGATACATCACCATTTTATTAATCACTCATTGATGAGCAGATTTGTTTTAGCTTCATACAATGGAACGGAAGAAGTGAACGCAAGAACATATATATATATAATACACACACACACACATACACACACACACACATATATATATTTATTTTTGACAACTCCATTTTCCCACCCAGTCCCCATCTTTTGATTCACTTCTGGTGTCCATTATAGTTGCCCATAATCTATTGACCTCAGTCTTAAATATACTCACTTACTGAGCTTTCACAAGCCTCTGGGGCAGAGAGTTCCAAAGGTTCACAACCTCCTGAGTAAAGACATTTCTCTTCATTTCAGCACTCAATGACCAGCCCCTTATTCTAGTCTGACCCCCAGCCAGGGGAAACAGCCTCGCGATACTGACACGGTCAAGCCCTCTCGGAATCGTATATGTTTCAATGATATATAATAGCCCAGAATTAATATGTGTGTACTTGTACAATAGTTCACAGTATATTTGTAACAGTAAAACTCAAGCGTAGTTATTCACAGGAACATTTAACTTTTTATGATCTGATAGTCTTTGATGTTATAATCAGGCATGTATTGCTCAGAAAGTGACTCGTTATGACATTTGAAAGAAAGCAAGCTTAAGCAATGTGTGCTGTGCCAGGTGAAGAGGCTCTCAGACTATGCAAAAATGGAGTCAAAGGCCCAAATTCAGAGGGTCCGACCGCTGAACCCAACCCACTCAACCGCCCTCCCTTTCCTATTTTCGCAGACAACGAATGGGAAGGCAGATGACTTCGGTCTGATCCAATTTTTGTTAGGAAGGGTTGGGAAATATGACTTGTGTGCCTTAGACCTGGTAGGAGAAGGCCCAAACTTACTGGAGTTCTTTGGATATGTAGAGTACCTTTTGGAGCATTAAGGCACGCTTTTGGATATGGTCTTGGCACATTTTGGGAGGAGGTCAGGTATCCTTTGGGGGAGGTCAGGGGATGTTTGAGGGAGGTAGAGTGGATATACTCATTGGAACTGTCAAGCTCTTTAGTACTGTCAAAGAGAGCTGTCATTGGAATTGTCAAATCTCATTGGAACTGAGAGGGAATTTAAATCGCCAGTCTTTTAGACAAAAAAGAAGCCTTTATGTTAGAAAAAAAATCAGTGCTTGCTATTTCAACCTGTCTGTTGACAAAAGCATGAGGCTCTCCTTGTAGGGTTTGTGCTGCATGACTGATTTCAAAATCTAGCATTCTCACAATGAGATGCCTGTCAATTCACAGTTGATGGACATTTCCAAGTGCTTATAACGTCTTAGCTGTAAGGCTGTGATTACAAATGCTTGTGGTTGAAGAAATTTAAATGCAGTAATTTTTTTTATCAATTAGAGTTTGTTTTAAATTTCACCAACAGACGTAACTTTATTTTTTCCTCATCGCATGGGCCCTGAGGTCTGCCCATGGTGGATACTGGGTGAGTTGGCATGGAGGACGCAGGGCAAATGGTGGTGGGTGGGGCATGGGTAAACATGGAAGTCATGCGTGGCCATGGGGGTTTTGTAGAGGAGCATAGTTTGGCATGAAGAGTATTAAGGGCCATGAGGAGTGGGTGAAGGCATGAGGTGGCATGGATGGGCCATTGGGGCTGTGTGTGGGGAAGGTGGTGTGAGGCTGTTTTGTGCTGTATTGTTTTTTTTGGCAGTTGGGGGCCAAGTGTTGGATCACTGAGACGGTGTGTTCCCCATCCTGCCTCCACACACACCAGTTCCAATGCTGCCTCCAAACCGTATCTGGGGGTGGTGGGCAAGATTCCTGTTAACAACTGCCCCGTGCCAATCCCCTCCCAAAACAATAATCTGACCATCCAGCGCACTTTCTCCCGAGTTGGGTTGGCAGAAGTAGGAATTTTCCTGATTATGTGCTCCCCATTCAGGCCTACGTTGTATGAGAATAACTGAGCATTGTTGACATATAATGTGCTTTCATGCTATTGAAGTTACCAATTATTGAGCTAAAGTTTTATTCATGAAATGTTACCTTTGTCCGAACAAAATCCAATCAAATTAATTTAATCCAATTCTTACAGTGGATATATCATATTTATATGTGAACACTCAGCAGATCAGACAGAGAACAAATTAGTTGATGTTTCAGGTGCATACCCTTCACCAGAATGAGAAAATATGAGAGGTGAAGAACAGCTAAAGAAAGGGAAACGCGTATAAAATATAAAAGCACACAAGTAGAATGGTGCGGGAAGAGAATTGGAATGAAACACAAATTGAATGATGCCTACAGATCCTTTAAGTTTGTAAACAGGCCATGATTAGATGATTGAAGAAATAATTACATGAGATCACAGAAGGCTTAATGAGAGGAATTATAGACATTTGCGAGGCACGCGGTGACAATGGAGAATAAAGGAAGCATAAAATACTGACAAGTGAAGTATGCTCCAGGGCCCGGTAACCATCGCCAACAAAAAGCATCTCAACGTAAACCTGGGTTTCTCTCCAGCACCATTCCCTGATAGAGGAACCACCCTGCCCCCCAAAAAAACGCTTGTTCATCCCACACTGCCAAACCGAAAATGGCATCTCTAGTTTTCAGGTTGTTGTCAATATCAATATTAAGAGCAAAGTACTGATAGGAAGAGTTTGATGGGAGATTTAAATGGCAATTTCTTCGACAGCGCCTTCCAAACCGCGACCTCTACCACCTAGAATGACAAGGGCAGCAGATGCACGAAAACACCACCACCTGCACGTTCACCTCCAAGTCACACGCCATCCGAACTCTGAAATATATCGCTGTTCCTTAAATGTCACTGGGTCAAAATCCCGGAACTCCATCCCTGACAACATATTGGGTGTACATCACATGCACTGCAGCGGTTCAGGTATGTAGGTCACAACCACCTTCTCAACGGCAATTAGGTATAAGCAATAGACGCTCATATCCTGTCAATGAATAAATAACAAACAAGGGATTTCAGGTTGACCACAAGGACAGAATTCGGATGTTCTTCAAAACGGTCGGCTAATCTCAAAATATCACAAGGTGTTTAGCAATTATGATACAGTCAGCAGCAAACTTATTAAATTAGGTTGAAAAAATGAAACCTAATAGTTATTTCACCGAGAAGGAATGTTTGACACCCTGACAGTCATGTAGGAAATGGTGAATGAGTATACGCAATTGTAAATTCATCCACCACAAGCACACACGAGATAATCCCAGACACTTCCCATCCCACCTGAATGCCATGTAATCTCCTAGGAAAGACAGCAAACTAAATAACAGCACAGCCAATTAGGGTGGGACAGAATCTGTAACGTCCTGATCGGCAGAGGTTTCTCAGGATGACAGGAGTGGAGGTGGGGAAATTGGAAAATATCCAAGAATCACATCAGGAACACTCCGCAAGAATCCTGTTTGGCTGGCGGTCAGCAGCACCACCCAGAGCTGCAGACTGGCTGTCCGACCTCTCGGAATCTCTCCAAATGGAGAAAATCAAATTCGCCATCCGAGGGTCGGACGACGGCTTCCACAGAACGTGGGAGCCATTCATGCAACTGTTCCGGGACCTGTTTGTGGCCAACGTACATGAGGAAGAATAGTCGGGTGGCCAAGAACCAGGGGAAAATGGGCGGGAATCGGGGGAAGGTAGCCGGGGGGAGGGGGGGGGGGCTTCGGTATGGGGGTTTGATGGCAAGCCAAGGCCCAAAACCAAACTATAGATAAATGCCTATAAACATGTGCCTCGGCCATATTGGGGAATGTAAAATATGTATGCTGGCTAAAGGGGGCGGCCACAATTATTGTTGTGAAGATGCTTACCTGTAAATATTCATGTTAAATTTTTGTGTTTTCCTTTTTTTTTTCTCTCTCTCTAATAACTTGTAATTTGTCATATATAAAATATGAAAACTCAATAAAAAAACATTAAAAAAAAGGAACACTCCGCAATGCAATCCCCCCATCAGGAATGTTTCCCTGGGGTGACAGGAATGTAGGCTTGCAATGGGCAGTCAATCTACATATTTAAAGGGGCCAATTCAAACGGTCACTGACATTTTGCACTGACCCATGCAAAGCCCACATGTTTGATGGAGGCAGCATCCTCGCAGCAGTCCCGAGGACAATTGGAGGCAGAGGCATCATGGCTCCAAGGGCATCCTCATAGACCCAACAACCCAAACAGAAAGGTTTCCATTGTGCAGTGCCCTCGCATTCTCCAAGCAGCAGTGCCCACCTAACCCAGTGGCAATGCTGAGGCTGTAGAGCTACCAGTCCTCTGATTGGTCGGGAAGCCAGGGAGGCCTGCCAGCATTCTTAATAGGCTATCAAAGCTAATCCAGGAAACCACTCTAGTGTGAAGCGGTGCTGATCTCACAACCAACAGATCAGCCTTCCTGACACATCCAGTGGCGAATGGTGGTGAACAATTAAACAACGCACTGGAGGAGGAGGCTCCACAAATAACCCCATTCTCAATGATGTGCATCAGCTCAAAAGAAAAGGCTGAGGCATTTGTTACAACCCTCAGCCAGAAGTGCTGCGATCCATCTTGACCCATGCCAGTCTTCAGCCAATTTGATTCACTCCATGTGAAATCAAAAAAATGACTGAAGGCACTGGATTCTGCAAAGGTTGTGGGTCTTGACAATATTCCGGCAATTGCACTGAACACTTGTGCTCCAGAACGTACCACGCACCTAACCAAGCTGTTCCAGTACAGCTCCAATACTGGTCTCTACTTTGAAATGTGGATAATTGCCCAGGTATGAACTGTACACAAGAAACAGCAGAAATCTAACCTGGCAAATTGCCACCTTATCAGTCCACTCTCGATCAACTCTAAAGCGATGGAAAGGGTCATCAACAATGCTATCAAGTGGCAATGGCTTGGCTATAACCTGTTCACTGACATTTAAGTTTGGTCTCACCAGGTCACTCAGCTCCTGACCAGGGCCGGCTCAAGGCACCGGCAACTCGGGCAGTCGCCCGGGGCGCCATGTGCTAGGGGGCGCCAGAGACTCGGGTCCCGCGCATGCGCAGTTGGGCAGGTGCCCCCCCCCCCCCTCGGTCCGCCCCCCCCCTCGATCCGCCCCCCCCGCTCGGTCCGCTCCCCCCCTCGGTCCGCTCCCCCCCCTCGGTCCCCCCGCCCCCCCTCGGTCCCCCCGCCCCCCCCCTCGGGTCCCCCCCGCCCCCCCTCGGGTCCGCCCCCCCGCGGGTCCGCCCCCCCCTCTCGGTCCGCTCCCCCCGCCCCCCCCCTCGCCCCCCTCCCCTCGGCCCCCCCCCCTCGGCCCCGCCCCCTCCCTCCCCCCCCCCTCCCTCCCCCCCCTCCCTCGCCCCCCCCCGCCCTCCCTCGCCCCCCCTCCCTCGCCCCCCCCAAGGGCGCGGAAGTTCAGCTTGCCCGGGGCGCCAGCAACCCTAGGGCCGGCGCTGCTCCTGACCTCATTAAGCCTTAGTTCAAACATGGAAAAAAGAGCTGACCTCAAGAGGTGAGGGAGTGACTGCCCTTGACATCAAAGCAGCAGTTGACTGAGTGTGGCATCAAGGAGCTGTAACAAAAGTGGACTCGGGGAAAAATCCTTGAATTCATACCTGGCACAAAGAGAGATGCTGTGGCTGTTGGAGGTCAATCATCTCAGTTCCAGGACATTACTGCAGGGTTTCCTCAGGGTAGTGACCTAGGCCCAACCACCTTCAGCTGCTTCAACATAAGGTCAAAAGTGGGGATATTCGCTGATGATTGCACAATATTCAGCATTATTCGCGACTCCTCATGCACTGAATACCGATACTCAGATACTACCCAAATGCAGCCAGGCCTGAACCATATCCAGACTATGGCTGACAAGTGGAAAGTAATATTTGAGTCACACAAATGTCAGACAATGACCATCTTCAACACGAGCAGCAATGTAGCACAGTGGTTAGCACAGCAGCTTCACAGCTCCGGGTCCCAGGTTCAATTCCCGGCTTAGGTCACTGTCTGTGCGGAGTCTGCCCGATCTCCCCGTGTCTGTGTGGGTTTCCTCTGGGTGCTCCGGTTTCCTCCCACAGTCCAAAGATGTGCAGGTTAGGCGACTATACCATGATAAATTTCCCTTTGTGTCCAAAGAAGGTTAGATTTGGTTACGGGGATAGGGTGGAGGTGTGGGCTTAAGTGGGGTGCTCTTTCCAAGGGCCGGTGCAGAATCGATGGGCCAAATGGCCTCCTTCTGCACTGTAAATTCTATGATCCATGTTCTATGTTCTATGATCTAAGAGAGAATCTAACCATCACCTCTTGACTTTCAATGGCATTACCACCGCTGGATCCTCACTATCAACTTCCTGGGGCTCACCATTGTCCAGAAACGGAACTGGAATAGCCATGCAAGACTGCGGCTACAAAAGCAGGTCAGAGGCCAGGAATCCTGTGGCGAGCAATTCATCTCCTGACTCCCCAAAGCCTGTCTATTATCTACAGGGCACATCAGGAGTGTAATGGACTACTCTCTACTTGCCTGGATGAGTACCGCTCCAATAACACTCAAGATGCTCGATGCCATCCAGGACAAAGAAATCTGCTTGATTGGCACCCCATCCACCACCTTAAACATTCACCCCCTCTACTACTGGTGCACAGTTGCAGCAATCTGTACCATCTACAAGCTGCATTCCAAGACTCCTTCAAGAGTATCTTTCAAACTCATGACCATTACCACTTAGAAGGACAAGGGCAGTGGATGCATGGGAACACTGCCACTTGCACGTACCTCTCCAAGCTATATGAAATGATAAATGAAAATCACTTATTGTCACGAGTAGGCTTCAATGAAGTTACTGTGAAAAGCCCCTAGTCCCCACATTCAGGCGCCTGTCCGGGGGGAGGCGGATACGGGAATCAAACCGTGCTGCTGGCCTGCTGGGTCTGCTTTAAAAGCCAGCGATTTAGCCCAGTGAGCTAAATCAGCCCCTAAATATGCTATCCTAACTTGGAACTCAATTGCAATGCTTCACTGTCGCTTGATCCAAGTCCTGGAACCTCTTTCCTCACAGCATTGTGGGTGTACTTATACCACATGGACTGCAGTGGTTCAAGAAGGCAGATCACCACAAACTTCTCAAGGGCAATTACGGAATAATAATAAATGTTGACCTAGCCGGCAATGCCAACATCTTGTGAATAAATTAGCCAAGATTTGAGAACATCCTCCAGTCTGACCCTCTAATAAACACAGCAACTGAGGGAGCGTTGCATTGTCAGAAGAGATGAGCATAGACCCTGTTTACTATCTGCAAATGGATATAAAAACATCTTGTGCCATTATTTCAATGAAGGGCACTGCTGCCCCTGATGTTCTGGCCAATATTGTATCTCTCCATCAACATTACCAAAACAGATTTCCTGGGTATTATCCCATTGCTGTTTGTGGCATCTTGCTGTGCTCGGTTCAGCTGCCACATTTTCCTGCAGTACAGCAGAAACCACAGTTTAAAAGCATCTCTGGCACGCTGAGATCATAGAAGGTGCTAAATAAACATCTGCAAGTTTTCTGATGATGCAAAGTTAGGTCGGAAAGTAAGCACAGAGGAGAACCACAAGAGACTGCATAAAGACAACATAGACAGGTTGGATGATTGGGTAAGAACACAGCAGATAGAATACAAAGTGACAGAATGTGAAGCCATCCACTTTAACAGGGAAACATGCTTTAAACATTAGAAAATTATTTGAATGGTGAGAGACTGGGAAATGGTTGCATTCACCGGGATGTCCTTGTACAGGAATCAAAGAAACTTACGGCAAACAATTAGGAAGTCAAATGGTATGTTCACTTTTGTTGCAAGGAGTTTGAAATGTAAGAGTAAAGAAGCTTTCCTACAATTATGCGCGGCATTGTTGACACCACTCCTGCAGGGGGGGAATCTGACCAGAATTTGGCAAAGTATCAGTCTCAGACAGAAAACTGGCATGGAATTCTCCACTTGCACAGGCCAGTTTTCTTGGCAAATCCTCAGCCTCAGACAAAGAAAATGAGCAGGCATGGTTTATGCCATCACTCTGGTAGGGCGGGGTCTCATTGAGCCGGTAATTGGCTCCAAAAACGGCGCCCTGATCACCGCTGCTGCCGAAAAGGTGCCCAGCCCCCCACCATGGAGGTATTGGGGACTCCTACTACCCTTACAATGCTCTCCAACTTTCCGTTCCCTCCCTGCCCCTGTCCACCTCTGCCCTCCCAAAATCCACCGCTGCCATTGAACCCTCTCCACCTACAACACAGATGTATAGCCAGCATGCCCCCCACCATCAATGCATGCCCCCCCCAGGGGTTCCCACTAGGGCCCACCCCGGCACAGCCCCTGGAACTGCCCTGGCACTGTCCTGGTATAGATTGGCACTATAAGATTGGCACAGGGAAAACCTGGCAGTGCCAGCCTGTGCTAGGGAACAGTGCCAGGAACTGCCCAAGCATGTCCCTCTCCCCTCCTGGAGGCTATACTTACCGTTGAGCCCCCGGAGGGATCCCATGGCTGCCTTACGCCTGGTCAAACTTGTTATAAACCTCGCCAACGTGATATGCCGTTGGTGAGGTGTGCATATTTAGTAAGGGGGGGCCATTTGCCGGGGGGACCACTAAGAATATTCAAATCAATGCAAAGCTATTAAATTTAGGTTTGTGCCCTTCGTGGGTGTGAATACCGCGAAGTCGATGGCGAGAGGAGGGGAAAATCAGGAAACGCGATTGCTCCGGTTAGGATCGCATTTGCCGATTCTCATGCGATTTTCCGTCCACGCAGCCGGAAGTGTGCAACCTTTGTCTCCATATCTAAGGGAGGTCATGCTTATCGAATGGGAGTACTGCAAGGGTTCACTAGACTGCATCCTGGGATGAGAGGCTTGTCCTGTCAGGGGAGATTGGAGAAGCATTGCTTATATTTCCTCGAAGATAATTGAAACATTTCAAAGTTTTCAGGTTTTGACGTGGTTGAAAGTATTTCCCTTGGCTGGAGAAATCAACCTCAAAATAGGATTTGGCCACTTCAGACTGAGGTGAGGACAAATTTCTTCACTCAAATGATTCTGAATCTTTGGAATTCTCTAGTTCACAGAGCTGAGTATGCTCAGTTTTTGAGTACACTTGAGACAGAATTCTCTCTGTCGAGAGATGGTGGTCCAATGGTATTATCACTGGACCAGTCATCCAGAGGCCCAGATTATTGGTTTGGGGACATGGGTTCAAATCGGCACCAGGTAGAATTTGAATTCAGTTAATATATCTGGAACATGAGGCTCGTCTCAGTAATGGCGAGCATGTAAAAGCCCGTCGTGCTCACTAACATCCTATTAGGTGGGGAATCTGCAGTCCTTACCTGGTCTGGCCTACTTGTGACTCCGGACTTCACTATGTGGTAGATTATTAAATACCATCTGAAATGACCGAGCAGGTCGTCCAGTTCAAGGGCAATTAAGGATGGGCATCAAAAGCTGGCCTTTCCAACAACACCCACACCCCATGAAAGGATAAAGAAAACAGGGCTTTTTGGTTGCTGAGGGAGTTGAGGGATATGGGGATAATTTGGGAAAGTGATGGGAGTTAATGTAGAAGATCGTCTTGTTGAATGGCAGAGCAGATTCGAAGGCCAGGTGATCTGCCATATCTCCTATTTCTTACGTTCTTATAAATGCAAGTCTTTCTATTAAGAAACCTAGGGTCAGAGCTAGAGATCACACTCTGGGACCCTCCCAAAAGGTTAAGAGAGAGGATATTAATAAAAAAGAAAAAAATGACAAGTTTGGCAATCTGACATCGAAGCATTTAAATGAGCAGTTGTAAATAAAAAAAGAGGCTGTGATGTGAAGGAATGGAAACTTCATCATTTTGATGAAGGATCTACAGATAATATCCTGTCTTTCTATTAACAGATGCTAATTGACCTGATAGGTGTTTCCAGAAATCTTCTATATTAGAATTCTGTATCAAGATGAAGTACCTTGGGCTTTGTAAGCCTGGGCAAAGGAAGGCTAAAAACAGTATAACAATCCAGAGTTTAAAGGCCCGAAGGAAAAAAAAAATAGCAGAAGATGGTTTCAATACAGGCAAAGGAAAGACTGAACAGAATAACATATTTGAATAAGGAATAAAAAACAAAGAACAATACAGCGCAGGAACAGGCCCTTCAGCGCTCCAAGCCTGTACCAGTCATGATACCAACCTTGGCCAAAACCCTCAGCACTTCCTAGTGCCGTAACCCTCTATGTTCATCCTAACCATGTATTTGCTGAGATGCCTTTTGAACGTCGTTAATGTATCTGCTTCCACAACCTCCCCTGGCAGCGCGTTCCAGGCACTCACCACCCTCTGCGTACAAAATCTGCCTCGCACATCTCCTTTAAACTTTGCCCCATGGACCTTAATAACTTAGTGACTGACCCCTCCACCCTGGGAAAGAGTGCCTGCCCATCCACTGTGTCCATGCCTCTCATAAACCTCTATCAGATCACCCCTCAAACTCCATCATTCTAATGAAAACAGTCCACGTTTATTCAGCCTTTACGCATAGCTAACACCCTCCAGACTAGGCAACATCCTGGTAAACCTCCTCTGCTTCCTCTCCAAAGCCACCACATCCTTCTGGTAGTGTGGCAACCAGAATTGTGCACAATATTCCAAGTGCGGCCTTACCAAGGTTCTATACAACTGTAGCATGACTTACCAGTTTTTGTTTTTTTTTTTTTTTAAATTTAGATTACCCAATTATTTTTTCCAATTAAGGGGCAATTTTGCGTGGCCAATCCACCTACTCTGCACATTTTTGGGTTGTGGGGGCGAAACCCACGCAGACACGGGGAGAATATGCAAACTCCACACGGACAGTGACCCAGAGCCGGGATCGAACCTGGGACCTCAGCGCCGTGAGGCGGTTGTGCTAACCACTAGGCCACTGTGCTGCCCTACTTACCAGTTTTTATATTCAATGCCCCGTCCAACGAAGGCAAGCATTCCATATGCTTTCTGGATTACCTTGTCCACTCGTGTTGCCACTTTCAAAGATCTGTGGACCTGTATGGCCAGATCCCTCTGACTTTCTATATTCTGAAGAGTTTTGCCATTTAATGTATATTCCCCTCTATCTTAGACCTACCAAAATGCATTCCCTGTCATTTGACCGGATTAAACTCAATTTGCCATTTCTCTGCCCAAGTCTCCAACTTCTCTATGTCCTGCTGTATCCTCTGACAATCCTCAACACTATCTGCCACCCCACCAACCTTAGTGTCATCCGTGAATTTACTAATCAGACCAGCTACATTTTCCTCCAAATCGTTTATGTATACTACAAACAACAGGCCCAGCACCGATCTCTGTGGAACACCACTAGCCACAACCTTCCATTCAGAAAAAAACACCCTTCTACTGCTACCTTCAGCCTCTGTGACCGAGCCAGTTCTGTATCCATCTTACCACCTCACCTCTGATCCCGTGTCACTTCACCTTTTGTACCAGTCTGCCATGAGGAACCTTGTCAAAGGCTTTACTGAATTCCATGTAAAAAACATCCACTGTCCTCCCCTCATAAATCATCTTTGTCACCTCCTCAAAAAACTTGATTAAGTTAGTGAGGCATGACCTCCCCTTCGCAAAACCATGCTGTTTATCGCTAATGAGTCCATTTGTTTCCAAATGGGATAAATCCTGTCCCTGAGAATTTTCTCCAATAATTACCTACTACTGACGTGAGGCTCACCGGCCTATAGTTTCCTGGATTATCCCTGCTATCTTTCTTAAACAGTGGTACCACATTAGCTATTCTCCAGTCTGCTGGAACCTCACCTGAAGCCAATGAGGATAGAAAGATGTCAGTCAAGGCCCCGGCAATTTCCTCCCTTGCTTCCCTCAGTATTCTGGGGTAAATTCCATCAGGCCCAGGAGACCTATCTACCTTAATGTCTTTTAAAACACCCAATACCTCCTTTTTGATGTCAACATGACCCAGACTATCCACGCACCCTACCTCAGAATCATCTTCCACAAAGTCATTTTCTTTGGTGAACACTGATGCAAAGTACTCATTTAGTACCTCGCCTATTTCCTCTGGCTCAACACATAGATTCCCCCCACTGTCCTTAAGTGGTCCAACCCTTTCCCTGGCTATCCTCTTGCTTTTTACATATGAATAAAAAGCTTTGGGATTCACCTTAATCCTACTTGCAAAGGACTTTTCATGACCCCTCCTAGCCCTTTGCAGGAATGATGAAAAAGGGACACATTAAGAATGTCCACAAATCTGCGATTTGAACGCGACATGGTGCTATCCTAAACCCTATCATTGACTGATGTTCACACTTAAGCTTTTCAGTTAATTTGATGAGTTGTGGCCGCTTTAACCAAGATTGTTTATTGAACTGAAGGAGGGGCCAGGAAGAAATGGGTCTCTTTCTGGACTAGACAAATGTGCTTCTTAGTGAACCAACCCCTTCCACAAACATCCCACCAACACCGGCGAACAGTGGCAGCCATGTGTACCATCTAGAGGATACACTGCAGGGACTCATCAAGGTTCCTTCGGCAGCACCTTCCAAACCCGCGACCACTAACCTCTGGAAGGACAAGGTCAGATGATACCTGGGAACACCGCCACCACCACCCTTCCATATCATTGACCATCCTGCCTTGGAAATGTTGTTCCTTTACTGTTGCTGGATCACAACCCTTGAACTCCCTCCCTAACAGCACTGTGGGTGTAACTACACCTCTGGGACTGCAGCAGTTCAAGAAAGCCACCCGTCACCACCTTCTCAAGTGCGAAAATGGATGGGCAATAAATGCTGGCCTAGCCAGCGACACAATATCCTGTGAATTAATTTAAAGAAAACATGGAAGCTGGACCTACAGAGGCTTCCATTGACTGTGCCATTCTAGTCTACCAGACAAGGCTCCCACAAAGGTGCTCGAGGAAGGAGAAACAACAGGATATTCCATGCAGGAGGAAAAATTAAGGAAAACATGTGAAGAAGGAAACAGCTACAATCACACTCTGTTATTGATACAACAAGCGCAAGATGATTGGTAATTAATTAAAAGGGAGGGAAGCAGACATGTTCAAATGGACCAGGATGAATAAAAGTCTAAATTCCTATGTAATAACACAATTAGCTCAATTTAATTATATATCTGCTAAGTATGAGTTTTTTTGTGAGAGCTAATCTTGTTCCTGGCTATTTATCTAGATGCTTGTTTCAATAATACGCAATTATAATTAAACTAATTTCTCCAGGAGATAATTTTTGAAGTCTGCATTCCAAGAGAGCTTGGAATTACTAAGCTGCTTATTATCTGTATCTATGTACTGGCCGAGTCAGTGTAAATATATTATCCTAAGCTCTTTAATCAATTCAAACCTGTCCTAAACACAAAACAGTCTGTATCAAAATAAATTAATAGTAAATTAGTAATCTAGTCCTCTTAGTTGAGCATTGAGTAGCTATGAAGAACCACTTGTACATCCAATGGGGCACAATGTATTATGTTGAAGCATTTTGGAGTGCAGGTATATATATATATACATAGATTTTCATCAGAAACCTCTCACAACAGTAGCAACTACCAATTATTCAATATCTGATCAATAGGTTGTTACTAATTCAGTAATGCTACCCAAAGATGAATTTTTAATCATGTGAACATATAGGGAAAATGTCAATGTAGACCTAAAGGTGGTGTAGGGACTTTAAAAGTGATATTTTTCAACATAAAACGTACTTAAGGTACAATAGATTTCAGGTTTTACAGACATACCAGCTTAAAGTGACGTATTTGCAAATAAAATAAACCATATCCGTGCTTTGCAGTCAATCCCTTGTCAAACTTTAATAGGTCTCATCAATTATTTGTAGCTAGAAGATTGAAGATGCTAATGGCTAAATTCTATTCCTTCACATTATTGCATTAGCCACCCTAAACGAATGACTTCAATTTATTTTATGCAAAGCTGTGACATTGCCCCACTCGCCTTTACTGTTTCCAGCCAAGGAAAGCTACTTTTTATGTTTTATTTTTACCTAGCAAATTTACAAATTGATTCAAGGATTTTTTTTTAAAAAGAGCCTGAGCCATTTCCTGAGATGCACAGGAGGTATTTAGTCCTTCCTCAGCGGCGTTATTTGGTTGCCATTGATAACAGCTCAGAACAGCTGGTAGGCGAATTAAACATGAGGAGCTCCATTTCTGGTTTTGCTTCTAAAGCGAGATGCAAACAGGGCATCTACGCTCACAATAAGAACTCTCTTTATTGCCAGCAACAAAAAAAAAACAAAGATTTAAATCAAGCGGCCACACAGATGAGAACCCGGCATTCATTTCAGCGAAGTAAAAGTTGGGCAATAATTTCATTGAAGCCGGTTTATGCCAATCACATGCCACCAGCCTCTCCCCCCCCCCCCCCCAACCAACCGCTGCCCCCCACCCACCCCACCCCCCCCCTTCCTCAACCCTCGACATTGCACCAGACAGCACAGTGGTATTATGTGCACATCAGAAAACACAGTGGTGGAGACCATTCATGAGGGAAATAGAAAAACAAGTCACATTTGTGCATGGAACAAGCACTCAACATAAAAAAAATCCTTGACCCCCTTGTAAGATGCAGTGAGACAGTTCTTCCTAACGCCCAGCAGTACCACAGTGATCAACAATAGCACAGTCAGTCTGGGCTTTGACCGAGGATCGGATTCCACAGCCCAACGAGTCAGATGAAAACCACAGCTGTTTGTTTTCCCAGAAGAAGAGAGAGTGAAATTAATGTTGCACGTGTGATGAGAAAGTAATCCCACACATGTAAACCTGAAGAAAATAGCCTTGAAGATTATAAACGCAGAAGCATACAAATGGCCAGACTTACTGTGTGTCCCATGGAGCAAAGTTCCTCATGTAAGCAGAAGCCTCTGTTTCCCTTACTCCAAGCACTGAGATACTTTAACATTGCGACGAAGCAACGGGTCACAGATATTTGTAGCAAGAGCCCTTAAAATGTCTCATTTTCAAAAGGGATATCTTCACACAGACAGAGAAAAGGAAAAAAAAAACATTTTTTCTTAAACACATTGCAGGATGAAGCCAAGTAGATGCATCTGGTTGCTAAAGCACAATCAATATGGAGGGAGCGGTATTTTATGATTGGAGAAGTTGTTGTGTTTTTGGTGGTGAAATTCATTATTTAGTATCTGAACCCTCAGCATTTCAGTATCATTTATTCATAAAGTCCCTTTTTGCCAGGAGGAAATGGATACAGCTGGAGAGAGAGAGGGAGAGGGAGTGGGAGGGAGACGGATTGATGATATTGATCAGGTACCATCTTGAAACAAAAGCGAGGTGCTCTATTTTCGTTGACAACTGTGACAGATTTTTTTTTAAAAACAAGCAGGGAAGGAGGAAGGGAAAAGCCTTGAACATCACAGGCTTTAAACAGTGTTTGAAGCGAATATTATGACAACCACGTCTAGGCAAGCTACTGCAAAAAATAATCTGAGTCATTAAAAAATGATGCTCTGTTTGGCTTGTGAATATGAGGCTTCAGGGAGCGAGACTGCACTTTCAAAGAGAGAAAATTAGTTTTGTATTAAATTTACATAGCTTTTTTAAATGTCAAAACCCTATTTGTTAAATTGGCTGCTGATTAGCATGGTGTCAGATTAGTACTTTGGGATGTATAAATTTTAACTCATCATAGACTGGAGAATTCCATTGTACCCGATAGCTGAGTCATTGTCAACATGAGCAACAGATCACTGTATCCAAGACATCTATTAAGCCTTAAACTTTTTTTTACAAGCAGTGTTCTGAAGGCAACTTGTATAGCTTTCAAATATATGAGGTGATTGACTTTACAAATTATGTAATGTTGATTGATTACATGGATATTAATATACATTACGTTAGAAAACTCCCATGAATCTGAACTTGCAAGAAAATATATTTGAAAATTGAAAATGAAAATCGCTTATTGTCACGAGTAGGCTTCAATGAAGTTACTGTGAAAAGCCCCTAGTCGCCACATTCCGGCGCCTGTCCGGGGAGGCTGGTACGGGAAATAGCTGAAAACAATTAATATAAAGAATCACTGTGCCTTTTATTTTTAACACGGCTCATAAAAATGACCTGCAAAGATTAATCTGAAACTTTTACGTTTACACACACACATACATACAGAGAAAAAGCAATGGGCCTAAATCTTCTCCGTTTTGAAGAGCCAGCATATTCTTTGCCAATGAATTCAGTTCCCTTTGTTCTTCCGGAGTTAAACACTTTGTGTGTTTTCTTCAAATTCGCTGTCATTAATCTTTAACCACTTTGTTTCCACTGATTGTTTTCCCATAGCACTTACATACGCCATGAGGGTTGCAAACAATTTTGTTGCACCAGTTGATTATTTAACAAATGGAAGGTCCGAATTCCCCACGCACAACATAAAGCCTTTTTCACACTGTTTCAGCCCTTTGAACAATAATCTCCACTTCTGTTATAAACATTGAACTGCCTCCTCCAAAAGCTCAAAGCTGTTGTTCCTGTCAGTATGGTTTGTGCGCGAGTTGCTTGTAACCAATTACACACTCTGTTTGATTATGGACCACAGGTAAGGGCAAAGTAACTTTTCTAATAGTTGCTAACACGCTAACAGGCCAAGCAAATGGAGCATACGTTTTATGACATGATCAAAGCTGTCAAATGATTGCTGAAGACTGTTTTCATCCTCCTTTTGTGACACTAACATGCTAATATTACCTTTCAAACTCTTGGTACCAGCCTGGGTGCTTCTAGATGAATGAGTGGGTATGGGCTAAACTGATCTTCATCATTTGTCACTCTTACATAGAGTGGCATAGAATTTAAAACATGGAAACAGGCCATTCATCCCATTTGATAGATGCTGGCATTTATGCTCCGCTCAAGCCTCCTCCCTACCATAGAACATAGAACATAGAACAGTACAGCACAGAACAGGCCCTTCGGCCCTCAATGTTGTGCCGAGCCATGATCACCCTACTCAAACCCACGTATCCACCCTATACCCGTAACCCAACAACCCCCGCCCCCCCTTAACCTTACTTTTATTAGGACACTACGGGCAATTTAGCATGGCCAATCCACCTAACCCGCACATCTTTGGACTGTGGGAGGAAACCGGAGCACCCGGAGGAAACCCACGCACACAGGGGGAGGACGTGCAGACTCCACACAGACAGTGACCCAGCCGGGAATCGGACCTGGGACCCTGGAGCTGTGAAGCATTTATGCTAACCACCATGCTACCCTGCTGCCCAGATCAACCATAGTTGATCTAAGTCTGCCAGAATTTCCTTTCTCCCTCTTATACCTATCTCCATAAATGCATCTCGTCACTTGGCGGTGGAGAAAGTGAATATTGCTGAAAAAAAACATTTTGTCAAATCTTTTCATCTTGCACTCATCAGGACAATTGGAAGAATACCAATGTCAGGGGAAACAGCAACTGTAGACTGGATGAGACGCTGATTGGTTGGCAAGTATACTCTGATTGGTCGAGTGTTGCCATGGACAATGTACCTCATGTTGTTTTCCCTGACATTGTTGTTCTTGCAATTCTTCTGATGAGTGTAAGAGGAAAAGCTTTGACAAAATGTATTTTTTTCAGCATTACTTAAATGCATCAATGCTTTTTACCTCAACTAATCCATGAGGTAGCAAGCTTCACATTATAACCATGATTGGATCGAGGTTTTCCCTGAGTCCCTAATTGGATATCTTCATGGCTATCTTTCATTTGCGACCCTTTGTTTTGGACATTCCCATGAATGGAAAAATCTTCTCTGCATCTCCTGATCAGCCCTCACTTTGTGATTTCACAAAAAGCATGAGGTGGCACGATTAATAATGTACAAATCTACTTTTATTTTTTAAGCGATTCCTGGAAAAATTATATCCATAATTTACAGATATTTTACATCAATTTTTATTATTTTGCCAGGTCTTCTAAGTAAACATCAATAAAGTAGGCCCGCATCAATTGAAGCTGTCTCATCTGACAACTCTCCATTTTACTTTAAAGAATTGATCATGGGGCAGGGGACACAGTGGTTAGCACTGCTGCCTCACGGCACTGAGGTCCCAGGTTCGATTCTGGCTCTGGGTCACTGTCCGTGTGGAGTTTGCACATTCTCCCCCGTGTTTGCCTGGGTTTCGCCCCCACAACCCAAAGATGTGTAGGGTAGGTGGATTGGCCACTCGAAATTGCCCCTTCGTTGGAAAAAATGAATTGAATACTCTAAATTTTAAAAAAAGAATTGATCACTATCAGGGAAGGTGGCGGCGGTAGTGGTAATTTCACTGCACTGGTAATCCTGAGGCCCAGGCTAATGCTCTGGGGTCACAGGTTCAAATCCCACCACAGCAGCTGGTGGAATTTAAATTAAATTCATAAGGCTGGAATTAAAAATTAGTCCAATGGTGACTGTGACGTTTGTGGTAAAAACCCATCTGGTTCGCTAATATCCTTTAGTGAAGGAAATCTGATGCCCTTATTTGGTCTGGCCTACATGTGATTTTAGACCCACAGAAATGTGGTTGACTCAAAATTCCATTTGAAATGTCCAAACAGTTGTATTTTGGGAGAGGCACAGTGGATAGTACTGCTCCCTCACAGTGCCAGGGACGCAGGTTCAATTCCGGCCTTGGGTGGCTGTGTGATGTTTGCACTTTCTCCCCGTGTCTGTGTGGATTTTCTCTGGGTGCTCAGGTTTCCTCACGTAGTCCAAAGTTTTGCAGGTTAGGTATATTGGTCTTGCTAAAGTTACCCCTTAGTGTCCAAAGATGTGTAGGTTAGGTGGGGTCACGGGATGGGGGGGAGGGGAGGGGGGGGGGGTGGAGTGGGCCTAGATAGGGTGCTCTTTTAGGGAGTTGGTACAGACTCAATGGGCTGAATGGCCTCCCCTTTGCACTGTAGGGATTCTGTAGTTTTATGGTTCTATGGTATTAAATTGCTACAAAGGTGCCAAAATGAAATGAAACAGGATGGAGTCTGTCATCAACCAAGGCACCAGAAATGTTGATGGCAAACCCAGCTCTGTTAACCCTGCAAAGTCCTCCTTACTAATAGCTGGGGGCTGGTGCTAAAATTGCGAGAGCTGTCCCACAGACTAGTAGCTACAGCACAGGACCAACAAACAGCAGAAGCAATGCATAGAACAGTACAGCACAGAACAGGCCCTTCGGCCCTCGATGTTGTGCCAAGCAATGATCACCCTACTCAAACCCATGTATCCACCCTATACCCGTAACCCAACAACCCCCCCCCCCCCTTAACCTTACGTTTTAGGACACTACGGGTAATTTAGCATGGCCAATCTACCTAACCCGCACATCTTTGGATATGATAGATGGAGCTCAGGGATCCCACAACTAAAGGATCAGATCTCTCTTGTAGCCATCTGGGAAGGCCACTTTCAGAATACAAAATGGATGATCGCAATGACTGTAGGGAAATAGGGACAATGTTAAGAAAGCAAGCAGGCACAGAGCCTGTATGCGTATTGAGAAGGCAGCTCCCAGACAAGACTGAAACTGTAGGTCAATTAACATATTGATGGCCCATCTCCGGGAACAAAGGAAAGACACTCAAGCAACCGCTCTAGCTCCAGCCACCCTGGCGCCAGTTCCCCAAACCGAAAGCGTAAACAAAGCAAGGCCAACGGTCACCTAGTACACGCCCAGCCATCAGGGCACCCACTCCTCTATTGGTCAAGATCAATACCAGTGATCAAGATACGGCCCAATTAATCGGGGCCAAGTTCAAGGCCCACCTATAAAGCGCGCGAAGCCCCTTCGCGTATAAGAAGAAGGCCCCTGAGAGAGAATCTCTCTCTTGGACTCGGCTCTCAAAGCGGAGAGACCAGTCCACCAGCTGCACCAGAAGCAAGTAAGTCCAAGGTAAATTCTCGCTATCAGATGGACGACCTTAGCTGTACTCCTGTTACCTCTTCGAACCCAACAGCCTCAGATCTGAACAAAGGCCATTGTTCCTCTGACTGAGTGGGCACCCGAAGTTAAGTATAGGCGTTAGCGTTAGAGATAGCTTAGTTTGTAGTATTTTGTGCATGAGTAGATATTACTGTGTGTGTGAATAAATAGTATTGACTTTGAACTAACTAACTGGTGTATTGGCTCTTTGATCAGTATTCGAGTTTGAACTTTGTGGCGGTATCGAAAGGTACCTGGCAACACTAAAGCAAACATAATTAGGATTAATGAAGGCGACCATATTGACTGCCATATTTATAACCAGATAAATATAGCAACACTCTGCAGTCCTGCCACATCCAATCGTGAATGCTGGTGGATAATTAAGCAATGAACTGGAGGAGGAGGCTCAAACAATATCCTCATCTTCAATGATGGAGGAGCACACCACAAAGTGAAAAAGACAATGCTGAAGCATTTGCAACAATCTTGAGCCAAAAGTGCTGAGCGGATGATCCATCTTCCAGGGCAGCACGGTAGCATTGTGGATAGCACAATCGCTTCACAGGTCCAGGGTCCCAGGTTCGATTCCGGCTTGGGTCACTGTCTGTGCGGAGTCTGCACATCCTCCCAGTGTGTGGGTGGGTTTCCTCCGGGTGCTCCGGTTTCCTCCCACAGTCCAAAGATGTGCAGGTTGGGTGCAGGCCATGATAAAATTGCCCTTAGTGTCCAAAATTGCCCTTAGTGTTGGGTGGGGTTACTGAGTTATGGGGATAGGGTGGAGGTGTGGGCCTGGGTAGGGGGGTAGGGTGCTCTTTCCAAGAGCCGGTGCAGACTCCATGAGCCGAATGGCCTCCTTCTGCACTGTAAATTCTATGATGATCTATGATGATCTTGGCCTCTTTCGTAGGTTCCCAGCATGACAGATGGCAGTCTTCAGCCAATTTGATTCACTTCAAATTATATCAAGAAATGTCTGAAGGCTCTGGATGCCTCAAAGGGTATGGGCCCTGGCAACATTCTGGCAAAAGTACTGAAGACGTGTGCTCAAGAACTAGCCAGGCCCCCTCGGCAAGCTGATCCAGTACAGCTACAAAACTGGCATCTACTCAATAATGTGAAAAATTGCCCAGTATGTCCTGTCCACAAAAAAGCATCACCAGGTTAGAAGTGAGGATGTTTGTTGATGATTGCACAATTGTTCAGCACCATTTGTGACTTCTCAGATACATGTCCATATGCAGCAACACCTTGGCAACATTCTTGGCAAATAACATTTGTGCCACACCAGTGCCGGGGAATGATCATCTGCAACAGAAAATAATCTATTGATCTCCCTTTGATATTCAATGGCATTGCCATTGCTTAGTCCCAAAATATGAATATCCTGGGGTTACCATTGACCAGAAACTGAACTGGACCAGTTATATCAATATTGTGGCAACAGGAGCAGGTCAGAGGCTGGGAATAGTAAAGTAAAGGTAAAGTTGCCATAGTCTCAGATGACCATAGGCTGCTCTCCCCTTTGGGCGGGAGAGCTGACTGATAGTGATTTAACCTGAGGATCACCACACGTCAGGCGAGGGACAAGGTTGTTTAGGCATGAATAACCTCAGCTGCGATGGGAATTGAACCCGCGCTGCTGGCCTCTCTCTGCATCATGAACCAGCTGTCAAGGCAACTGAGCTAAACCATCCCCCAAATTAACTCACCTCATGACTCTTTGAAGCTTCTCGACTATCGACAAGGCACAAGTTAGGGGTGTGATGGAATACTGTCCCCTTAACTGGATGAGTGCAGCTCCAACAACACTAAACAAGCTCAACACCATCCAGAACAAAACAATCTTTTTGATTGGTACCCTATCCATCACCTTAAACATTCACTTACCCTTCACCACCGACACACAGTGAGAACAGTGTGTACCATCCACAAGATGCATTGCAGGAACTCGCCAAGACTCTTCCAACACCTTCCAAACCAGCGGCCTCTACCACCTAGATGGGCAAGGGCAGTAGAGACGGGAACACGACCACCTGCAAGCTCCCCTTCAAGCCACACACCACCACTCCTTCGCTGTCGCCGGGTGAAACTTGTGAAACTCTCTCCCCGACAGCACTGTGGGTATACCTACACCATATGGACTGCATGAATTTGAGTAGGCCGTTCACCATCACCTTCTAGAGGGGCGTTAGAGATTGACAACAAATACTCGCCTAGCCAACGATGTCCACATCCTGCGACTGAATGAAGAAAACACATCGGTTAGAATTCTTTTAGATCAGGTGTAATTATTACAGCTACGATCAACATCAATATTGTTTTTGACTTTCAAGCGTGCAGAGAGTCCATTCAGATTGTTCTGCCTTTGACAGCTCTTTGAGAGAGCTGTCCCATTCAGCTTCACATCACAGCGTTTACCCGCAACTCTGTAAACAAATATTGTTCAAGTGCAAATTCATATACACCCCTTCTGTTATTTCCCTGAATTCTCTATTTATATGGAGAGCTGTGGCACTATTGATGGAACATATTGTATGCAGCAAATGACTTACTATACACAGTTAAAATGACATAATTATCCAAGAAATCTTGGATAATAATCACATCTCTGCTGATGTTACATCAGCTCCTCCACACTGTCAAACTCAATCCCTTCACCAATCAAGCCCAATCACTGACGTTATAATAGGCTCAGCGGACACTAGACATGTCATAACATTTAGATAAATTCCAAGGAGATCATTTTTTGCTGAGAGTTACAGATGTCCAAAGTGGGATTTATTGACGTCAATCGGAGTTTTACCCTCGGTCTGAATGCATTCAGCCACGATAAGACTAGCCAATCACACCACGCCAATAACTTGCAAATCAGTTGGGAGGATTGAACTTCAGGTTGGTTTTCATTTTGGGCACTGTAGTCAACCTCGAACAGTGTGGCAGGACTCCTGGCAGACCTAAGGTCATAAAAAGAATTGACCCAAGTGGCACAGTGGTGCAGTGTTTAGCACTGCTGCCTCACAGTGCTAGGGACCCGGGTTCGTTTCCGGACTCGGGCGACTGTCTGTGTGGAGTTTGCACTTTCTTCCCGTGTCTGCGTGGGTTTCCTCCGGGTGCTCCCCTTTCCTCCCACAGTCCAAAGATGTGCAGGTTAGGTGGATTGGACAAGCTAAATTGCCTCTTAGGGTGAGGTTACAAGGTGGGGGATAGATCATAGGTAGGGTGGTTCTCAAAGGGTCAGTGCAGACTCAATGGGCCAAATGGTCTTTTCTGTACTGTTGGGATTCTGTGATTCTCGCAAATAATGTTCATATTGTCTGCTCATTATCTTGAGTCATTAGCTGCATGCCTGTTCATGAGGGTGTGTCCAGTTCCAGCTAATGGCACCCAGCACCTTTTAAAGGGGAGGTGGATTCTGTTGTCGGTAGTGGAAACCAGATCTGTACATAGAAATGGCAGCAGCAAGCACTCAGAGGACACCCAGGCTTTCTGATGCTCGGGGCGGCACGGTGGTGCAGTGGTTAGCGCCACTGCCTCACGGCGCTGAGGACGCGGGATCGAATCCGGCCCCGGGTCACTGTCCGTGTGGAGATTGTACATTCTTCCCACATCTGCGTGGGTCTTACCCCTACAACCCA
The DNA here is from genome assembly GCF_902713615.1 of Scyliorhinus canicula. Taxonomy (NCBI): domain Eukaryota; kingdom Metazoa; phylum Chordata; class Chondrichthyes; order Carcharhiniformes; family Scyliorhinidae; genus Scyliorhinus; species Scyliorhinus canicula. The sequence continues at coordinate 142,718,811 of NC_052159.1, forward strand.
AAAAGATATACAAGGTAGGTGAATTGGCCACGCTCAATTGACCCTTAATTGGAAAAAAATAATTTTGTATTCTAAATGTATTAAAATAAAGCTGTTCTGATGTAGCTTTGGGGCCCCTGGTACAAGCAGTAGACTGAAGGAGGGAGACCCTCCTTATACTTAAATCATGCATAATTCAGAGGGTAGGATAGAGGATGAGCCTTTACCAGTACATGTGTACAGGAACTAGGGCAGAGCGTTAGGCCACCACAAGTCCTATTTTGCTTTAGGGCAGCGTCATACGGGCGGCACGGTAGCACAATGGTTAGCACTGTTGCTTCACAGCGCCAGGGTCCCGGGTTCGATTTCCGGCTTGGGTCACTGTCTGTGCAGAGTCTGCACGTTCTCCCCGTGTCTGCGTGGGTTTCCTCCGGATGCTCCGGTTTCCTCCCGAAAGACGTGCTGTTAGGTAATTTGGACATTCTGAATTCTCCCTGTGTACCCGAACAGGCGCCGGAATGTGGCAACTAGGAGCCTTTCACAGTAACTTCATTGCAGCATTAATGGAAGCCTACTTGTGACAATAAAGATTATTAGATTATTATACATTAACTCTGCTGCAGAGAGTGTAAATGCTGACTTTGAATATTTATGCGAGAGACAAGAGGCTGATGCATGTGTCTCAGTTGCACTGGGCAGCTTACCAGGTTCTGCACAATATTACAGAGCATAGACAAATCCAACTTCAACCTGTGGCAGGGTCACATGTAGAGCATGGAGGCCATCCTGCATAATGTGAATCAGTCCATACAACGATGGCGCTCACCTTCATACTCTCCTGACAGCTCTCACAGCTGCCATCTCGGCTCTGGGGGCTATTGTTAATGGGGGCTTTGAGAATGTCAAGTTACTCCTGCACTCTCTTCTCACACAGGGCCACAGGAGAGCTGTGGAACGGTCCCAGGTGGGGTCCACGACATCTTGCACCCTGAGGAAGTCTGTCATGCAGTTGGTGTCTGATTTGTTCTGTTGCTCTGTTTACTAGCTATAAATATGGCAGTCAATATGGTTGCCTTCCTTAATCCTAATTATGTTTACTTTTAGAGTCGCCAGGTATCTCACGATACCGCCACAAGGTTCAAACTCGAATGCTGATCAAAGAGCCAATACACCAGTTAGTTAGTTCAAAGTCAATACTATTTATTTACACACACAGTAGGATCTACACATGCATAAAATGCTACAAACTAAACAATCTCTAACGCTAACACCTATACTTAACTTCGGGTGCCCACTCAGTCAGAGGAACAATGCCCGTTGTTCGGATCTGAGGTTGTTGGGTTCGAAGAGGTACAGGAGAACAGCTAAGGTCGTCCGTCTGGTAGCGAGCGTTGACCTTGAACTTACTTGCTTCTGGTGATGCTGGTGGGCGGGTCTCTACGCTTTGAGAGACAAGTCCAAGAGAGCGAATCTCTCGTGGGGATTCCTTCTTATACTTGGAGGGGCTTTGCACGCTTTTAGGCGGGCCTTAAACTTGACCCCAATTAATTGGCCACTTCGCGATCATTGTTATCGATCTTAACCAATAAAGGGGTGGGTGCCCTGATGGCTGGGCGTGTCTTAGGTGGCCTTGCTTTGTTTGTGTCTTTCTGGTACCAGGATGTCTGCAATAGTATCAACTACCTGAGTGTTAGTCCTTTGTTTCCTGGAGATGGGCCATCAATATACTAATCGACCCAGAGTTTCAATCCCATCTGGGAGCTGTTTCCCAAATATACATTCAGGCTTCTGTGCCTGCTTGCCGTCTAGCATTGTCCACATTTCCCTACATTCTTTGTGAGCGTCCATTTTGTGTTCTGGAAGTGGCCATCCCAAATGGCTACAGTTCACCCGCTCAGCTCAAGGGTAAAAAGTAACCAGTTGTCCTGATGCAGAAAGCATCAGTGACTTCCTTGATACAGTGCTGGACCGCAAAATACAGTAGGTCTCTGATATTGACTGTTGCAGAATGAAAGGAACGAGTGACATGGACATTAAGGGCAACCATTGCCTTATCAGCCACAGGGGCGTCACTCATGTCCCTGGTGTGGGGCTAGAGTTACGGCTTCAGCATGTGACATAGCTCCATGGCTGGCTCCTTGGTAAAGTGAAGATGCCTCATGCATTGCTCCTGAGCACAGGTAAGGGGCTGGTTTAGCTCACTGGGCTAAATCGCTGGCTTTGAAAGCAGACCAAGCAGGCCAGCAGCATGGTTCGATTCCCGTACCAGCCTCCCCGGACAGGTGCCGGAATGTGGCGACTAGGGGCTTTTCACAGTAACTTCATTGAAGCCTATTCGTGACAATAAGCGATTTTCATTTCATTCATAATGCAGGATAAATGCTCCCACAAGTTAACCAACCGCCTGAACTGGTAAACCAACAAATAACTAAATAAATAACTCTGGTGAAGGGTACTGATAGGTGAGTTTAGCACAAGGCGAGTTGTACAACATCAGGAAGCACTGTACCCTAATTTGAGTATATTATTGTATTTTCCACTACACCAGTGTGCTCCAGACACCTAAGGAGAAGCTGATACCATTATGATGGACAGTCTACCTCTGGCTCATATGAATGTGTGCTCCCTGCCTGCCACATTGCATTGCTCATGCATCTATTTAGCGTCAACCATTCTCGGCTAAGGTTTCCAAAGCTTTTCACCATGGAGGGTTTTCCTCAGCTTATGCCCTAGGCTTGTTGTAGATGAATTGACAAGAGATCGATTGAAATTACAAGCCCATTATCACTCTATCATGTGACCACTGGTGGAAGATGAATTAGATTCTCTTCCATCTCCCAATATTTACTTCATTGCTTTGTAATGTGTGCAAAATGGCAAATGATCGCTCAGTATCGCTGCGTCATTTTCCATTTCAAAACAGATCTCTTCAGGTATATTCGCTGTATAATTCTTTTTTTAAATAAATTTAGAGTACCCAATTATTATTTTTTTTTCCAATGAAGGGGCAATTTAGAGTGGACAATCCTCAGGCCCTTCCCCAAGGCCCACCAGTGACGTATCGGGATTCTTGCTGGTTAATACTGGGAACATCATTATTATACATTTACATTTCATGATAGGCCTCTATGCCTGAATCGTCCATTCCCAGAGGAAAACCAATTCATGTCGGAGTGAGGAATTACCACTGAGCCCCTTTGGTGTGCACCTGGCAAGCAAGCCTCCCTGAGGAGCTCAGATGAGTGCATCGCTCAGGGCACTGCCCCCTGGCACTTACCCCTAGCACTGCCTGGGCACTGTCCCAGCATTGCCCCCAGTACTGCCCAGACACTGCCCCATGACAGTGCCCAAGAAGTGCCAGTTGGCAGTGTCCAGGCAGTGCCAGGGGTACGTCCCCGAGCAGTATCGGGGGAAGTCACCACATCAATGCCGGGGGATGGGTTCATTTTAAACTTTTGTGCGCTGCATTTTAAAAATACCTTTAAAAGGGCAGCACGGTGGTGCAGTGGGTAGCACTGCAACCTCACGGCATCGAGGTCCCAGGTTCGATCCCGGCTCTGGGTCATTGTCCGTGTGACGTTTTCACATTTTCCCTGTGGTTGCGTGGGTTACGCTCCCACAACCCAAAGATGTGCAGGCTAGGTGGATTGGCCATGATAAATTGCCCCTTAATTGGAAAAATGAATTGGGTACTCTGAATTTATACAAATAAAGAAAAAGTAACCTTTAAAATTGGCACCACGATCTTTAAAAAATGAAGGCTAGGATTTTATGGGCCTTCCTGCCAGGCAGGATATCACAGTCCTGCTTAAGTAAACAGCTATTTAAATGGCCTGCCACATCTGCCGGGGAAACACATGTGGAAGGGCGAGTAAATCCTGCCTTAAGGTTGTTGGCAGGGGACCCACCCCAATGGTATGGCGGAGAAGACTGCTATTGGTGCCAGCAACTTCAACGCCGCTTTTCCTGTCCGCTATCGCACTCTATCAAATACAGGGAAAATTCCTTCCAAAGAATTTTGTAATATGTACCTATGCCTGCATTTGGTAATTGTGTTGTCATTGCATGCATTGTTATGCCCTTGTGTACACGCTGAATATTTGATATTGAGTACAATTATTTTATAAACCTGTAGACGTTGCTGTCCCAAAATCTCTCGATTCTTTCCCTTGAACAAATTAATCCATAACTTTCTCATTTGAAGGACAAGTATCCACCCCAGAACATTGCTGCAGATGTTCCTCTGTATCGTGTTCTCGGTCCAACCATTTTCACGGGTTTCTTAAAGATCTCTTCTTCAGAAGGTCAGAAATGGTGATGCTCACTGATGATTGCAGAGTTCAGTTCTAATCACAATCCTCAGATAATGGATCAGTCTATGCTTCCATGACTTAAGACCTACACAGCATTCAGGCTTGGATTGATAATTGGCAGTAACAATCTCATCACTATCCAGGAAAAAGGAGCCCACTCGACCGTTAACCCACCTGTCACTTGTTATGGGTCAGGGCTTAGAGAATCCCAAAGTCTATCAGGGAGTTCACCTGACACACAATGTTTAATAGATTGTGGTATGGGGAGCACATAGCTCACCCTACAGGTATGGTACACCAGAAAATGGACCAGTGTTTTTTTAAAACAAAACAATGTTTATTCTATGAACTCAAGTTAACCTTTATTACAGTGAAAACATTTGAAACTTTTCATGTCTCTTCCTCCCTCCTGGATTTCTTTTTAAATCTGAGGTACACGCTCCTTATTATCGCCCATGAGATCACCTTTACCTCTACCACATGAGTATTTCTCATGTCCCCAGTTTCTATCCCTCACAAGCTGAAACTGATGTCAGAAACCAAGCTTTGATTTATGAACTAATTCATAATCATGTGCCATTTCTGCTGCTAATCTCACAGTTTTAACCCTCTGTTCTTCCACATGAGTTCTCACTACATCAGGAATTGAATTTTTTAACTCTTCCAAAAGTATAATTTCTCTGAGAGCTTCATACGTTTGATCTATTTTCAAAGCCCTTATCCACCTATCAAAATTACTCTGTTTGATCCTTTCAAACTCCATGGGCGAAATTCTCCGCCCCCCACGACGGGTGGGAGAATAGCGGGAGGGCCTTCCCGACATTTTTGCCGCCCTCCCGCTATTCTCCCCCCCCCCCGCCGAAGTCCCGACCCGAATCGCTGCCCCCGTTTTTTTACGGCCGGCAGCGATTCTCAGCTGTTAGATGGGCCGAAGTCCCAGCCCTTTACGCCGTTTTTACGAACGGCAAACACACCTGGTCTTGCCGTTCGTAAAAACGGCGTGACTAACTCGCTATTAATAACCATGGCACCGATTGGCACGGCCGTACCACGGCCGTGCCAAGGGTGCCATGGGCCCGCGATCGGTGGGCACCGATCGCGGGCAGCGGGCCCGATGCCCGCACACTACTTGTCCTTCCGCCGCCCCGCAGTATCCATTCGCGGGGCGGCTGAGGGGCAACCCGGCCCACGCATGCGCGGGTTTCGCACAAAAACGCGATGACGTCACCTGCGCATGCGCGGGTTGGAGTCTTCCAAACTACGCATGCACGGCTGACGTCATATGACGCGTCAGCCGGCGCTAACTCCGGCAAGCGGGCTTAACGATTTTCGTTAAGCCCGTCTTGCCGGAGCCTATGGCGTCGGGCTGCTAGCCCCGACCGGGGACCAGAATCGGTCCCCGGTCGGGAAGAGGCGCGCTGCCGTAAAACCCGCCCGGGTTTTACGCCAGCTTTACGATTTCTCCCGTTTTGGGAGAATCGCGCCCCATGTATATTTGACCAAATTCTTTCCTTAAATTTCTAAACCTTTGTCTGTAAGCTTCAGGCACTAGTTCATATGCACCTAAGATGGATTTTTTCACCTCCTCATATGTCCCAGATACCTCCTCCGTTAGTGATGCAAACACATTCACTAGCTCTACCTACCAGCTTTGTTTGAATCAGTAACACCCACATGTCCTGGGGCCATTTCATTTGTTTAGCTATCTTCTCAAATGAAATGAAAAAGGCTTCCGCTTCCTTCTCGTCAAACCTAGGCAATGCTTGGACATATTTAAATTGTTTCCCACCAAGCCTTCGACTATGACGCTCTTTCTCACTATCCTCATCACTATCATCCAACTGTACGCTTCCCTTTATGTCTGCCAATTTTAACTGACTGTCATATTTCATGGCCATTTTCTGAAGTTCAAACTCCCTCTCTTTATCTTTTTCCCTGATCTGTATCTCCCTTTCTCTTTCATTTTGTTCTGCTAGGGCTATTCTTTTCTTTCTCCTTTCTTCTCTCTCCTTTTCCTTTTCTTTGCTCTCTCTTTCTCTTTCCGCTCTCTCTTTCGTATTCAAGCTGCTTTAATTCTTTCTCATGTTCCATCTGTTTAATTTGCAACTGAATTTTTGCCATTTCCAATGAGTCAAACTGTATCTCAGGCAACTTTAAATGCTTAACCACTGCCATAATTACCTCATCTTTTCGCATTTTGTCAGGTAATGTTAACTGCAATGTTTTTGCCAAATCTAACCGTCTGCTTTTAGTCTCTGTCCTTAAGGTACTGCGCGTGACAGTCTCCACCCTCAAAAACTTCAGAGCCTCTGAAAGAGCCATTGTCCACAACACACTCCCCACTTAAACTAAAAAGTACAAGTGCAATTGGAGATGGGCAATAAACACTTGTCTGTCAAGTGATCACATCAATGAATAAATACATTCAAACTCTGATCTGTCCTAACATGGTGCCACAACACTCAGGGGGTGCAGGGTGGAGAGTCAAAGCTACAGAGTGGGATTTTCCAGCCCCTCCCACCATCAGGAACTTATAGTTCTGCTGAGGTGAATGGAGATTTAAATGGCTAACTGCTGGGACGTCCCGATCACAATGTTGCATTGTCTCTTTGATATGAATTTTTCAATGCAATTTGTTGCTTGCAGCATTGTTGTCATAGACATCAGTTTCATCTTTAAACATAAGGCCAGTGGGATTGAGCTATGGGATGGGATGCCCCGCCTGTTATAAAACAATTTTCCCACCAGCAGGGCGTCAGTTTCCCGGCGGCATGGGGTGGTTTCAATAGGAAGACAGAATCCCGTCGCCAGTGAACGGCGCAGAACAGAGAAACACGCGGCTGGGTAGCGGGGAATCCAGTCCATTGCCCCAGAACGTTCTCTTTATGTTCTTGCGCTACCAACATTTTGCTGACAGAGCAACAAGAACGACATTTGTACTTTTGGCCTTCTTTCAGCAACATAGCCTGAGGCAACTTGGTGACTCGCCTGCAGAAATTCATCGCTGCACCATAGCTCTACAATTATTGACCTGATAGAGGTCTACAAAATTATGAGGGGCATAGACAGAGTGGATAGTCAGAGACTTTTTCCCAGGGTAGAGGGGTCAATTACTAGGGCGCGTAGGTTTAAGGTGCGAGGGGCAAGGTTTAGAGGACGTGTACGAGGCAAGTTTTTTACCCAGAAGGTAGTGGGTGCCTGGAACTCGCTGCCGGAGAAGGTGGTGGAAGCAGGGACGATAGTAATGTTTAAGGGGCATCTTGACAAATACATGAATAGGATGGGAATAGAGGGATACGGACCCCGGAAGTGTAGAAGATTTTAGTTTAGACGGGCAGCATGGTCGGTGCAAACTTGGAGGGCCGAAGGGCCAGTTTCTGTGCTATACTTTTCTTTGTTCTTTGTTCTTTGTTCTATTATGTCATTTGCATTGGGCCCAAATTTACTGTCAAAATAGTGGCGAAGTTAATGGTGTGAAAATTGCATACTAAATTCGAAACAAGGGCAGATGCACTGTGAGATACAAAAATCTGGAATTTACTGTTCAAATTGTGCTTCTCTGCTCTCTTCCCAAAAATAGCATCTCACTGTCTGTCTTCCCGTTGAAATGAATTGAATGGTATGAAATTCCTGTACTGACGTGACAGATATGAATTTAACTGGCTGCAGAAAGTTGCTGCTTGTAAAATGTTTACAGGGCTATAAGTATTAATTACTTACAAACAATCTCACTGGCACTGAAAATTATCCAGTGTAAGCAACATTCCTTCAGGTTTTAATTGTTGCTGGGGATTTTCTTTTAGAATTGAGAGATTTTTAAACCCCATTTTGCCTTTCCCTTTTGTCTCTTCGTTGCATCTTATCTTTCTTTCCATCTCTTTATTTTGCTTTGTGGATCTGATTTAACGTCGAATTCATTATTTCAATTTGTACTCCCTGGTTCAGGCTCTGCACTTCTCATTAACAATCCTTCAATCTGATTGGTTATGGAGGAACAAGGTTCCCTGTCCAGTTCACTCAGATGCCCTCTAGAGGGTGCCCCACTTGCAGCAACTTGCCCACTGAAAAGTTCATGGAAATTAAACCAACAAGAATAAATCAAACTAATCATTTCCACCATTTGTTCACAAATTAGAGGGAAGTCCAGCATATAATCATGTTGCTATTTTCACTTGCAAGGTCTTTTTACTTGCTACAGCCTTCTTCATTCAATGCAGCTAATTTTGCATATTTATTAACAGCAACAACTTTCCTTTGTATCAACATAAGTATTGTCTCTTGCTTACAATAATATTGCAACTTTATCTTTGTGTTCTTCTTTATGTTGTGCACATCCTTCTAGACCCTAATTAGAGGCAATATTGACCCTGTCTCTGATACACTGCCGCACTCCTATCTTTTTTGCATACTGCTCCCCCACAAAAAACTGCAATTGTGTTGGCCTCTAACTACACTTCATAGCACTTCCAGGGCTTCACAGCTATATCAACTTTGCCTCTGTTGGTGTTCCGACAATAATTGTGCACTCCACAGCTGGATTATCGAACTTTTTGACATTTATACTGGTTAACAGGTTCATTAGCTGCTTGAGGAGCATTAAAGGATCATTATTACAGCTGTGTTGCAATTCACTGTGACTCTCTCATACAGGCTAGCAAAATGGGAATATGGATTTATTAGCAATGAATTAGCGTTAATTAATCCAATTCTAATTTATCATAGATAGGTACAGAATAGATACTGAAAGGCTGCTTTTTCAGGCCAGAGACTCCAGAACTCAGAACACCAACAGATCAATCATAACTTTATTGAATGGTGGGGCAGGCTCAAGGGGCCAAATGGCTTACTTCTGCTCTTATTTCGTATGTTTGTATGTTTGTAAATAGGGCACTGATCTTTTGCCACAACAGAGAGCATCTCTGCCATGTCAGAAATAGTGCAAGTGGCCAAACATTATAAGTTCTATTACCTAAAATGGCAATTTGCATTTTTGCCAAGGAGGTAGGAATGGGGGTGGGGTGCATTTCGCAAATGTGCATTTTGCACAGGTTGCTGGCCATTTAGATCATCAGCTACCTCCACTAAAGTATGGTTTTGGTAGCCTTGGAGGCTGAAACCTGAAGTGTGCAGATTAGACCAGGTAAGAGCAGGTCTGGGCTGACAGGATTTGTTTGGATAGCCAAGAAAAGGAAGCCCTTTGTAGGAGGTAAGGTACCTTTTGGAAAGTAGACACATATGTGTGTGTAAACGGTACATTACTGTCCAGCTATTGCAACTGGAAGCAGGCCTTTCAAAATCACCATGAAATGTCAGAAGCAACTGTCAAAGAGACCTGTCAAAATGTAAAGAGGCTCTGCCCTGACCGCGTGGCAAAAATATTGGGTGGATCTGTCAAAGGAAGCAGCCAATGGAAACTGTCAAATTGTTAGTATATTTAAAAGTCCTAACCTATAAATGTATCTGAAGTGCTAAAAATATATTCCTTGCTATTTTCTTCTGTTTGCTGACGTATATTTAAGTGCTTCTATTAATGCCTTAGTACATGACTGACTTCACAACCATCCGTTATCACAGTAGGGGGCCTGCCTTTCACAGATTAACAGCTACAAGTGATTTTAGACTCTTTGAAGTGGGGCTAGAAATTGCAAAGCTTCTTGTTATAAGGGATTGAATGAAATGCATTGTTGTTATGAGGCTTTATTTAATTTAAGGAATGTAAATGTAGTGCATGAACTTTTATTCATAAGAGCATTTTTTTCAATATAAAGAAATCTGCAATAGACAGTTCGAATTTTATTTTATAGAGCTTAATTTTATCTCATCTCTGCATGGGTCCTGAAGTCTGTCCATGGTGGATACTGAATGTGTTGGAATTAGTTGGCACTAAGTTAGCTTCAGGGCTATAAGGGATCATCAGAGTTGGGTAAGCGGGGCAGGGGTAAATATGGAAGGTATGAATGGCGATGGAGATTGGCAGAAGAGCAGAGGTTGGATTGTAGGGTATTATGGGCTGTATGGGTTGAGAGGAGAGGCAGTTTGGTTTGGAGGATACAGGTGACATGGGTTGGCATGGCTGGGGCATGAAGAAAATTTTGGACACAATGCCCAGACTGCTTCCTCGCCCAGATGCCTTCTCAGTGTTCCAGGGCTATACACCCCAGTTTCTAATCCAGAACCCCCCACTCCTGTTCACCTCCCCCACCCCCCCTAACTGAATAAGGAATAAGATATTGAACATTTAGGACTGATAGGAGGAATTTATTTCATTCAAGAATGTTGGTAATCTTTCCAAATCTCTTCCCAAAGCGTTGTGCATGCCCTGTCATGGGTCTGCTCAAGGTTGATTGCCATTGGGGCATCATGAAATCATGAAAGGGCCATATAAATGTAGGTTATTTCGTCCCTTTCTTTATCCATTAGACATATTTGTCCATGAAAGTAGGGGTAGGTGTAATCACAACACAATCCTTGTGAAAGCAGAGGTGATTTTCACCTACCCACTACGCTCAATCTGAGGCCAAATGAAAAGAAATAAACTCCTGTGATAGATGTAAGACTATTTCAGTAGTAACTATATATACATGCATAATTATAGTCAGCAATAAATACACAAAGGTATGAGCACCCTCTGAATAATCATGTCAACATTAACAGGCACCAGATGGTAACCTAACAGTTGAACAATCTCCATGTAAACTTGTAAGGGTTAATCAAGAGATTGATGGATGGCAGGGTAGCTGTGGCAGTCACCACCGATGTATATACTGTATATATATGGGTTTTACGGTGAGGCCCCTGTACTACAGGTATGGGGGAAGATCTGCCTGCTGGCTCCGCCCAGTAGGCGGAGTATAAATATGTGTGCTCCCCGTGCAGCAGCCATTTCGTCAGCTGCTGTAGAATGCCACACATCTCTGTGTAATAAAGCCTCGATTACATTCTACTCTCGTCTCATCGTAATTGATAGTGCATCAATTTATTACACAGTGATGTGTGGCCTCCTACAGCAGCTAACGAAATGGGCTTCGAACATTGGCTAGTCTGTTTTGAAGCTTACATCGGGTCTGCACCAGACGCAATCCCAGAAGCACAGAAGCTCCAGATTCTGTACACGTGGCTGAGCTCCAACGTTTTTTCCCTCGTCCAGGATGCGTCGACCTGCGCAGAGGCTATGGCGCTATTGAAGGAAAATTACGCTCAGCGGACCAACAAAATCTACGCCAGGCATCTCCTCTCCACACGGCGCCAACTTCCCGGTGAGTCTGTGGAGGATTTCTGGCATGCCCTGCTCTCCCTAGTTAGAGACTGTGACTGCCAGGCTATGTCGGCCACTGAACACTTGAACCTGCTGATGAGAGACGCATTCGTTATGGGCATAGGGTCTGACTACATTCGCCAGCGCCTCTTAGAAGGGGCCATGCTTGACCACGCGGCGACCAAAAAACTAGCGCTCTCATTTACGGTCGCCTGTTGCAACGTTCAGGCCTATGCCTCCGACCGTGCAGCTCACCCCCCCTGTGCATCGTGGACCCCGCCGTCGGCCACCCCGTTATGGACCCCATCAGCATCAGTCCCCAGCCAACCTCACGCCTGCGCTGTACGGCAGCCAATCAACCCGGGGGACCCAAATGCTACTTCTGTGGGCAGTCAAAACACCACCGGCAGTCCTGCCTGGTGCGGAGCACCCTCTGCAAGGCCTGTGGCAAGAAGGGACATTTCGCTGCAGTGTGCCAGGCCCGCTCAATTGCTGCTATTGTCCCTGCACCCCCCACGTGCGGCCAGTGGGCGCCGCCATTTTCCCCTCCTCGGACCACGTGCGGCCCGTGGGCGCCGCCATCTTGCCTACCTCAGAACCAATGGGCGCCATCATCTTGCCTGCCCCAGGACACTTGCGGCCCATGGGCGCTGCCATCTTACTCGCCTCAGGACCCCTGTCCGTCGGGCACCTCATCAGGCTGCTCATTGCCTTCAACTGCCGACGACTAGCCGCGTCTCGCCTCGGTCATGATTGACCAGTCTCGACTGCACTGCCTCGCGACCACTTCAACAAAGTGAAGGTCGACGGGCACGATATCTCCTGCCTGCTGGATTCCGGGAGCACTGAGAGCTTCATTCGCCCCAATATGGTCAGGCGCTGCTCCCTCGCGGTACTCCCCACTAACTAGAGAATCACCCTGGCCTCCGGATCCCACTCCGTGGGACTGCATTACCACCCTCACCGTCCAGGGCATGGAGTTCAGCGGCTTCCGCCTCAACGTCCTCCCCAACCTCTACGCTGACTTGCTACTCGGCCTGGACTTCCAATGCAACCTCCACAGCCTAACCCTGAAATTCGGCACCTACCACCCCTTACTGTGTGCGGCCTCGCGACCCTAAAGGTCGATCCACCTTCCCTCTTTACAAATCTAACCCCGGATTGCAAACCCATCGCCACAAGGAGCAGACAGTAAGTGTCCAGGACAGGACCTTCATCAGGTCTGAAGTCCAGCAGCTGCTTCGGGAAGGTATCATCAAGGCCAGCAACAGCCCCTGGAGAGCCCAAGTAGTAGTGGTGAAAACTCGGGAGAAAAACAGCATGGTTGTTAACTACAGCCAGACCATCAATTGGTACACGCAGCTCAACGCGTACCCCCTCCCATGCATATCTGATATGGTCAATCAGATTGCACAGTACCGGCTCTTCTCGACAGTGGATCTGAAATCTGCCGACCACCAGTTCCCCATCCGTAAGGCGGACCGCCCATACACTGCCTTCGAGGCATATGGCTGCCTCTACCACTTTCTCAGGGTTCCCTTCGGCGTCACCAACGGGGTTTCGGACTTCCAACAGGAGATGAACCGAATGGTTGACCGGTACGGACTGCAGGCCACTTTCCCGTACCTGGACAATGTCACCATCTGCGGCCATGACCAGCAGGACCATGACGCCAACCTTTCCAAATTCCTCCACACCACCACTCTCCTCAACCTCATGTATAACAAGTGCGTGTTCAGCACGAACCTATTAGCCATCTTCGGCTATGTGGTCCAGAACGGAGTTCAGGGGCCTGACCCCGATCGCATGCGCCCCCTCATGGAACTCCCCCTCCCCTACTGCCCCAAAGCCCTCAAACGATGCCTGAGGTTCTTTTCGTATTACTCCCAGTGGGTCCCAAACTATGCGGACAAGGCCCGCCCACTCATTCAATCCACCGTTTTTCCCCTGACGGCCGAGGCTCACCAGGCCTTCAACCGTATCAAGGCCGACAGCGCCAAGGCTGTGATGCATGCGGTCGACGAGATGCACCCCTTCCAGGCCGAGAGCGATGCATCAGACGTCGCTCTGGCCTCCCTCAACCAGGCAGGCAGCCCCGTGGCATTCTTTTCCCGCACGCTCCATTTTTCCGAATTTGTCACTCCTTTGTTGAAAAGGAGGCCCAAGCCATCGTTGAAGCTGTGCGGCATTGGAGGCATTACCTGGCCGGCAGGAGATTCACTCCCCTCACTGACCAACGGTCGGTTGCCTTCATGTTTAATAACACACAGCGGGGTAAGATCAAAAACGATAAAATCTTGAGGTGGAGGATCGAGCTCTCCACCTACAACTACGAGATTTTGTATCGCCGCAGTAAGTTCAACAAGCCCCCCGATGACCTATCCTGAGGTACATGTGTCACAGCACAAGTGGACCGACTCCGGACCCTGCATGACAATCTCTGTCACCCAGGAGTCACCCGTTTTTACCACTTCAGCAAGGCCCGCAACCTGCCCTACTCCATCGAGGAAGTCAGGGTGATCACCAGAGACTGCCAGTCTGCGCGGAGTGTAAACCGCACTTCTACCAGCCAGACCGTGCGCACCTGGTGAAGGCCTCCCGCCCCTTTGAACGCCTCAGCATGGACTTCAAAGGGCCCCTCCCCTCCACCGACCAAAACACGTACTTCCTCAGTGTGGTCGATATCCCTTTGCCGTCCCATGCCCTGACATGACGTCTGCCACCATATTCAAAGCCCTCAACACCACCTTCGCTCTGTTCGGTTTCCCCGCCTACATTGACAGCGACCGGGGATCCTCATTCATGAGCGATGAACTGCGCCAATTCCTGCTCAACAGTGGCATTGCCTCGAGCAGGACGACCAGCTACAACCCCAGGGTAAACGGGCAGGTGGAGCGGGAGAATGGGACGGTCTGGAGGACCGTCCAGCTGGCCCTACGGTCCAGAAATTTCCCAGCCTCCCGCTGGCAGGAGGTCTTCCCCGACACACTCCACTCCAGTTGGTCGCTCCTGTGCACCGCGACTAACGAAACCCCCCTTGAACGTCTCTTTGCCTTCCCCAGGATGTCCTCCTCCGGGGTTTTGCTCCCAACGTGGCTGGCAGCTCCAGGGCCCATTCTCCTCTGTAGACACGTGCAACTCCACAAGGCAGACCTGTTGGTTGAGAGGGTACAGCTACTCCACGCCAACCCGCAATACGCTTACGTAGCGTACCCCGACGGCCGCTAAGACACAGTCTCCCTCTGGGACCTGGCACCAGCTGTTTCCACATACACCTCCTCCCTCTGCTCCAGTGCCACCCTCCCTTCCCCCGGCGCACCCCACCGCAGCCCCGCTCCAGGACAATCTGTCCTCGCCTTGCTCCCACCTGGGGATGAAGAGGATTTTGACATGCTCCCGGAGTCACCAAAGACCAAGCCGCAGCTTGAGTCGCCACCAGACTGCGGTGCTCTCAACAGCAGATCAAGGCACCAGACCGCCTGAATTTGGAATATTCTCTGTGATTTTAAATGCAACTTGTCTGTATATAGTTCTCCACCACCCCCACTGGACTCATTTTTTAACAGGGGGGTGAATGTGGTAGTCACCACTGATGTATATACTGTATATATATGGGTTTTACGGTAAGGCCCCTGTACTACAGGTACGGGAGTAGATCCCTGCCTGCTGGCTCCGCCCAGTAGGCTGAGTATAAATATGTGTGCTCCCCGTACAGCAGCCATTTCGTCAGCTGCTGTAGGAGGCCACACATCTCTGTGTAATAAAGCCTCGATTACATTCTACTCTCGGCTTGTCGTAATTGATAGTGCATCAGTAGCACAGTCTAATCTTTTAAAAAATTGTGTTCCTTTCTCAGAGTTACAAAGCCAATATGCCGAGTGGACTGAACAAGCCCTGAATCCATCTCCTTGCCTGCTCCAAAAAACAATTCAATTCATGGTCTCCAGACAAGGGACAGAACAGATCCATGCTGACAAGAACAGATATTACACCTGATCTCATGCTTGATCTTAGCCGAAAGGCCAACAACCTAACCTTCATAGCCTGCAGTGAAGATTTCAACTTCTTCCATCATCTCTCAAGATGGTTAGTGTTAAGCTGAAGCTAGCGTGGAACCACCTCAAGGGTTGAACTGACTAAAGTGGTCAGCCAAAGCTAACATGTGCAAAAGGGAACATCCCCTCTTCTGCCAATTCTCCTGCTTCACTGTCCATTTTTTGTATCTTATATAGGGACTAGTGGATATCTTACATCAATCACTCAATTGTCTAATTAGCCCAGCGATACTCAACACAGTCCCCTCCCAGCCTGGCTCCAGTCTCATTAAAATCATCTTTGCTTGAAAGAGCATCCTGTCTCTTTTGTACAAACAGCGTGTTTATATATGAAGGATGTGGCTCTTCCTCTCAACCTCATATCACACTTACTCAAATGTATATTTTATGCCCTTGACTAGATGATGGCCGTTATACAAACACCTTATACACCTTGGCTAATACCTTCTTGTGCTTGCTGAAATAGATTTCTGGGAGCACGTTTAGCCAGTGGGAGAGAGTTTTTTTAAAAATCATGTTAAACTTCATTTATTTTATAAGGCCGTTAGACCAACATTTCGTAAAATTCTACTCCTCTAACAAACATTAACTCCAAGTAATAGGTGCAGTGATGTAAACAATGTGACTGCTGTAATAATACTAATATATCTGACCTGAGCAATAGATTCCAATCTATTCCTGTAGTAATCTTGAAGTACTTCAATTTACAATATGACTTATTGAACAACTCTGGTGTGCCCTTGTTAAAACTGCAAAGGAGTAAATATCTCCTGTTGTAATCTTACAATAACTTTGCCAGTATTAGGTACAGCATTACTGCTGTAATAAATTTATAGTAAGTCAGTCTCTAGGAGTAGGTACAGTACTATTTCTGTAGTAATCAAATGGTAAATCTGCCTCCTGTAATCAATATCAAACTATGCCTAGAGCAACTGCATAGTAAATCAGTTTCTAGCAATAGATTCAAAACCATTACCATTGAAATCTTATTGCATAGCAGCCTCCAGTAATAGGAGCAGGCTACTTCTATAGTAACCCTTGAACAAAATCGTCATAAGCAATTTAACAGAATGCTTTATTTCCCATAATCTCTATTGGATGCTCTCCATTCATTTGTTAGTAATTTACCTTAAATAGATAAAAGAATGAGAATGTAACCACTGTGTATCAATGTTCGGACCTTAATCTTTCATAAGTTGCACAACAAATTATATTTAAATGAAAACATGATCCATTAGCCTCTTTGTCAATTATAATTTTAAAAATCAATTTTCAAATCCTCCTTATTTAAATCTTTACTCGTTAAAATTTTGCTGATCATTGAATTGTTTTAATGTTCCTTAAATTCTCTCCTCTCTTGAGAGTTTAAAGATCAAGAACAAATTCCAACACCACTACCTCCTCCATCTGACTGTTCTTCACGTGTGAATGTAGGCATGGACCTAGAAATTCCTTAGCTTTATTGAAAATGAAATGAAAAGCACTTATTGTCACAAATAGGCTTCAAATGAAGTTACTGCGAAAAGCCCCTAGTCACCACATTCCAATGCCTAGTTCGGGGAGGCTGGTATGGGAATTGAACTGTGCTGCTGGCCTGTCTTGGTCTGCTTTAAAAGCCAGCTATTTAGCCCAGTGTGCTAAACCAGCCTCTTCCTTTATTTCAGGCTCGAAATGGGTGCCTGAAACATCCCATGTGGCAGGTAGAATGGGAGCTTATTACATGCTGGATGTGCTCTGCTAACCATATTGGTAAAGGCAGGTAAAGTGAAATCCCCTGGTTCATGTCTGATATCAATGTTAAGCCCTTTGCAAATGCAAATTGAGAGTCTATACTATGCCTGTTTTATGATGCCTATGTCGCATTGGATGTCCTGAAAACACATGACATACATACGACTGCATACTACTGCTCTGTCCTTAAAGGGATCACCACTTAAAGCCAATTGGGAGAGAAAAGATCAGGTGGGACAGGATCCCATTCCCCATTAGGATCACAACTTTCACTCTCCCAATTAGCTTTTTCTTGCTTGACTGGCCCCTCTCCCTACAGATAACATGCCCGCTCCCCTCCCTCCACCCCCCCATCACTTCTTCATCACATTCTTTTCTCCCGATCGGAGACCTTTAATGAGACTTTATTATTGTCACAGGTAGGCTTACATTAACACTGCAACGAAGTTACTGTGAAAATCCCCAAGTCACCACACTTCGGCGCCTGCTTGGGTACATTGAGGGAGAATTCAGAAAGTCCAATTCACCTGACAAGCACGTCTTTTAGGGCTTGTGGCAGGAAACCGGAGCACTCAGAGAAAACCCATGCAGACATGGAGAGAACGTGCAGACTCCGTACAGACAGTGACCCACACCGGGAATCAAACCCAGGACCCTGGCGCGGTGAGGCAGCAGTGCTAACCACTGTGCTACCGTGCCTCCCTATTGTGCTGCCATGTCCCCCTCTTTCTCCTGATCAGGACCAGGGAGAGAAATCATGGGATTTGGTGCTCCTCCCTTTCCAGGCCCCTTAACCCCTCAGGCTCCCTTAACCCTTGAGCTCAATCATGCATGTTGAACTCATGTTCAGCTGTCTGAAGCTAAGATAGGATGCAGATTGTTGCTTTAAAATGGCAGCAGTGGCACCAAGTCAATGTTAGTAAAGTGAGGGAGATAGATACTGTTCTCTGCAGCAAAGAGCGAGAGGCCAGAAGGCTGTGCTGCCTGCCTGGTGGCAGGTTTCGGGACATCTGCTCAGGGCTGGAGAGGAACCTGCAGTGGGAGGAAGAGCATCTCGTCATCTTGGTCCATGTAGGTGCCAACAACAGAGGCGGAACAAGGAAAGAGATTCTACATAGTCAATATGAGAGGCCAGGTACCAAAACAATAATAATAGGGTAATTATAGTGGGGGATTTCAACTTTCCCAACATTAACTGGGATAGCCATTGTGTTAAGGCCTTAGATGGAGCAGAGTTTGTAAAATGTATACAAGAAAACTTATTAGCTCAACACACGGAGGGTCCAATAAGGGGAGATGCATTGCTGGGCCTAATCTGGGGAATGAAGCCTGACAGGTGGTTGATGTGATGGTGGGGGAGCATTTTAGTGATAGCAACACAACATGATGCAATTTCAGTTTGCTATGGACAAGGAAATAGACAAATTGCAGAAAAAGGTCTTGGATTGGGGGAGAGCAGACTTTAGCAAAATAAGGCAGGATCTGGCCAAGGTAGATTGGAACAAGTTACTGGCGGGGAGATCTGCAGAGGAGCAGTGGGGGGGTGTTCAAAGAGGAAACGGGGAGAGTACAAGCTCAACATGTTCCCTCTTGGGTAATAGGAAGGAGTAACAAGCCCAGAGAACCAGGAGATGACCAGAGATATTCAGGATACAATGAGAAGGAAGAGAAAGGCTTCTAATAAGTACAAGGGGAGCACATCAACAGAGGTATTAGTGACCAAAGAGAAAATGCTGGAAAATCTCAACAGGTCTGGCAGCATCTGTAGGGAGAGTAAAGAGCTAACGTTTCGAGCCCAGATGACCTTTGTCAAAGCTTTGACAAAGAGTCATCTGGACTCGAAATGTTAGCTCTTTTCTCTCTCCAGATGCTGCCAGACCTGTTGAGATTTTCCAGCATTTTCTATTTGGTTTCAGATTCCAGCATCCGCAGTAATTTGCTTTTACCCGGGGCATTAGTGAGGTACAGAAAGTGCAGGATGGAGCTTAACAAAGAAATTAGGAGAACAAAGAGGGGATATGAGAAATCTTTAGCTGGTAAAAGTAGGGAAAATCGCAAGATATTCTATATGTATATCAATGGGAAGAGGATGACTAGGGAAAAAAGTAGGACCCATTAGGGACCAAGTGGGAATCTGTGGGTGGAGCCAGAGGGCATTGATAGGGTGTTAAATGAATATTTCAGATCTGTCTTCACCCAAGAGAATGAGAAGGCAGATATAGAACTCGGGGAGAGAGACTGTGAGGTTATTGAACAAGTTGTCAAAGGGAGGGTCAAGGTATTGGAGGTGTTGGCAGGATTAAAAATGGAGAAATCTCCAGGTCTGGATAAATCGTGTCCCAGGTTGCTGTGGGAGGTGAGGGAGATGATTGCAGGGGCTTTGATCCAAATGTTTAATTCTTCTCTGGCTATGGGGAGGTGCCAGATGACTGGAGAACCACAAATGTGGTCCCGCTATTTAAGAAAGGCTGTAGGGATAAGCCAGGGAACTACAGGCAGTGGTGGGGAAACTAATGGATAAAATCTTGGAGAGGCAAGGTTTGATCAGGAATGGTCAGCATGGCTTTGTCAGAGGGAGGTCATGCCTAACAAATTTGATTAAATTTTTTGGGCCCGTGCCTAAGTTTGTAGATAAGAGTAGTGCAGTTGATGTAGTTTACATGGATTTCAGCAAATCATTTGACAAGGTCCCACATGGGAGACTTATAAAGATGGCAAATGCACCTGGGATACAGGGGAACCCGATAAGGTGGATTCAAAGCTGACTGAGCTGTAGGAAACAGAGGGTGATGACAGACGGCTACTTTAGTGACTAGAAGCCAGTGTTCAGTGACGTATAGGGATCTGTGTTGGGTCCCCTATTATTCGTCATTTATATAAATGACTTAGGTGCCTATGTGGGGGGTAGGACCAGTAAGTTTGCGGATGACACAAAGATAGGCAAGGTGGTCAACAGTGAGGCTGAATGTTTTGGGTTACTCGAAGATAAAGACGGATGGTCAAATGGGCAGAAATGTGGCAGATGGAATTTAATCTAGAAAAATGTGAGGTGTGACACTTTGGAAGGAACAATTTGACAAGGAAATATTCAATGAATGGCACCACACTGGGAAGTCATGAGGAACAAAGAGACCTTGGTGTGTTTGTAAATAGATCTCTGAAGGCAGAAAGGCAGGTTAATAGGGTGGTGAAAAAGGCATATGGTACACTTGCCTTTTTCAATCGTGGCATAGATTACAAAAGCAAGGAAATCATGGTGGAGTTATAGAGAAAATTGGTGAGTCCTCAGGTGTAGTACTGTGTGCAGTTCTGGTCGAAGGATGTGATTGCACTGGAGGGGGTGTCGAGGCGATTCATTAGGATGTTGCCTGGAATGGAACATTAAAGTTATGAAGAGAGGTTGGATAGGCTTGTGTTGCTGTCACTGGAACAGAGAAGACTGAGGGGTGGCCTGATCGCGGTGTACAACATTAGGAAGGGCATGGACAGGGTGGATATGGAACAGCTGTTCCCCTCAGTTGAAAGGTCAGTTACGAAGGGACACAAATTTAAGGTGAAGGCCAGGAGGTTCAGAGGGGGGATTTGAGTAATAACCTTTTTACCTACAGAGTGGTGACAGTCTGGAACGTACTGTCTGAGAGGATGGTAGAGGCGGATTGCTTCACATCTTTTAAAAGGTACCTGGATGCTCACTTGGCATGCCATAACATTCGAGGCTATGGGCCAATTGCTGGCAAATGGGATTAGGATTGGCAGATCAGGTGCGTTTCATGCAGTGGTGCAGACGCGATGGGCCGAAGGGCCTTTCCTGCACTGTATTTCTCTGTGATTCTGTGAAATTAAGAAGCAGAACCTCAAAGGTGATAATCTCTGGATTATTACCTCAGCCACATGCAAATTGCCTCCGGTTCACGGGGCACTGGCACCAGTACGGGAGAAAGTTGGGGCTGTACTGTTGGGACTGTCTACACCTGAACCATGCTGGGACTAGTGTTCAAGCAGATCGAATAATTAGGGAAGTAGTGAGTGCTTTAACCTAAAAAAGGAGAGTGTGGGATCGAGCTTGATTCAAGACAGCAGACTATAATAGTCTCCTACCTTGCGGCACGGTAGCACAATGGGGGGGGGGCGGCACGGTAGCACAGTGGTTAGCACTGCTGCTTCACAGCGCCCGGGTCCCAGGTTCGATTTCTGGCTTGGGTCACTGTCTGTGCGGAGTCTGCACATTCTCCCTGTGTCTGTGTGGGTTTCCTCCGGGTGCTCCGGTTTCCTCCCACAAGTCCCGAAGACATGCTGTTCGGTAATTTGGACATTCTGAATTCTCCCTCTGTGTACCCGAACAGGCAACTAGGGGCTTTTCACAGTAACTTCATTGCAGTGTTGATGTAAGCATACTTGTGACAATAAAGACTATTATTATTAGTAGTATGGGAAATGAGTGTCAGAGAACAGCAGGAAGAGACAGAAAGATAAAACCTAGTCATACACCAATAGTCAAGACTACATGTCACAAAGATAACAAAAATAAATGAAAAGCTCTATATCTGAATGTGCGCAGCATTCTTAACAAGGTAAATGAACCGAAAGCACAATGGAAGTAGATAAATATGACCAGGTAATCAGTACAGAGATAATTATGACCAGGTATTCAGTGCAGGATGACAAGGATTGGGTCCTGAATATTGAAGGGTATATTCTATGCAAGGGTTAAAGATTACCTTCATTCAGGAGGTCAGGATGTAGAATTGGTTTGGGTGGAGGTAAGGGATAGTCTGGGAAAGAAGATATAAGTGGGAGTGGTCTACAGGCCCCTAACAACAACCACAATGTAGGACAAAATATACAAGAAGAACTATTGGGTGCTTGTGATAAAGGAATGCCATTAATCATGGATGATTTTAATCTACACATAAACTGGAAAAATCAGATCAGCAATAGTAGCCTGGATGGAGCGTTCATAGAATGTTTTTAAAATAGTTGATAAGAGCAGCACATCCTGGAACCAACCAGAGAGCAGGCTATATTATATTTGATATTAAGTAAA
Organism: Scyliorhinus canicula; assembly: GCF_902713615.1. Lineage (NCBI taxonomy): Eukaryota > Metazoa > Chordata > Chondrichthyes > Carcharhiniformes > Scyliorhinidae > Scyliorhinus > Scyliorhinus canicula. The sequence continues at coordinate 142,741,188 of NC_052159.1, forward strand.
GCGACAGGGATTAATTAATGACCTCAGAGAGAATGCACCCCTAGGTAGCAGTGAACACAATATGATTGAATTTTGCATTCAGATTGAAAGGTAAAAGATGGGTCCAGCTCGTATTTGAAACTTAAATAAAGGCAACAATGGGAGAATGGAAGTTGATCTAGTTGAAATGAACTGGGACACTAAGTTAGGGGATACATCAACAGAGGAGCATGGCAGATATTGAAGCGGATCTTTCAGAATAAGTATATTCCCAGTTTAAAGAAAAATTCAAAGGGCATGACCCACATCTGTGGTTAACTAAGAAGGATAAGGAAAGCATCGAACTTAAGGAAAAAGCATATAATTGTGAATAGATAAGTGGCAGGTCAGATGGTTCATCAGAATATAAAGAACGACAGAAAATGACTAAAAGGCTAGTCAGAAGAAAGAAAGTAGAGTGAGAACAAGGCCGTGAACCTGACTACCATATGTTTGAATTAATTTTATTATTTGTAAATGGCTGAACGTCGTTGCTTCATTCAGTCTCACCCCCAGCCTTTCCTGGTGTGGTGTAACGGAACACCAGCGGGAATCATTACTGGTTTCCAAATACGGAAACCAGTCATGGTGACCGCAATGAAGGCTCGTAGATCAGTATAGCCTCTGGGTGTTGAGGTTACATGTCCAGGCAATGCCCTGGCACAGACCCATGGCACCCTGGCTGCGCAAACCTCTGTCTTCTCGTTGGGGTGTTCGAATATTTGGGGTTGGGGGGTGTTCTCATTTTCTTACATTTTGGGTTGGGGTTTCCCACCTGATCTATCATGCTAAAAATTGAGGCTGCGCAGGGAAAGGCCCTTAACTGGAAAATGAGTGGCCATAAGGACCTTAATTGAGGCAAGTACGAGCTCACCTGGCATAAAATCGCGTCCATGTCTGGGTGGGCGGGAAACTGGAGGGAATCCTTCCCATGTAATAACTCGCTCCCACTCCCCCTCCCCCATGCCTCCGGCCTGCCAGGTGAGTGCAGGGGGAGGGGTGGGTGCGAAAGCGTACAATTCAGGTCGGCATGCTCAAACATTTTTTTTTCTTTATTCTTTCGTGGGATGTGGGCGTTGCAGGCGAGGCCAGCATTTGTTGCCCGTCCCCAATTGCCCTCGAACTGAGCCAACCACATTGCTGTGGATCTGGAGCCATGTCTCGGCCAGACCAGGTTAGCATGGCAGATTTCCTTTCTTTAAAGGACGTGAGTGAGCCAGATGCAATTGGTTTTAGTTGTCATGATCATCATTACTGAAAGTAGCTTTGTGTTCTCGACTTGCTTATTTATTTACTTATTGAACTTAAATTTCACTAGCTACCCTGGAGGGATTTGAACCCATACCCTCAGGGAATTAGCCTGGATAAAGTCTCTTCTGACATTACTACTGCATAACCATCTCCCCATTTTGCCAGCCCTGAAGTTTTAAAATATTAGACAATCCGTCTCTGATCGCCCTCAATTGCTTATTGATAATCTTTCCGAGTTGCAAATGAAGAATAAATCATGTTCTGAAAAGCTCCCCCCACAAAAGATCAACGTTTCATGGAAACAGATTTGATGCCTGCAGCCTTGACTGAGGCCACTCGGCGTGATTCTCACCAACAAGTCCATGCGCCGCACGAGAGGGCTTTGTGGCAGCTCTATTTTCAGGTCCATAGGAAACTGGCATTATTTTCCTTGTATTTTCAAAGAATTCCCTGCTGAATCTTTTTGTTTGACAGTACAACTTGGCAGAGACTGATTTTGTAAAAAAAAAACGATGCCTCACAATTACTCTGTAAATAAGACAACAGATGTTGCACTCAGTGGTGGCTAGGGTATAGTCTCTGAGAGAATCCCTTGCCTGTGGCCATGAGGCACGTTCTCAGTACATCTGCTACTGTGAAATGATGACCATCTATGGGTGAAACCTATAGAAGATAATAGTTCTCTACATGTTGTGTCATATTATAACATCAACACCGCAGACTACATAACCGGGCAAGTTATGATTTTATAAATGCTTCACACCATGCAGATCGGCTTCATTGCAGTGTTAATATTGTGACAATAAAGATTATTACTTATTATCAAGTCAAAAACTCTGATGAATAATTTTAATATATACTGGAATAAACAGCATAATTTTCATCTCCGATAATGTAAGATTATGGGCGAAGTTTTCCAGTCATGGAGGACGGGGCTGGAAAATTTGGAGTGAGGCCAAAAGTCGCAAATCCCGTGGCGGGAGAACAAGTTACAATCTTCCGCTCAGCACTTGCACAGCGGGATCGGAATTTGCATGACACGAATTCCCATCAACGGGGGTCACAGACCGAAATCTTCCCTCACCTCCCCCTCCATCCCCGTGAGATCTTGTGTCCCGCCAGTGGGGAATCAGACCATTTGTTTGCCGATCTGAAAACATGTAGGGCACTCGGATGGGGGAGGTACCTCTCACTTGTCACCAGGCACTGCCCTCGTCATTCACTCTACTCTTCACCCGAGAGCTGGTAGTATGCCGGGCAGCGAATTGCCTCGCACTACGGAAGCGGGGGGGGGGGGGGGGGGGGGGGGGGGGGGGGGGGGCTGGCGGGAGGTGATGTACAATGGGGAGGGAGAGGGATCCGGTGAAGGGCAATTTTGAAAATGGGAGGGGCGGGTTGGGGTCTGGGCAAGGGCAATTCTGCAAGGGTTGTGGGTTCAGGTGCTTTTTAAACTGGTGCCAGGACTTGTCAACGGAGGGGCCAACTTCCTGCCAGACCCGCCATGATATTCAACCTAAGCCTCACCGCAGCATGATTAATTAGTTGAATAAGGCCCGATCTGGTGGGTTTACCCACTATGCTCGATGGCAGGAGTCCCTCCGACTTCCTGCCCCTGCTATGGGACTTACTGCTGGAGCGGAAGATCCCACCCTATATTGTAGCAAGAAAACTAATCTGAAGTCATGGAGTCATAGTGGCAGAGTCATTACATCACAGAAGGAGACCATTTGGCCTATCAAGCTTATGATGGCTCTCTGTGAAGCAACTTTCCCCCGCACTATCCACTTAATCTTGCCAGTTTACTGCTCTCAAATGGCCACCAATTTCCTCGTGAAATCATTCATCATCCCTGCTTCCAACGCCCTTGTGGCCAGTGAGTTCCTGGTCATTACCACTGGCAAAGTAAAAGAATTCTTCATCACATCTTTCTTGAATATTTTGCCCAAACCTTAAATCCATTTCCCTTAGACTTTGCACCATCAGCTAATGGGAACAGTTTTTATTTGTCGACCATATCTAAACTTGTCAAATCTCACCTCAATCTTGTTTTCTTCAAATCCTGTTTCCATGTCTTAACGAGTGCTTGAAGTATTCAAAAGACTTTTCTGTGACTGAATGCCTGCTTAAGCTCCTCAACTTGGTGCATTACATCCCCGTTCTGTTTTTGATGGGGCAGACTTTTATGTTTGTCACCGCTGGGAGTGCAGAGAGGCGGTGGGCGCATAGCATTTCTGGCTAGTCTTCCGAACAGACTCCCACACCGCCTGCCGACATCTTTGCAGTTTTAAGATGGGACAGGTGAGGCCCCAGCTGGACTAGACGTATCCGCATGGAGGAATTTATATAACCAAATATTGATCACTTAAGGGCCATCTCCTGCCCAACCTCAATTCTCAGGTTGGCAGTAGGAGTTCAGGAGCATGAAGGAAGCGTGGAAAATGACACTGCTTGGGACTCAGGTGGGAAGTGGTGGTCAGCGTCCTTTCAACATCGAACACCCCTTTTGATCTGCACTCGTGGGTGCTCATTCCTCCCTTTCTACTCTGCCAATACCTCACCCACTCATAGCACCAGCCCCCAAGACCTCACCCCCTCCATGCCTTAGGCTCCCACATTCACCTAATCCTGGAGTCCCAGGACTTTGATTCTGGGGACCATTTTCAGTCTCTGTCCAATGCAGCTCCTTGCACAACTGAGACTCAAAAGCTGTTGTCCGACCATATTGGGTGGCATCTCAGTGATCACGACTTCCTCGTGAGTGAAGCAGGAAGTCCCATCTCCAGCCAATATAACACTCAAGTGTCTGCAGGGCAGCCAGTGTCAGGGGCGATGCGTTCTCCACTGACCCTTCGCTTGGCAGGCCGGGAAATCCCTCATTCCAAAAAATCCTGGCCATGATTGAGGCTGCTGTTTTCAACTGCAGTTTCCGAGGGTATAGAAAGACTATAATCCCACAGAAATGACCAGTGCAAGAGTCAAACCTGTGGAAGTATTTTTGACATAGAATCAAATCCAAGTAATGAGATTTTGGAGGAATCATCCACAATCATCGCACTGTGGCCGGAGGTTTTACTTAATCCTGGATTCCATTTTTGGAAAAATTAAGGTGGGAAATTTCCGAATTGTGCCCATTTTTCAGGCATAATCGATTTATCAATTTGATCCCGGTTTTTACAGGCATTGTACCATTGACAAGTTTGAGGCCCCCCTTTTTTTAAGGCAGCTTGCCTAGTGATGTTGAGTAGGGATTGGGTATCTTGAATATGTAAACTAAAGGCTTAATTAAGGAATTCTGTTCACAACCAGCAACTCCCAAAGTCACACCGGTAAGTTTTTGAAATTTTATCATGAGAAACGTCTTTCCAGGGAGTGAAGAGTAGCAGCTTTCTCCACCAAATCCACCAGAGCCATGACTGACAACCCCTCCTGTGACAACACACCTCCCCTGATAACACCCCTCCGCAAGTCCCCAACAGCAGCCCACGACCCGTTCTGGCAGCTCGCCCTGAGAATGCAGGTAAGGCCGAAGTGCCAATTTCTATGAATTAGATCATAGATCATAGAATTTACAGTGCAGCAGGAGGCCATTCAGCCCATCGAGTCTGCACCGGCTCTTGGAAAGAGCACCCTACTTAAGCCGCGTATCCCAGTCACCGCACCTAACCTTTTTGGACACTAAGGGCAATTTAGCATGGCCAGTCCACCTAACCTGCACGTCTTTGGACTGTGGAAGGAAACCGGAGCACACGGAGGAAACCCACGCAGCCACGGGGAGAACGTGCAGACTCCGCACAGACAGTGACCCAAGCCGGGAATCGATCCTGGGGCCATGAAGCTGTGAAGCAACTGTGCTAACCACTGTGCCTCCGTGCTGCCCTTATTCTTTCTCACGTGTCATGTTTTGGCCAACATGATCAACTTTGTCAGAGTCATTTTCTGCACCTATCTCTGCTTCCATGTTCCAGCTAACCTCTTTCTGTCTACTTGTACCTTTTAAATCAGCTGTTAAGACTGCCTGCAATACACTCGCTACGTCTGCTTCTGAGTCCCTTAGTTAGTCTGCCTCAAATTCCACCAAGGTTACTGCGATTCATTTCCCATACTAAGCTCAATCAATAAAGTGCACATCGAGAAGCAGGACAACTCTGCTATCCCGCACCCCAACTCCAATGTAATCCTCAATAGGTTTGTGCTCTGTGTTGTCATTACACCTAATGTACAAAATCCTTTTGATACGTTCTTGCAGCCTATCCTAATGGTTCTATTTTTGCCAGGAGTGAGGGAGGAAGTCCCTCTGTAAAGGTCTTAACTTGTTACATCATGACTGACCAAACTCTTTCTGTGCTGTATCTATTCTATCATTAACTCAGATAGGAATAGCAAATTATATTTAAATCTATAATGAGTAATTAAAAGAAAAATCTGTATTTGGTCCAATCTGCCAACTTTGCATTTGGATGTCAGAATAACAACATAGGAACATTCACTCTCTTAAGTCTCCATTATAATGTTAACTATTTCTTTCCTTTAATCCTGGCTGCAGCTGTAGATGCATGGCATTAATTTTAAGGTTCAGCACGTCAGTAACACAGAACAATAGGATGTGGGCTCACCATTATAATTCTACACACGCTGAATTTCCAGTGCCGTTTAAGGGAGTTAACAGCGAAATGTTTTCATAAGCAAACAGAATTAAACCTCACAATTTAGTGACAGGTCAGGGTCCATATTTTACAAATTTAACCCCACTCATTAAATCTCCACTATGCATTGTGGTGGCAAAGGGTGGGAGTGGGGGGGGAGGGGGGGAACGGGGACGGTGAGGGGGTGGTGGATGGAGTACGATGACCTCCAATGTCCCTGGGAGCAATTTGCAACCTCATCATTAAAAGGCACCATATAAATGTGAGTTGTTTTCGTATCCAGACAAAAGTAGAACCAATTTTCTATTGGCAAATATTAGAATGAAACCACAACAAATTAACCGGCATCCTATCCTATGGCACTTTATGGTCACTGAAGGTATTTGCTGCATGACTTTGGAGCGAAAAGAAAAGGAAATTTAGAGCATGATTGATGTAAGGAGACACTGGGCAGGATTTAAATGGCCCGGTAGCCTCGGCCGCAAATCCCGCAATTCCCGTAAAATATCACGGGATTTGCGATGGCGAAATTTCAGAATGTGATGTATATAGGTATACCAGTGAAGGGTTAATTATTACATCTCAGTATAATTCAAACACTAGAGGGCACCACTGGTTCCCAGTATAAATATCAGGGCCAAGATTCTCCGAGCCTCCGTGCTGAAATCGCCCTCTGCGCGGGGGCGGAGAATGGGGCCTCAGACCCGTGATCAGGTCTGACGTTGGGACGCGAACCTCCGGCCTCCGGAGAATTAGCACCAGTCACGCACGCGCGGCCGATTCCCTATGGTCGACCGGCCGAGTTCACGTCGGCGTGGTTCACGTATGGTTCCACTCGACGTAAGCTCGGCGTTGTGGCTGCGGTGGCCATCCTGGTGGGGGCGGGGGGTATCAGTCCCCAAGGGGTCCTCCGTGACGGCCAGGCCCGCCATTGCGGGCCACCGATCGGTGGGTGCGCGAGGTCTGGAGGGGGGGGTGGGGCTACGTTCTTCCGTGCCGGCCCGCTGTGTGGCTCTGCCATGTTGCGCGGACCTGGCACCACAGCCGGCTGCTGCGTGCATGCGCGGACCAGCGGCTGGGAGTGCAGGGCCGCTGGCCCACTGTGGTCCACGGAATCGCTGGGCCAAGCGGCCCATTGACGCCGATGTGAAAAACTCCGGTGTTTACGCCAGCGTCAACACTTAGCCGCGTTTTTGGAGAATACTGGCCAAGATCTCAGGGAATCTTGGGTAGTTCCGTGTTAGCAGAGGAGAGGAATTGATCACAGCTCTAGGAATAGTTTAGGTTAGAGAAGGAAGTAGCACGAATACGTCATTAGTTGATATTAGATTATAGATTACTGTATTAATTGTTATAGCTCTGTAGAGTGTGCAAATTGTATTTACTTTAATCGTTATTCAATAAATTTGTTTTGCTCCAATCTTAAGATTGGTGGTTTCTTTATCATCCACTCATCAAAGCATTCTGGGCGAAATTCTCCCCCCCCCACGACGGGTGGGAGAATAGCGGGAGGGCCTTCCCGACTTTTTTGACGCCCTCCCGCTATTCTCCCCCCCCCCCCCCCCCGCCGAAATCCCGACACGAATCGCTGCCGCCGTTTTTTTTACGGCCGCAGCGATTCACAGCTGTTAGAAGGGCCGAAGTCCCAGCCCTTTACGACCTTTTTACGAACGGCAAACACACCTGGTCCTGCCATTCGTAAAAACGTCGTGACCACCTGGAAAAAAATAACCATGGCACCGATTGGCACGGCAGTACCACGGCCGTGCCAAGGGTGCCATGGGCCCGCGATCGGTGCCCACCGATCGCGGGCAGCGGGCCCGATGCCCGCGCACTATTTGTCCTTCCGCCGCCCCGCAGTATCAATACGCGGGGCGGCTGAGGGGCAACCCGGACCGCGCATGCGCGGGTTTCGCGCAAAAACGCGATGACGTCACCCGCGCATGCGCGGGTGGAGTCTTCCCACCTGCGCATGCGCGGCTGACGTCATATGACGCGTCAGCCGGCGCTAAGTCCGACAAGCGGGCTTAACGATTTTCGTTAAGCCCGACTTGTCGGGGCCTCCGACGTCGGGCTGCTAGCCCCGACGGGGGACCAGAATCGGTCCCCCGTCGGGAAGGGGCGCGATGCCGTAAAACCCGCCCGGGTTTTACGGCAGTTTGACGATTTCTCCCGTTTTGGGAGAATTTCGCCCTCTGGATCTCAAAACAAAGAATAACGACATATTATATCAAAGTGTAATATAACAGTGATCTTCCCATCCTTTCCCCAACGACGTTATCAGGTTCACGTCCAGGAAGGTCACAAAGCTTATTTGCATGAATTTAAATGCATTCTAATGTACTTAACGAGTTAAAGGCGAATCTCTGCACCTCATTGAATCTCCCCAGCCACCGGGCATGATGCCACTTGGGCGCCATGACTGCCGAGAGGGAGGAAGGAGGTGAGCAGCACTGTCTCCAATTCGCACCATGGAGCCCAAAGGGACAGAGTCTGCTGGCCAGCTCCAGGGTGAGGATTGGAGATGGGGGTGTGGTAGTTCGGCGGCTTTCGGGGTGGGGGTTGTGACTGATGTGTATGTTCCTGAAGCCTGCGGCCTGCGCTGCATCAAAAGTCCTTAGAGCGCTGTGCTTATTTATCTTGCTTACCCTTGGAGCAGAAAGGAGCCCTCTCACACCCTGGAGACTCATGCTCGTCAAACTAATTGGCCCTCAAGAGTAAACCCTTAACAATGTCAGTGGCCCACAGCCTCAAAGTCCACGATATGGGTAAAAACTCAGGGTTCACGGATAAACTCTTCGGTACACTGGGTCGAGGGGGACTGTGTCTGCAGATGTGCTGGACCCCAACAACTGCTACAGAGTATCCAATAGGTCACAAGGTGGACATGACCTTTCAGTTGACCCTACCCATGGGGGATGGGCGACCAGAGAAACCGCCTGTCAGAAACCTGTTGAAGAGATTAAGGGAGGGGATAACCAGACGAGAGGTCAGAGGTAACTCTGACAGGGCGAGGACACTGACCAGGGTTAGTCATGTAATGGAAGTGGAATGGGATCTGAGATGTGAGTGAGTGGTAGCTGCCGGATAAGGTGTAGGACTGGCTCCTTCCGGGACCAGGAGGCCAATGGGTGAGGGGAGATACTGAAGTTCTGCAGCTGCAATGCGTACCTGACTGTCTCTCTCTCTCTCATCCCTCACAGATTACCGAGAGATATCGGGATAGAGTCGGGGAGTTGGCCATTCTGCTTATTATTACGCTGGAGGAGCACAGACTCCATCAACGAGTGGCCCCTCTCAGGGAACCCATAGAGTCAGGGGATCAGGGAGCCGCAGGACGAAGGTCACACCAGCTGAACTGGGGGCTCGAAGGAGAAGAAGTAGACCGAGGGTATAAAAGGTCTGCTTCTTCATAGAGCTGTCGGACAACATAGCGACTCTGTGGTACCTGTGTCACATTCTACCCAACTTGGGTGTCATGTAGATGCGGAGGACACCCACTCTCTGTGGCTGCGAAGGTCACGGCAGCCCTCAACTTCTACGTGATGGGTTCATTCCAGGGCCCATGGGTGACCTGTGTAGCATTTCACAGTCATCCGCTCTTAAATGCATCTGCGAGGTCACGGATGCACTCTGTGGGAGGGCATCAGACTTCATTCATTTTGATCTGGAACAGGCCCAGCAGGATGAGAGGAATGTGGGATTTGGCACCACAGCTAGTCTGCCAGAGGTGCAGGGGGCGATTGACTCCACCCATTTCACTCTATGAAAAGGGAGGTCCTTTCAAGAGGAAGGGGTTTCACTCCCTCAATGCCCAGCTGTTGTGTGACCACCAGATGAGGTTCCAGGGAGTGTGCATGACAGCTTCATTTTGGGGATATTGTAAATTCCTGGAATTTCCGAGGGTCACTCCAAGCTGTATGGATGACTCTCTGAGGACAAAGACTGAGGTCTTCGCTGATGATGCCAGTGCGGAGGTCTGAGACCGAAGTAAGGGCGTAATATAATGAGGTTCACTGTGCCACCCGGTCTGAGATAGAGCGATGCATGGGCCTCCTCAAGATGCACTTCTTCTGCCTCGACAAGTTCTGTGAGGTCCTACAGTATACTCGTCAGAGGATCTCTCATATCGTGCTGGTCTGCTGTGTCCTACATAACCTGGCTCAGCAATGGGGCAATGACCTTACTGATGAGGTCTTGGAGGAGCAGAGCATCTCCTCAGATGAGGAGGAAGTTCAGGAGAGAGTAGAAGAAGAGGTCGAGGAGGAGCCATATGATGGAAGTCAAGTGAGGGTAAAGGTTTGCATGGGCAGGAGGACCAGGAATGTCCTCATCGCTTCCCACTTCAGGCTATAAGGCCAACATGATATCCTACAGCTCAACAAGCATCCTCCCCACCTCACCAAGACCATTGTGACCCCCCTGTGACACTGTGAGGAGGGTCGCATGAAACCTTGGTCAGCAGGGTGCTGGACCTGAGGAATGCCTGTGCCGTTGGTCTGTGAATGCAAGAGGGTAATGACGACTCACAGTGAAGAAAACTCTGTGATGCTCCTCAGCTACTGCTAATGTCTGACTCCTGTCTGGCTGTTGCCAGCACGCTGGCTCCCTGGCTCATGTGCGAGTGGGGTTCGGCCCTAGATCCCCTTTGTCCCTTAGCACTAGAGAGGGTTTAGAGGTGAGGGTCAAGAGTTCACTTTTTAATGCCTGAGTCCTTTCAGGATTTATGTAACTTTTACTCTGAGTGGGCCTAACCGTTTGTTTGATGTTGAGGCCTGATATTGTGATCCAGATGGGGAGAAACGCTATCCCACTGGGAGGGGGGTTAATGAGAGTGAGGCCTTAAGGTTGTGAAGAACAAGAGCTTTTAATATAGTGAAACGTGCATTTGTAATCTTTGATAAAGGCCTAAATTATCTGTGTGTGAGTGCCTAACATCCCCCCAAGCCCACTCAGTGCCCTTATGACCCCTTAGACTTGCAAAACCACCCACCATGTCTGGGTGTATTTCCAAGATGCACATCAGAACTGGAGGCGGCCTGCTGCCTTCCACGCCCTGTTGCCCGAGATGTCCTTGCTGGACATCCTCTGGTGGGCTGAGAACTGGAAGGCATCAACCTACTTTCAGATGCCAATGTTGGTGCCACATCACCCTTTTTTTGCCCTCTGCCCAGATTGCACCAGTCTCAGGAAGGGGGGATTCCAATGGGCTGGTCACTCCCAGGCTCTCCTGAGTTTAAGGCTCTGGGATGTGCTGCAGTGACTCTCCTCACTCTGGGTGCTTATGGGACCCTAGGTTACTCCATAGGATTGTGGGGTACCTGGAGTGAGCTCCATAAACCTCAACATTGTTTGGTGTTGCCAGTCCTGGAGGCCCGTCATAGTCTGCACCAGGCAGTTGAATCCCTCAGCCATGGTCCTCAGGGGCTGAACCATGCTTCAGAATTCTCCCGTCAAGGATCCGACATCTTGCCCCAGGCTTCCCACTGTGGACACTACCCTTGTCGTGTTGGTCTGTGTGCTACGCATCGCTGGCAACATCTCCAATGACCGAAGGCTCCATTCGACCTTGTAGTCACAGGGATGTTGTTGACAACTCCTCCTGGTATTCCCAGTTCTGCCTTTGTACCTCAAGCAACTGAGGAACAAACGTATCCAGAGGCACGGCACCTGACTGGGGCACAGCTTTGCCCTGGAATCCAACAGTCCCCCGACTGTCCGATCAATGGGATGTTCCTGCCACCACCTGATGTGCAGCAGAAGCAGTGTGGTACTCACCAGATAGTGACCCAGCAGCATGCCTGCTAGGTCGGCCCATTGAGGTGTCTGTCCATAATGGTGGATGGTGTAGGTGATAGCTGTGACGTTTCATCTGTTTCCTCCTCTTAGGGCTTCTTGAGGGTGGGCGGTGGGACACTGTTGCGAGATGAGCTAGTCTCTTCGGATGATGTTCCTCCCAGGCAAGGGACGTGCTTTTAGCACAAGGCCTGGTCAAGGGTTTGGACTACAAATAACTCTCTTGAGCATGGTGATGTGGATAGAGGTGCAGTGACTCCTCACGTTTCTCTTGCTGGCCCACCTCCTCTCAATGCAGGCCTGCTTCTGCTCCTCCCCTCCGAGCTTTAAGGCTCTCTCCTCATACGGAGTCAGGATCCTCAACTCGGGCCTCCAACCTCCCGTTTGTAGGAGATCTTCTCCTGCAAGAGCACAAATAGGAATAACGTGAGCTGGATGCCTGGTGGGCCAGAGGTCGATGACAACTGGCGTGTGTGGGCAAGGGATGGTGCAGGAGGGAGGGTTTCAGATTCCTGGACAATTGGGGCTCATTCTGGGGTAGGTGGGACCTCTACAAATGGGATGGTCCACACCTGGACCAGAGGGGTACTAATATCCTGGGAGGGAGGTTTGCTAATGCTCTTTGGGAGGGTTCAAACTAGTTCAGCAGGGGATTGGGAACCTGAATTATAGCTCCAGTACACAAGAAGCTGAGAGTAGTGAGGTCATAAGTAACGTTTCAAAGTTGCAGGAGTGCACCGGCAGGAAGGAAGGTGGTTTAAAGTGCATCTACTTCAATGCCAGGAGCATCCGGAATAAGGTGGGTGAGCTTGCGGCATGGGGTGGTACCTGGGACTTGGACGTTGTGGCCATTTCGGAGACATGGATAGAGAGGGCGAGGAATGGTTGTTGCAGGTGCCGGGGTTTAGATATTTCAGTAAGCTCAAGGAAGGTGGTAAGAGAGGGGAGGGGTGGCATTGTTAGTCAAGGACAGTATTATGGTGACTGAGAGGACATTTGATGAGGACTCGAATACTGAGGTAGTATGGGCTGAGTTAAGAAACAGGAAAGGAGAGGTCACCCTGTTAGGGATTTTTTATAGGCCTCCGAAAAGTTCCAGAGATGTAGAGGAAAGGATTGCAAAGATGTTTCTGGATAGGAGTGAAAGAAACAGGGTAGTTGTTATGGGGGACTTTAACTTTCCAAATATTGACTGGAAACACTAAAGTTCAAATACTTTAGATGGGTCCGTTTTTGTCCAATGTGTGCAGGAGGGTTTCCTGATGCAGTATGGAGATAGGCCAACGAGAGGCGAGGCCATATTGGATTTGGTACTGGGTAATGAACCAGGACAGGTGTCAAATTTGGAGGTAGGTGAGCACTTAGGTGATAGTGACCACAATTCGATTACGTTTACTTTAGTGATGGAAAGGGATAGGTATATACCGCGGGGCAAGAGTCATATCTGGGGGAAAGGCAATTATGATGCGATGAGGCAGGACTTAGGATGCATCGGCTGGAGAGGAAAACTGCAGGGGATGGGCACAATGGAAATGTGGAGCATGTTCAAGGAACAGCTACTGCGTGTCCTTGACAAGTATGTACCTGTTAAGCAGGGAGGAAGAGGAAGTGGTCGAGCGAGGGAACCATGGTTTACTAAAGCAGTTGAAACACTTGTCAAGAGGAAGAAGGAGGCTCATGTAAAGATGAGATGGTTCAGTTAGGGCGCTTGAGAGCTACAAGTTAGCTAGGAAGGCTCTAAAGGGAGAGCGAAGAAGAGCCAGGCGAGGACATGAGAAGTCTTTGGCAGGTAGGATCAAGGATAACCCTAAAGCTTTCTATAGATATGTCAGGAATAGAAGAATGACTAAGGTAAGAGTAGGGCCAGTCAAGGACAGTAGTGGGAACTTGTGCGTGGAGTCCGAGGAGATAGGAGACGTGCTAAATGAATATTTTTCGTCTGTATTCACACAGGAAAAAGACAAAGGGTGCGATTCTCCCATATGGGGAGAAATCGTAAGGCTGGCGTCAAATCCGGGCGGGTTTGACGCCAGCCCCCCCCTTCCCGACCGGGAACCGATTCTGATCCCCGGTCGGGGCAAGCATGCCGACGCCGTAAACTCCGGCATCGCGGGCTTAACGAATCTCGTTAAGCCCGCTTGCCAGAGTTAGCGCCGGCTGACGCGTCATATGACGTCAGTCGCGCATGCGCGGATTGGAAGACTCCAACCCGCGCATGCGCGGATGACGTCATCGCGCATTTGCGCGAAACCCGCGCATGCGCGGGCCGGGATGCCCCTCAGCCGCCCCGCGAAGTGATACAGCGGGGCGGCGGAGGGACAAAGAGTGCGCGGGCATCGGGCCCGCTGCCCGCGATCGGTGCCCACCAATCGCGGGCCCATGGCACCCTTGGCACGGCCGTGGTACTGCCGTGCCAATCGGTGCCATGGTTTTAAAAATCGAGAGTTTACGGCCGTTTTTACGAACGGCCAGACCAGGTGTGTTTGCCGTTCGTAAAAACAGCCGTAAAGGGCTGGGAACTCGGCCCATCGATCAGCTGAGAATCGCTGCTGGCCGTAAAAAAACGGCGGCAGCGATTCGTATCGGGAGTCGGGCGTGGGGGGGGGGGAGAATAGCGGGAGGGCGTCGGAACAGCGTGGCCGTAAAATTGTACGAGCCACGCTATTCTCCGCACCGTCGTGAGTGCGGAGAATCGCGCCCAAAGTTGTTGAGGAGAATACTGAGATACAGGCTACTAGACTAGAAGGGCTTGAGGTTCATAAGGAGGAGGTGTTAGCGATTCTGGAAAGTGTGAAAATAGATAAGTCCCCTGGGCCGGATGGGATTTATCCTAGGATTCTCTGGGAAGCTAGGGAGGAGATTGCTGAGCCTTTGGCTTTGATCTTTAAGTCATCTTTGTCTACAGGAATAGTGCCAGAAGACTGGAGGATAGCAAATGTTGTCCCCTTGTTCAAGAAGGGGAGTAGAGATAACCCCGGTAACTATAGACCAGTGAGCCTTACTTCTGTTGTGGGAAAAGTCTTGGAAAGGTTCATAAGCGATAGGATGTATAGTCATCTGGAAAGGAATAATTTGATTAGAGATAGTCAACATGGTTTTGTGAAGGGTAGGTCGTGCCTCACAAACCTCATTGAGTTCTTCAAGAAGGTGACCAAACAGGTGGATGAGGGTAAAGCAGTTGAATCCTCCAGGCTTGAATCAAATCAATTGCTGTGGGGCCATTTAAATGTGGTGCCCCCATTCACTGAGTGCTCAGATGACCTCCCCCCCCCTCCCCCGCCAGGCGACCAAATTAGATCCTCTACGCCTGAGGCATGTCGTTTTTTAGGTGGGGGAAAATAACAATTTCTAGCGCCGGAAGACTGCGATCCAGATTGCGCCACCTGGACCAGCGTCAATCGCACCCATTTTCTCACTGAAAATGGCACTTTTGGGGGACAACCCACAAGAATATTTCTCCCACCAGTATAGTATTTCAGGGCCAAAAAATAATAGCTGGCAAACTGAGAGGAGATTAGTGAGGTAATAGATTGGGGACAAAAGTTCAGTGGTCTAGGTCGAGGGGACAGGCTTGAGCTACAATTATTATAAGGTCTGGAAAAGTTGTAAATTAGTGCAATGTTTATAAAACTAGGGCCCTTTTATATAAAAAAAAAATCAGGGATTAGATGTTGAAGGAAAAGCCTAAACTGTTAATGTTTAATAACTTCAATCTTATGGCTTGATATGTCACTTATTTTGACTTGATGTTGTTTGAGTTTTTCCTGATGCCACTTTTAAATCATACTTCATAAAACTGTTTCCTCATGTATTTTTAATTTGGCAGTCTGCGGTTTACATTGAAACACACCAGGGCTGATGACTGAAATAGTTCCCTGTTTATGAGGAGGGAATTAAATATTCCCACATGAGGTAGAGCACAGGTTAAATGCAACGTTTTGATCATGCTCGGCCCCACCCACGTAGATCCCCTTTTCTGCAACATGACTGATTCTTTCTGTTCTATTTCCCACTGACCCCCCTCGCCTCCTGTGATGGAAGCCGTCAAATTGACGTCAATTGTAATGAAGTGGAAGTCACTTTTGTTCTCTGGGCTGGTGCCTACTGGGAAATTGGTTGAATCTGCTCAATTTCATTTCATTTAGGATCATCCTTAACTATCAGAGAGAAAATGAGCCGTGAGAGAGTATGTAGAGTTTGAAGGAGTTGTGGGGAGGTTAGTTGGGAGTGGGGGGGTAATGCGGGAGTCGGGCCGGGGGGGGGGTGCTGCGAGGGCTCCTAATTGGTATGAGGCCAAGGAAGCACCCATGATGCTGGGAGTCTATTGGAACATCGGCGTGCGACAATGTCCGGCACAATTTCCTCTCACCCTGTTGGGATTATCAGTCTCCACCCTCAACTCCCAGAAAATACTTGCATGCTGACCACAGTGACACACATAAAATAAATTGTGTTTCTTGACCTGAGAAACACCCACACTCTCAGCTGATGCCTGACAATGAGGGGTCAGGGCCAAGGACAGTTCCCTCCTCTCTAGGAGACCCTTCATATTCATGCCCGTGTGGGCTTGGTCAAAGGCTGAAGGTTCCATTGCAGTGGTTCAAAGAAGGAGGCCATCCTGCTCTGCATTCAGCAGGACCACCTATCCCCTGCCAGGGTCACATTTTGCCAGTGGTGACCAATTAAATGGCTGCCATAGAGATCAATCCTTTCAATCGAAGGACCAACAGCTAAGTCACCTTGGCAGTGCCACCACTAGTGTGGCCATTCCTGCGGCTGTACCTGGAGGACGGGGCCATGTGCCCTCAAAGGCGGATAGGCAGCAGATAAATGAAGAAATAACTGGGGTCTTGGAATGCTGGAGACAGGTAGGCCTGCCCTGGCAATCGGAGGGATGGGGTATCGGTTTAAGTTCAGGCTGTGCCATTGCCAAGGGGGCACCCAGTGCTGCTGGGGAGTGGGGCGTTCCTTCATGGGCCATGGGTAACTCAAAAATAAGGAGCACATTCCTGCAGCCAGCTTCAAGATGGTCTCCCCATACCATTGCAGATCCTCTCAAGTGCCGGGGCAGCACAGTGGCACAGTGATTAGCAGTGCTGCTTCACAGCACCAGAGACCCAGATTTGACTCCAACCTCATGTGACTATCTATGTGCACATTCTTCTCGCGTTTCCTCCGGGTGCTCAGATTTCCTCCCACAGTCCAAAGATGTGCGGGTTAGGTGGATTGGCCATGCTAAATTGCCCCGAGGTGGGGTACGGGGATAGGGTGGGCGATTGGGCCTAGGTAGGGTGCTCTTTCGGAGGGTTGGTGCAGACTCGATGAGCCAAATGGCCTCATTTTACACTGCAGGGTTTCCATGATTCTATGAGTATGATCAAAGTGTCTTTGGAAGCAGGATAGGGCCTTTCGTTGGTCAATTAAGTAGCTCAATTGGTCTACAGGCCCGTGGCCAATCTGCTAACTTTCCCACTGCTGGCAAATTGGCATGGCAACACGAAGATGTCAAGCGTACATCCCAATACCTTCCAAAACTTTCTACCTCCCAGCCTGTCACAAAAGGGCACAGAAAATTCTGGCCACTACCTCTTGGCTCATCTGACCGTAGTGTCCGTAGTTGTTTAGTTGGTGGGATATTTGCCTCTGAATGTTCCAAGTTCAAGACCGACTCCAGGATTCGAGCAGAAAACCTCAAGGCTGACTCTCCAGTACAATACGCAGGAAGTGCTGCAGTGCAGGGTGTCCTGTATTTCAGATAAAATGTGAAACAGAGGCGCCCCTGTCTTTTCAATTGTGAGTAAAGGATTCCACTATTTTAAAGAAGGGGAGGGGAGTAATCACCATGGCCCTGTCCAATATGAATCCCTCATTCAACGTCAGGAAAAAAACAGATTATCACATTGCTGTTTATAGACGTTTTCTATGTGGAAATTGGCTGCCAAGTTCCCGAAGCTACAACAGTGACAGCACTTCAAAAACACTTCACTGGATGTAAAGCACTTTGAAATGTCCAGTTGTCATGGAAGGCACTATTTCTATGCAAATATTTATTTCATTTTCTCACCTTTTAACCTTTTTTCAACCTAGATATTGTCTTGTGCGACATATCCTGAGCTGTTCTTTACAGATCATATCATCTCTCCAATCAGTAGCTTGTCAATGAATTGGAAATTTGCCAGGGTGCTCAGTTGGCATTGCCAGGGTGCTCGGTTGGCACTGTCAGGGTGCTCGGTTGGCACTGCCAGGGTGCTAGGTTGGCATTGCCAAGGGTCCAGGACTTGAGGTGGGGAGGGGGGTTTGAGGAGGCCACAGAGAGGTTGGGGGTAGGTGAGGGGTTCTGAAAATGGAGAACCCCGAAAGGTGGTGGGTTTAGAGATCGGGGCAGCCTTTCACAATTCACCCCGATCTGTGAGGAGCCGGACCTGTTGGCGAGCTCAGCCCCCCAGTTCCAGGAAACCCGATGAGGAGAGACTCCCCGAGGCCCCAAAAAACGGCCAAGTGCCGTTGAATAGCAGTGTCCATCTTGGCATTGAGCCGGTGCAAAATACCCTGCCAAATGCACCCGAAACCAGGTGAATCATGCCCAAAATCTCGAAGAAATTGACTACATAATGGAATGAGCCTCAACATTTAAAATTTTCACTTTGAGGGATTCAGCTCAACATTGCATGAACAGCAATCACTTCATTGAAAGGGTGACTGGAGCTATTAATTATTTATCCTAACTTTTTGTGGCCCATATAATGGGCATTTAATAAACATCCTTGCTCTTGAAAATAATGGATAGGCTAACAGTGTGATGGCATCATAGAAAGCATCCTATCTGACTGCATCACAGCCTGGTATGGCAACTGCTCAGCCCAAGATCGCAAGAAACTTCAGAGTGTCGTGAACACAGCCCAATCCATCACACAAACCCGCCCCCCATCCATTGACTCTATCTACACCTCCCGCTGCCTTGGGAAAGCGGGAAGCATAATTGTAATGACCTCCAATTGGCATTATTGGTTGGCCAATTGGAGTATGAGCTCCCTCAATGATAGCTCATTGAGGGGGCTCATATAAGCACCTGTGTAGGCTTTGTGATTCAGTCTTGAGTTGACTGGAATGCTAGCAGCCCTGTTGGAGCTGCTCTTGTATATAGTTATTGGAAATAAATATTTGTGTGGTGACGGGACTGCTGCCTCCTGTGGATTATTACAATAATCAAAGACCCTTCCCACCCGGTTTGCTCACTCTTCCCACTTCTTCCATCGGGCAGGAGATACAAAAGTCTGAGAACGTGCATGAATGGATTCAAAAACATCTTCTTCCCCGCTGTTACCAGGCTCCTAAAATGACCCTCTTATGGACTGATCTGATTAGTACTACACTCCTGTATGCTTCACCCGATGCCGGTGTCTATGTATTTACATTGTGTACCTTGTGTTGCCTTATTATGTATTTTCTTTTCATGTACTAAATGATCTGTCTGAGCTGCTGGCAGAAAAATACTTTTCACTGTATCTCGGTACATGTGACAATAAACAAATCCAATCCAATCTGGATGAAGGAAATGGTAAAAGCCAGCAAGTTCTGGAGATTCACAACCCACCGTGCATGTTTAGATCCCTGACCTTGTTGGCTGATTCGCATATTAGTAATAGCGTGTGTCACCCACATGTCACGATATTGCCAGCCAGATTTAGCCCGACAGATTTTGCAGCTGTTATCTTAACACTTGTATTTTTTTTTTAAATTAAATAATCTGTGACTTATCATCCTTGGAGGCCAAGATATATCATACACTTACTTTCAGAATTGAAAATGGTACAAAGAGGCTTATCGCATTGTTAATGCAAAACAATATTCTTCCTTTCACACAGATGAGAATATAACAATTTGCCTGTGCTTCTGAACCTTTAGGTAAATTGCTCAGGAAGTAGCTGCCTAGAAGCTTTGCGGGGGGGCAGTACATGCCTGGCACAGACACCTCCAGTAGCTTTATTGATAAAAGGGAGGGGATAACCCAGCTGAGAGATGACCTTTTAAACTTCTTCTAATTCAATTTGTAAAATATTTCATTCACTGTGAAGTATTGCACTATCACCCCCTCCAGAGATTTATTTCTATAACAAAGCAGACTTGCATTTGAAGTGGAATATTGTTATGAAAATGCTGTCATTTATTATTTATGATCCTATCACACTTAAGTATGGAAATTGATTGTTTCTTCACTCTATTATGTTCTATACATTTGCCAATATTTGATGAAGTGCAGCATGTTTATAATTAATGGCCTGAAGATTTCAAAGGATTTTTATGCGCTATAGACTAGAAATGCATTGTGATAGCTGATACTTGGATTGATGTCCATCTGTAGCGACCCTCCTAGGGTTAGTAAGATGGCCCTCCATGTGCTTTGGCCAGGTCGGCATTATACCACTTTGGCTCATCCCTTGTGCTTGCCTTTGGAAACCTCAGTGCACATCAGTTCATTGCGGGAAGGGGTCTGGTTTCTAACCCCCCTCACCAACATCCATCCCCATCCCACCCCATCTGGACCATGGCCATTATATCTTTATACCCTTGAACAAAAGAATCGGGGAAAGCTTCAGCGATCCCGTGTGCCCGGCACAGATCTGGGTGCAATGGGTGAATCGTGCGCGAGCTACAAATTGGGCTCCGCCCCGGGCACTGGGCCAATCGGGAGTCACCTGACTCACTCTGCCTGGCACGATCTGGACCTTGCCCACGCTGGGCGAGATCCAGATCTGAATATTTAAATGAGCCGTACCTGGATGCCAATTCACCCGCTGCCCAGGACTCACCGGACCTCGCCAGGGTGCTATTTTAATACTGGCCCACACAAATGTGAACCAGTCGTAACTACAGCTGGAGGGATCTCCCAGGCCAAGGAGACCCCTGAGTGATCAGGGGCAGGGAAGGGTTGTCCTCTGGCACTCCTGATGACTTTTGGGCACCTTGGCACCACCAGCCTGGCACCCTGGCAGTGTGACCCTATCCTGGGCCCGGACCTGGGTGGGTCTGGCCAGGTAGGGTGAGGGGCGAGGGGTTCCAGGCATATCCCCAGCAACTGGGTCTCACATGAATGCTTCTGGAGGCCAGAATGTCTCCATTCACTTTACGAATTGGCTGTTGCCACAACACCAGCCCCATGTGAAGATCGAGGTTCGGAACTATTAGTCTTTGAAGACCCAAAGCCTTGTCCATGGGCCTGATGTTTGCCTTTTAAGGCATTGATAAAAGTTCCTGGCGCTGTAGTACCCCTGCAGGCTCTGCCATTTCAATGCTTGAGTTACGTGGGAGAAAGAAAGAGAAAGGCTAGCATTTATATCTCATTTTTCACAACTATTAAATGTCTCAAAGTATTTTACAGCCAAAGAAATGCTTTTTGAGTAGAGTCACTGTTGTAATGTAGGAAACACAGCAGACAATATGCTTGCAAACAGAAGAGCGATAATGATTAGATAACTTGATTTTTGTTTTGGTGATGTTGGTTGCCTTTGTATTTCCCAGGACACCAGAGATAACTCCCCTGCTCTTTGTCAAAGTAGTACCATGGGAATTCTTATAACCACCTGAGAAGGAAAATGGGGCCTTTTTTTAAGATCTCATCTATAGATGACAGCTCAGTACTGCACTGCAGTATCAAACTTGATATTTGTGCTCAAGTGCTAGAATAGGACGTGAACCTGGGATATCGTGACAAGTGGGAGGGTCACGCTGGAAGGATCCCTACAATGCAGAAGCAGGCCATTCGACCCATCGAGTCTCACCGGCCCTCCGAAGGAGTATCCCACCCACACACTCCCCATAACCCCACACACCTTTTTGGACACGAAGGAACAATTTAGCATGGCCAATCCACCTCGCCTGCACATCTTTGGATTGTGGGAAGAAACCGGAGCACCCGGAGGAAAACCATGCAGACAGGGGTAGAAAGTGCAAACGCCCCACAGACAGCCACCCGAGGTCAGAATCGAACCCGGGTCGTTGTTGCTAATCTTTATTGTCACAAGTGGTCTTACATTAACACTGCAATGAAGTTACTGTGAAAAGTCTTTGGTCGCCACATTCCAGCGCCGGTTCAGGTGCACAGAGGAAAATTCAGAATATCCAATTCACTTACAAGCATATCTTTTAGAACTTGTGGGAGGAAACCGGAGCACCCGGAGGAAACCCACACAGACACAGGGGGCGGGATTCTTCAATAATGGGGCTATGTCCCCAGGCCGGCGTGAAAAGCAGCACCAACCATTCCGGTGCCAATAGTCCCCTATAATGGGAAATGCTCCCCTTCCTAGGGGGCTAGGTTGGCGCTGGAGTGGTTCCCGCCGCTCCAGCCGGCGCGGAATGACCCGCATGAGTTTGCGCATGCGCAGAACGGCCAGTGTGATTCCGCTCATGCGCGGAATGGGCGGCATATTTCAGCGCATGCATGGTGGTTCCCTTCTCCATGCCGGCCCCCGGGCAATATGGCCGAGCCCTACAGGGGCCCAGCGTGGTGTAAAATAGGACCCCATGGAACCAGCCTGCCCGCCAATCGGTAGGCCCCGATCCCGTGCCAGGCCACCGTGCCCCCCCCCTCCCCCAGCGTTCAGATCCCCCCCGCTCCCCCCACCAGGCCTCCCCCGCCGGGGACTTGGCCAACTCGTCGGCCACTCGACCCATCGGGACCCGATGAATCGCCGGGGTGAGGGGTGTGGGGGTTGGGTGGGGGGTGGGGGGGGAAGCGGGGACGCTGTCAACGGCCCCCGACCGGCACGGTGGAAATCCCATGGGCACCCGAGAATCGGCACTGGAGAATGGGGAAGCCGTCGTCGGGGAAGCGGGGCGCAATTTCCGCGCCCCCCCCCCCCCCCCCCCCCCCCGGCACCTGGCACCGGGTCTGAGAATCCCGGCCAGATTCCCTGGTGCTGGTGCTGTGAAGTAGTGGTGCTAACCACCATGCCACCCTATCATATGGAGCATCCATAATGTACATAACTATTCTAATTTGCAGGTTCTTTATGTCCAAGATCTGTGGTATCATGATGGCAAAGTTCATCAGCAACACTCATCAGCAAGCACAATTTCCTTACGAATATGAGAAGCTTTCTGTATCATTTCTGCAGTTTCTCTGCATTGTTTTATGTCCACCAAACCTAAACATTGTTGTCTATTACATTGTGTATGATTTTAAATTGCCCTTTGCTTCCTGTGAGAGGGCGTGCAATATATCTAATTGAGGGAATCTGGTCTACACTTCTGTTCAGGTCTGGATTCTCAACAAGATCAAGTTTGTTGAACAAACACATCAGAATTATGATGTGTGTTATGGCCACATGAGGATGGGTAAAATATGACTCTCCTGTGATGCCAATCCAAAGTCTGTCTGTAACAGGTTTTATGAAGGATACAGAAGAATTGGATTGGATTTGTTTATTGTCACGTGTGCAGTGTTTCACGAGTACAGTGAAAAGTATTGTTCTGCGTACAATTCAGACAGATCATTCCATACATGAGAAAAATACATAGGGCAGACATAAATCCACAATGTAAATACATAGATCCAGGCATCGGATGAAGCATACAGGAGTGTAGTATTCCTCAGTTGAGAAGATTTGTGAAGAAACCAGCTTCAAACCTGCAAGAGAATATAAAAGAGAAGGGCAACATGGTAGCATGGTGGTTAGCATAAATGCTTCACAGTCCCAGGTTCGATTCCTGGCTGGGTCACTGTCTGTGCGGAGTCTGCACGTCCTCCCCGTGTGTGCGTGGGTTTCCTCCGGGTGCTCCGGTTTCCTCCCACAGTCCAAAGATTAGGTGGATTGGCCATGCTAAATTGCCCTTAGTGTCCGTAAAAATAAGGTTAATGGGGGTTGTTGGGTTACTGGTATAGGGTGGATACGTGGGCTTGAGTACGGTGATCATTGCTCGGCACAACATCGAAGGCCGAAGGGCCTGTTCTGTGCTGTACTAATCTAAAAAATCTAATTTAAGGGTTAGTGATAGAGTTAATGTTAGAATTACTCACTTTCTTCATTTAGCCATTTAATGTGCTGATTACAAATAAACTAGTTTGGCAGGCTTTTTTGAGGTTAAAACAAAAAAGGATTTTATTTTATTGAGTTACAAATCCACCCAGGTAAAGATATAAAAAATATTTTAAAAGGTAACTCCAGGTACCTTAACCTTTCACAGCACATACACATACTCACATTTACACTCACGCACACACATGAAACATTTACAAATTATACTGTGGACAGTTAAATTTCTTGGTCAAAATAAATTTCACTGCTGAAAGGTAAAAGTAAAGAGTTCACTGTTTGTGAGTCCATTGCTGATCACTGTGGTTATAACTGAATTTTTCTCGGCTTGTCACTAGATCCCAGCTCTTGAGTCAAAGCCCATGCAACTGCAATTGTTGTAGACAATTTATTTTAAATCTGCAATCTGTCTTTTCCAAAAGTCATTGAGTTTTCCCATGTGAGATCCCTTTTGATGGAATACTCTCTATCTCTGTGCTGGATATTTTACTTAACGGAGATACACCACAGAGATAATCTACAAGGGGAGAGAAGGGAAGAGCATTGCTGACCCTTTGGCAGCGTTTTTCAGACCACTGACTACTTCTGTTTCCAGCAGCTTGTGCATTGTGTTAAAGAGATTTCAAAATTGTTGCTTAAGTCACATGGGGCGGGATTCTCCGACCCCCCCCGCCGGCTAAGAGAATAGCCGGGGGTCGGCGTGAATCCCGCCCCCGGCGTCCTCCTAATTCTCCCGCCCCCCAAAAGCCGGCCCGGAATGAGTCGCGCCGCCTACTCAGAGAATGGTGGGGTCCAGCGCGACTCTGGGGCTGCCCACAATCTCCGGCCTGCGATGGGCCGAATTCCCGCCTGTCTGTTGCCAGTCCCACCGGTGTAAATTAGAGTAGGTCCCTTACCGCCGGGACCTGGCAGCGCGGGCAGGTTCCTGGGTTCTTGGGGGAGGGGCGCAGGCGGGCCTGTGCCGTGGGGGAACTCTATTGTTCCACACCGGAGGCTGTGGTCCTCCTCCATTCCCGGTGCGGAAGCGAATCCCTCTGCGCATGCGCGGGGATCACGCCAGCATGCGCTGGTGCTCCCGCGCATGCGCCGACTCGCGCCGGCTGATGGAGGCCCCTTTCCCGCCGGCTGGCGGGGCACCAACCACTCCGGGGTGGGCCTAGCCCCTGAAGGTACGGAGGATTCTGCACCTCTGGGGCAGCCCGATGCCGGAATGGTTCACGCCACTCCGTCCCGCCGGGACCCCTCGCCCCGCCGGGTAGGGGTGAGTCCTGCCCATGACCTCTCTCGCCATGATGATTGCAGAAGGGTGTGTTTATCTAATGTCTGAAAATATAGTTGATTTTGCTTGATTACTGGTGATGATTACATTCTGTAATGTCCAACCATTAACCCCCTGAATGTGTCATTATCCATCTTGATGAGATAGGAAAGCATCTTTCATATAAATATCATTTTTGCAGACTTTCTGTCTCGGCTGGAGAGGTAATCTTATAGAAATGCAAATTATAGGTCTGGTATATTTTTCAGGAAATCCATCTGAAGTAATTTTTGACATCTTGAGGTGTAAAATTCCATGACTGAATTGTCATTCACATCAGAACATTCCAGAAGTTGGTCAATTTGCAGTGCCAGTCAGGTGACTTGCGGCAGCCACCTTTAGTCAGTGTCTTTTCTTGCTTTCCAAAAGACTTTTTTAAACCGTTCAATAGACGTTTGGTCTGTCCGTGAAAATACAGATTGATATCACTCCTGCACAAGTTACATCATCGTGACATATGATAAAGTGCGTGTGACTGGCCCTTCAAGATCAGCTGCAATGATTCATTCTAATGCTTGACCTACCTCTGTAAGCTTCACTTTTTAAGGCAAACTTACTGTGCGTTGTTTAAGAAGTAACACCTCCCGATTGAAAGAGATGAATATCGCCAGTTCGGACAATGCAATCTATGTTGCCCAATAAGAGTTACAAGATGGAAAGCCCATTCAAATAATCAAAGTATTTAGTATTGGTTAACAGATGGCCAGTGGTTTATTCCTCCATCCATTCCTGGTGTCTTTGAGAAGTATTTCGACTGTCGGTTTTAATCAATTCGGAATGATATTTGTTTGTCATCTTTTGTCTCAGGGAAGAGAGTCAACTGACTATCTGTCAATCTTTGTCATGCCACATTGCAATCTGAGGCGTGGGATAAAGGAACTCCATCCATGTTCTTTCTCGTCAGTGTTGCGATCTTGCTCTTAAGGTTGATAAAAGGCATGTGATTCAGGTTGAAGAAAGTTCTCAGAGTACTGTGAATTTTGGTCCAAGTAAATAATAATAATAAGCTTTATTATTGTCACAAGTAAGCTTACATTAAGACTGCAATGAAATCACTATGAAAATCTCCTAGTTGCCACACTCTGGCGCCTGAGGGAGAATTCAGAATGTCCAATTTACCTAACAGCACGTCTTTCGGGACTTGTGGGAGGAAACCAGAGCACCCGGAGGAAGCCCACGCAGACACGGGGAGAATATGGACACCCTGCATGCAGTGACCCAAGCCAGGAATCGAACCTGGGACCCTGGAGCTGTGAAGCGACAGTGCTAACCACTGTTCTACCGTGCCACCCTTGAACAGATAAAAACAAAATATTTTGTGACTTTACTTGTCCTGCAGCTTGATCCAATTTGCCCTTAGATTTTTTCCAGTGCTTAATAAACATTAATCAGTTTCAATCTGAACCATATCACCTATCACATGTTATTTAACTTCCAATTTCAGAGAGATCGGGGTTCCTGGGGGCAGCCTGTGCTGTTTCTAGTCCACCAACCAAGGAAAAATATTAGTTTTTACCCTGTGCTTGCTTACTACATCTGAAGTATGTTGCGTATAAGGTCAAGTTTCGGATCAAAGGCTTATCTATGGAAGCTAACTTTTATGTTCAGCACAAATAGAAAATATTGGCAAAAAACATGAATCGCGATAATGTGCCATTGATTCTTCTCCGATGAAAAGATATTTTGTACATCTATTCGTATTTAATATTTTGTAGCCAGCACGGGAGGCAGGCAAATGAACTCTCTGAAGCTGACCAGGTACTGGGAGGTACTGGGAGTCCAACACTTGATGAAAGAGAGGTTTCTGACCATAGCCCTCATGGCTGAAAGCTAATGTAGAGAATTAGGTTAGGGCAGCAGGAATACTCAAAGCGATATCAAGCATTTCCATTAATCTAGTGCCACTAAGACGTAAAGAATCGCACAATTGGAAGATCACAAAGGTGCCGTGATATCAACTGACCGAGGAGTGTACTGGGAATACCCGGCTCATCAGGTAGCATCTGTGGAGACGGAAACAAAATTAGCATTTCAGCTCCATGGCCTCAGAACAAAATGAATTCTCCACCTGCTGTATTCATACAGATGATCAAGAGGAGGGAGAGGTTGGGCGAATTACTAAACTAAATTAGGTATTTTATATTGGACTAGCCTGTATCCTATTCCACACAAGCCAAATTCACCCATCGCTCAGTACTCATTAATTTATATAAGCTCCCTGTTTCCCAGTATATTAAATTTAAAGATTCTGGTCTTAATTTTTAAATTGTTGTATTCTATTCCCATATCCTCCGCTGTCATTTCTCCCCTTCTCATTCTTCATTCTTTGCTTCTGGATGTTTTACACATTGCCCTTCCTCTCGACTCAACTACCTTTTCTCTCTCTCTGTTTCTCCAGTTCTTTCTCCATCTTTTTGATTAAACATTAGATTTTACCTTTTCGTTTCTCCCTCCATGGTGTGGCATGCAGTCCCCTATTTCTTTCTGTTTTTTTAAAAATTTGCTGATGGGATACGAGCATCACTGACAAGGCCAGCATTTATTGCCCATCCTAAATTACCTTTGACCAGTTGGTGGTGAGTTGCCATCTTGATCCGCTGAAATCCATGTGTTTGAAGGTAACACCCTTGAATAGAGAGAGTTCCACGGGTTTGCACTGTCAAAAGTGAAGGAATGACAATATAGTTCCCAGTCAGGATGGTGTGCGGCTTGGGTGGGAATTTGCAAGTCATGGTGTTCCCATGAAAATGCTGCTTTTGTTCTTCTAAGAACAAAAACCTTGGCAAGTTGCTGCAGCGCATCTTGGATGTGGAACACACTGCTGCCAATCTCTGCCACTGGTGGAGGGAGTGAATATCAAAGATGATGGATGGCGTACCCATTAAGCAATCTGCTTGATCCTCAGTGATGGTGAGCTTGTTGAGTATTGTTGGAATTCCACGCATCCAAGTTCAGGGAGACTTAAGGTGATTGGCAAAAGAAGTACAGACAAAGTGGGCAACACGGTAGCATAGTGGTTAGCACAATTGCTTCACACTCCAGGGTCCCAGGTTCGATTCCCGGCTTGGGTCACTACCTGTGCAGAGTCTGCAAGTTCCCCCTGTGTGTGCGTGGGTTTCCTCCGGGTGCTCCGGTTTCCTCCCACAGTCCAAAGATGTGCAGGTTAGGTGGATTGCCCAGGCTAAATTGCCCTTAGTGTCTAAAATTGCCCTTAGAGTTGGGTGGGGTTACTGGGTTATGGGGATAAGGTGGAGGTGTGGACTTGGGCAGGGTGCTCTTTCCAAGAGCCGGTGCAGACTCGATGGGCTGAATGGCCTCCTTCTGCACTGTAAATTCTATGAAAGTGAGGAAAAACCTATTGTGTAGTGGTGTGCAGGATCTGAGAGGCAGTCCCTGAGAGTGTGGTAGAGGCAGATTCAAATGTGACTTTCAAAAGGGAAAAGTTATCTGAAGAGAAAGGAAATGCAGGGCAGCGGAGAAAGAGTCAAGGAATGGGGCTTGCTCAGTAACACATACATGGAGTCGGGAAGGACAAAATGGGCCGAATAGTCTCCTTCGGTGATGTAACCTTTCTATGGTTCTATGAAATTGGCTGGGATTCTCCACAGCAACCCGCCAGCAGAGGGAATCCCAATGGTTTGGTGAATCAGGCATGGGGCCAAAACCAGGGTTCACACCAGCCGCAAAATCCATTGCAAGTTTTCTGGCCTGCCCCACCAGCCCCGACGAGCTACTCGACGTCCCCAACGAGGTTCCCACCCTTGGTGGGAACATGCAAATAGCTCATTAGAGCTGATTTGAATCTTATTTATGGGCAGAATGCCCATTTCTCCTCCCTCCTGCTGGGAATCCCACTGGCATGAATTGGTGCAAGTCCTCAGAAGCAGGTACCTGGTGACTTGCAGTCCCAGGGGTGGTAAGTGGGTGTGTACCCTCCCTACACTGACCACCAGGGTGTCAAGGGAGTCCTTCATGGGAGGTGAGGGTCGGGGGGGGGGGCTTGTGCTGGACTGCAGCGCTCAGGTTGGGGGTCTTTCCAGGAATGGGGGCCATTTGACTGCTCTTCTTATCTGCATCTGCCAAAGTCAACGGACATTTGGCTTGCTGCCATATCTGCACCAATGGTGGGGCTGAAAAGTTCTACGGTATGATACGCTGTTGACTGAATGTGGTTTCAGTCTTAACTAGCCTGTCCAGTAAAGTACAGCGGATAGGGATCAGTTACATTAAACTAGAATATAAAGTAGGCAAGACACAATTAAGAGAGGTGGGTAATTGTTAGGCGGGTAGGCATCGGGTTCACAGCGGTGACATCATTGGAGAAAGAAATTTGACCTCATCATCTGCGCGGTAACGCAGCAGAGCCGCCCTGTTGTCGAATCTCTCTTGATTTGTATCCTCCTAATTTTAATGTGCTGTACATTGTTCCGGTTTTACAACAAGCAAGCGATCTATCGTTTGCCTATTAACTCATACCTGGGTGTCTTTTTTAAAAACTTAGAGTACCCAATTCATTTTTTCCAATTAAGGGGCAATTTAGCATAGCCAATCCACCTAGCCTGCACATCTTTGGGTTGTGGAGGTGAAACCCACGCAGAGACGGGGAGAATGTGCAAACTCCTACGGACAGTGACCCAGAGCCGGGATCGAACCTGGGACCTCGGCGCCGTGAGGCAGACGTGCTAACCACTGTGCCACAATGCTGCCCGGCCAGACCTGGGTGCTAATTGGTGTTCAGCCTCCCACACTCTCTGCTATATCTTTTGTTCTGTATTTTGACTTCAGAAGGACTGTTCAATCTTAGTAAGACAAAGCGAGGAATAAATAATCGGTTAAAGGAAATTAAGTTTTCGTTGCCTCAACGTAAAGAGCTGACAATCAGATATAAAACCATACACAACAAAAGGAGACCATTTAGCCCACTGTATCTATTCTGACTCTTTGAACGAGCCATTCAATTAATGCCACTCTCCTGCACTTCCCCAATATGCCTACAGATTTTACTTTTCAAGTATTCATCCAATTCTCTATTCTGTTTGCATCACCCTTTCAGGCAATGTTTTCCAGATCAGGACACATTACTGCGTAAAAATGATTCACGTCATCTCCCCCTGGTGCTTTTTGCTAATTAATGGTGCAAAAGGCACAAAAGGATAAACAGCAGGCTGGACAATTACTTTTGCAGCCAGGAGCAATAGGATTACTCCTCCTGTCCGCTGCAATGAGAAATGATATTATATTTAATATTTTTGGGGGTTTATTGCGTTATTCGGTGAAGCAGGCTTGTGTGTCTATGTTCAAACAGAATTTAATTAAGTTGAGGACTTATTTTCTACAAGGACATCAAAGGAATGTAGGTATTACAAGCATGCATTTGAAGTAAGGATGGCAGCTAATTTTCAATAGTAAATAAGCAGTGGAGTTGAAATTTGCATTAGGAGATAAGTGAGGTTTGGATTTTTAGCTGTTAAATGTCAAAAGGGAGTAAAAGGGTTTGCAACTTGGAAAATATCAAAAGTTAGTAAGGCAAGGTTATTAAATCTTATTTTTCCTGCAAGTTGGGAAATAGAAAGATTTTTATATTGGGAAAGTTAAGTTTCAAAGAAGGGCTAAGGGAAATAGAATCAAAAGATGAAAAAGACAGAAGGTACTAAAGGAGATATGTTGAGGGCTGTGTTGGGAGTGGTTACTTGAGACCTCCTGGGGTACCGCTCTGTGTTAGGGAAAGAACTGAAGCAGCCATACAGCCAAGCCAGAAATGTGTCTGCTTTTCACAAAGCCATTTAAGTCAATCACCCAGCTAAGCCAGAAAGGTTCTGAGCATGAAAAAAACAA
This sequence comes from Scyliorhinus canicula, assembly GCF_902713615.1. NCBI lineage: Eukaryota > Metazoa > Chordata > Chondrichthyes > Carcharhiniformes > Scyliorhinidae > Scyliorhinus > Scyliorhinus canicula. The sequence continues at coordinate 142,772,084 of NC_052159.1, forward strand.
CCTGGTGTCTGAGAATTTTAGCTCCATAGCAGAAGGGGAGTGAGAAGTGAGAGATGATGTGGTATGCCTCACTAAAGTGACAGTAGCTTTGCCTTGAGGGCAATATTTCTGGATTCTAATAGTTAGATATCTGTTAGGGATTTGCTTAAAGTGTGTTCACTTGTGAATCTGACCGGCAGGAGGTCCTTTTGGGGGAATGTAGCCTTCTGTGCCCAAGTCTCCTTTTCTTGATAATTAATTAAATGTTAAAATCCCAAAAGCATTCCTGGAATTTGTGGCATCTGAATTCAGTAAATACACCTTCTCGTGGTCAGAATATAAAATGAAAGAGTTGTGATATGCTTACCAAGTTTTCCTTTGCGATTTGGCTTCCACATCATTTACCATCTGCTGGATCATGACACCATACATTTATTCATTTGAAAACTCAATTTCATTTATCCTGTCACGGAATGCGGGCATCACTGGCAAGGCCAACATTTGCCCGACCTTAATTACCCTTGGACTGAGTGGCTTGCCACACCATTTCAGAGGCAGTTAAGAGTCAACCATATCGTTGTGGGTCCGGAGTCACATGTAGGCCAGACCAGGCAAGGACAGCAGAGTTCCTCATATCTATAGCCAGATCGGTTTTCACAGCAATTGACAATGGTTTCATGGTCAGCATTGAAAATTGCTTTTGATTCCAGATGGATTAATTGAATTTAGATTCCACCAGCTACTGTGGTGATATTTGGGCTCTTGTCCCCTGGGTTATTAGTCCAGTGACATTACCACTGCACCACCAGAGATTGATATTATCTCAATATTTTGAACACAGCCTCCAGCAGTTTTATTTCATCACTGGTTAGGTTATGGCATCAGGTTGGGCCGCAATGGACGCTACACACATTGATACCTCCAAATGACATTGGAGTCTGACTGCTTGCATAGACTCGTTATGTCAGTATTGTTGTAAGGAGCCTACCTGATTCAGAGTGAAGGGAAGGCGTGTGAGTGCTGCTCTTCTATTTTGAGAGGTGTGCCAATCTGGGGCTGGTTTAGCTCACTGAGCTAAATCGCTGACTTTTATAGCAGACCAAGCAGGCCAGCAGCACGGTTCGATTCCCGTACCAGCCTCCCCGGACAGGCGCCGGAATGTGGCGACTAGGGGCTTTTCACAGTAACTTCATTGAAGCCTACTTGTGACAATAAGCGATTTTCATTTTTCATTTCAATCTCGTGGGACAAGATTAAAGACGAGAAATTGACTGCTTCTTGCCCTGTTTTTTTTAGCACCTCAGATAAAGAGCTGATGAAAAAGGGAAAAAGGAAAGTTTTGTTTTTCTCTTTCCCTTTGGGCATCAGCTGTTCATCATTCTGTCATTCACACCCCCTCTAGTCATCCTTTTTGTTCCTCTACTTGTCAAAATTACAACTCCCTTTGGCCCTGAACTTTTAACCCTTTTTCTCATTTAATCTCTCCCCTGTCCCACCATATCAAAGCCCTTCTTCTTTATCAAATATTGTCCTGCCCATTGCACGCTTAAAAACTATTCTACCCCTTCCCAGTTGTGGTGAAACATCATTGACCTGAAACACAGTGCTTTCCTGTCTGTCGGCTTGCAGGCTGGGAGCTGATAAAATCTAGCGAGTCCGCTGCCTACCTGCTCACCCTGACCTGCCTGAAATTTTACAGGGATGGAAGTGGAGCGGCTTGTTGACCCTTAGTCCTATTGAGATCCTTCAGTGGCAAGTTAGTGGCTATCTAAGGGCTTCATCATGCTCCTGCCACTATTTTACCTACAGCCCTTGCAGGCCCACGTCAAGCAGGTAATCTGGCAGCTTTAGCCCAACGGGCTGGCATCAGGCAAGTGGAGGGTGTGGGGGGTGGGAAACCTCCTCTGTGGGTGCCCCATGTTCATTGTAGGCACTCCCTTAAACTTATCTCTATACCTTCCCTATCTGGCCTATCAAACCTGGCCCCCACCACTTTAACCCCTTCGCAAAGACTTCTCAGCCTGGACCTGGCAATAACCTGGACTTACAATGTCAGAACTAGCTGTATTCCCAGAAGTGGCCAACGCTCCTGCCCGGCACAGCTGGGACTACAAATAGGCTAACCTAAGGTTGGCAGCTCTAAGGTGGGACTTACTCCCACGATAGGGGTGGAAGTAACACCTTAAGGAAAGTAACACTGCTCCCAACATTAATGATCTGAGAGGTAGCTATTATTGTGGCGGCCGGGCCCACCACCGACCTTTCAGCTGGATGGTCAGGAACTATGCCACTCTGTGAAAGCTGCCCATTAACTCTGTTTCTCTGAATGCTGCCAGATCTACTGTATTTTCAACATTTATATTTCAGATTTCCAGCATCTGCAACATTATGGCTGTGGCAGAAAGAAGCCAGTACCAGAGCAGACTTGATATATCTGATACACAGCACAACTCAAACGACCGAAACAATCCTCTTATTGACTGAACTGGACTGATCTGATCACTTCACACTGCCTCTCTACTGACCCCTTCAGCCGATGCTTGTGTCTATGTATTTACATTGTTTATTCATGTTTGCCTTATGTATTTTTCTCATGAATGGAATGATCTGTCTGAACTGTATGCAGAACAATACTGTTCACTGTATCTCGGTATACGTGACAATAAACAAATTCAATCCAATCAAAGTAACTTTGGATAAATTACCTATTTTTTTTAATGCCTTGAATTCCCATTTTGCTCCATTATTTCATAAAAATCATAGAATTTACAGTGCAGCAGGAGTCGATTCAGCCCATCGAGTCTGCACCGGCCCTTGGAAAGTGCACCCTACTTAAGCCCAGGCTTCCACCATATCCCCGTGACCCAGGAACCCGACCTAACCTTTTGGACGCTAAGGGGCAATTCAGCACGGCAAATCCACCTATCCTGCCATCTTTGGACTGTGGGAGGAAACCGTAGCGCCCGGTGGAAACCCACACAGAAACGGGGAGAAAGTGCAAAGTCCAGACAGACAGTCACCCGAGGCCGGAATTGAAACTGGGACCCTGGAACTGTGAGGCAGCAGTGCTAATCACTGTGCCACCGTGCCGCCCCAAATGAATGACGGGACAATTCAAGTTGTTTAGGGCAAGAAATGGTCTTTGTCAATGTTAAACTATCGTAATTCACAAAACCCCTGACTTATAATTTGCTATCAGAAAGAAGCACCTTGCCTTTCTTACCTTTGAGTCAAAAGGTTGTTGGTTCATATCCATCTCCAGAATTTGAGTCTGGAATCTAGGCTGATACTTCAATGCAGTGCTGAGCGAGTGCTTAAGGTGCTATCTTTCGGCCAAGACTTTGACGTGGTGGATACAGACGTTCCATGTCACGTTTTGATCTAATCAGAGGGAGTGAGCAAGGGTGTAAGTCACCTCTAACAAGCCAAGTTGAATGTTTTTCAGAAGTGACAAACATATTGAACAACGTAGTGTCTGCGGATGTTATTGTGTGGGCGTCCAGAAGGCATTTGAAGGAACTCAACAACAATGAAAGTGCATAGAATTGTAGGCAATCTATTGGTTTGAAAAAGGAATTAGTTAGGAGGTAATTAAGAGGCAAAGTAAGGATAAGACCATAAGACCATAAGTCATAGGAGCAGAATTAGGCCACTCGGCCCACCGAGTCTGCTCTGCCATTCAATCATAGCTAATATTTTCTCATCCCCATTCTCCTGCCTTCTCTCCATAATTGATCCCATTAATGAGCATGTGCACACATTGGCAGGATGCTACTCGCAGTTTTACCTCGGATTCGGAATGGGGCCACCGCGTTTCATTCTATTGAAATTAGGACTTGGATGAAGGAATGGAGAGCTGCATATCCAAGTTTGTTGATTACCCAAAGTTAGGGGGCGGAATTCTCCGCTCCCGGGAAAAATCGGGAGGCCGAGTTTCACGATGGCCTCGGAGGCCGCTCCTCGCCCCCTATTCTCCCCTCCCGGCGGGGCTAGGAGCGGAGCTCCATAACTCTCAGCCGCCTGGCGGCGCGCCGAGAGTGATGCGACAGCGGCGCCTATGTGACATCAGCCGCGCATGTGCATGTTGGCCGGCTCCAACCCACGCATGCGCGGCTGACGTCACTACGGCTGACAGCTCGAACCCGCGCATGCGCGGTGGCCGTCTTCCCCTCAGCCGCCCCGCAAGACATGGCGGCTTGATCTTGCGGGGCGGCGGAGGGGAAATAGTGCGTCCGATTGGGACGCCGGCCCGACGATCGGTGGGCACCGATCACGGGCCTGTCCCCTCCCGAGCACAGTCGTGGTGCTCATTCCCCACCAGGCGCCCTACAAGCCCCAAAACGGGCATCTGACGGCGATTTCACGACGGCAGCGACCAGGTGTGGTTGCCGCCGTTGTGAAACGGTCGGAAACGGCAGGCCGCTCGGCCCATCCGGGTCGGAGAATCGGCGGTCGCCGTGAAAAACGGCGAGCGGTGATTCTTCCGAGCGGGGGGGGGTGGGAGAATCGCGGGGGGTGCCAGGGGGTCGTGAAATTAGTCGGGGGGCCCTCCCGCGATTCTCCCACCCGGAGTGGGGAGCGGAGAATTGCGCCCTGGGTGCCTCAGTAAATAATGTAGAGGAGAGCAGAAACCCCAAAGCCGCACTAATAACTGAAGCAAATGGACAAAATTGTGGCAGCTGGGATTCAAAGTTGAAATCTGAGGCCATCCACTTTTGGACATAAGAAAGCTGGGTCAGGGCTTTTTCTGAATGTTGTGAAATTATTAACTATCGGGAAACAGAGAACAAAGAACAAAGAAAGGTACAGCACATGAACAGGCCGTTCGGCCCTCCAAGCCTGTGCCGACCATGCTGTCCGTCTAAACTAAAATCTTCTACACTTCCGGGGTCCGTATCCCTCTATTCCCATCCTATTCATGTATTTGTCAAGATGCCCCTTAAAAGTCACTATCGTCCCTGCTTCCACCACCTCCTCCGGCAGCGAGTTCCAGGCACCCACTACCCTCTGTGCAAAAAACTTACCTCGTACATCTCCTCTAAAACTTGCCCTCGCACCTTAAACTTATGCCCCCTAGTAATTGACCCCTCTACCCTGGGAAAAAGTCTCTGACTATCCACTCTGTCTGTGCCCCTCATAATTTTGTAGGTTAGGGGGTCCAAGCACAGAAATCACTAAAAAACTAGTAACAGGTACAAACATTATTTTGAAAGGCAAATGGGATGTGAGATTTCACCTCAATCGAACGGGAATAAAAAGTGTTTTGCACAGAGCTGTGGTTGGACGTTGGGAATACTGCATTCCATTCTTGGAAAGGTGCATTGGACTTGCAAGAATGCGTCAGAGTATCACTAGAATATTACCAAGCCTAAAAGGTTTAAATTATCAGACAGGCTGCATAGATTGTATTTGCTCAAACGTGAATGTATAAGGGGTGATCTAAGCGAAATGTTTAAATTACGAAGGGGTTGGGAGGGGCAGGCAACGCAGTAAATTAAGGCTTAGGGAGTTGGGCGGTGATGCAAAAAAGCTCTTTTTCACACAAAGAGTCATAGAAATCTGCAACTCTCTCTCCCTCAATATTAAGGCGAGGGGTCAATTGAAAATTTCAAGACGGAGATTGATAGAATTTTATTCAGCAAGGTTATTAAGGGTTACTCGACGTAGGTCGATAGAGTTGCAGATCAGGTTCGAGGAGCTGAATGGTCTATTCATTTTCCTGTGTTCCGTTTTGCATAAGCGCAGGAAATCTTTTTTGGGAGTTTTTGTTAACGTTCACCCAGCACCATAATACCATAAGACATAGGAACAGAATTAGGCCATTCAGCCCATCGAGTCTGCTCGGCCATTCAATCATGGTGGATATGTTTCTTATCCCCATTCTCCTGCCTTCTCCCCGTAACCCCTGATCCCCTTATTAATCAAGAACCTATCCACCTCTGTCTTAGAGACACTCAGTGACTTGGCCTCCATAGCCTTCTGGGGCAGAGTTCCACAGATTCACCACCCTCTGGCTGAAGAAATTCCTCTTCATATCAGTTTTAAAGGGTCGTCCCTTTGGTCTGAGGCTGTGCCCTCGAGTTCTATTCTCTCCAACCAGTGGAAACATCCTCTCCACAGCCACTCTATCTAGGCCTCTCAGTATTCTGCAAGTTTCAATGAGATCCCCGCTCATCCTGCTAAACTCCGTTGAGTAAAAACCCAGAGTCCTCAACCACTCCTCATATGACAAGCATCAAACAGATTACCCTGGTACACATTGATGTACATATTGTTCTCTTCTGTGTAAATTTATTGCGGTGTTTGGCTGCAAATAAGATGCACAGTTCTCTGACGTGTTCTTCCACCATGTTCCCAGAGAACCAAAGCTGAAAATATTCTTTTTTTAATCATTAAAATTGGAAATAAAAGGAATGTTTATAGTACAGAGTAAATGTTGTTAGGGTGAATCTCCTGCCCTGACCCTTAGCTTGACGGAAGCAGAGATTTGAGAATTGGACACAGATGCCAATGATCCCATCCTATAGCATTTGCAATGTTCTGCTGGCTAACTAGAAATGAATTGAATGAAGGGTTGTTGTATACTGCTTCGATAGCGTAACAACATAAGGCTCGCTTGAAAAGAAAGCCACCTGCCATTGGGTTTCACACCTTCATTGCTGATAACTGGGTGACATTTGCTCCTTCATTTCTTTCATTTTCGAACTGATAAAGTTTTCAAAAACTCAGCAAATTTTAAGAAGTGTTTAGCAATCCTTTTGGATCTTACCGGATATGGACACCGATGCTCGTAGGTTCGAAACATGTGTTTCCATGGGAACAGTTCCCTCCGAGGTTGGGGAGTTGACACTCCAACCAGATGTCAATCATTATGATTAGATTTTTGTCTGGGAAACGTTCTGATATGTTTGGTATGATTAACCGAAGTAGGCAGCACGGTGGCGCAGTGGTTACCATTGTTGCCTCACGGCGCTGAGGTCCCAGGTTCGATCCCGGCTCTAAGTCACTGTCCGTGGGGAGTTTGCACATTCTCCCAGTGTTTGCGTGGGTTTCACCCCCACAACCCAAAGATGTGCAGGGTAGGTGAATTGGCCACTCTAAATTGCCCCTTAATTGGAAAAAATGAATTGAGTACACTAAATTATTTTTTTAAATGATTAGCTGAAGTATCAATACACCATAAATTGGCATAGATGCGGAAGAATAGCCGGTGAAGAAGGCAGAAATGCTACAATGATGCACCAGGGGAAACATTTAGGAGTTGGGCTTAAGGCATATTACTGATAGAGGGGCAGGTTACCCGCCTCCTCAGCCGCCTGTTTCTCAGCAGCGTGCCGTCAGTGGTAGTGTATTCTCCATTCCCGCCGCCGGCCAATGGGACTTTCCATTGTAGCCACCCCACGCCGCCGGGAAACCGCCACGGGCGGGGGGTGCACTGTCGGCAGAACTGCAGACCCAGCTAGTGGGGAATTCACCCCAGAGTGTGAATAGAGAGCTTTACTCTATGTTAATAGCCCTGATTGATCCTGGGACGCCAAACTAAATGACCCGTTTGAAAGTGTTTCATTCTTATTTTTTATAAATTTAGAGTACCCAATTCATTTTTTCCAATTAAGGGGCAATTTAGCATGGTCAATCCACCTACCCTGCACATCTTTGGGATGTGGGGGCGAAACCCACGCAAATATGGGGAGAATGTGCAAACTCCACACAGATAGTGACCCACAGCCGGGATCAAACCTGGGACCTCAGCGCCATGAGGCAGCTGTGCTAACCACTGCGCCACCCGTGCTGCCCCAAAGAATTTCATTCTTAAATCAAAACCTATCTTTAAATACACCAAGTCTTGACTAAGATTCATCTCACAGGTGACGGGGAGTTAATAACTCATGGTGGCACGAATTCAACTGTGATTAAATTCTGCAGCACTCTTTATTGAAGGGCTTACTCGCTCAATAAATTTTACATTCCAGAACTTCCCCTTGAATGCCACTTTTGTGGCATCAAATGGGCTATCACGAGAAAATATATATTACTTTATAACTATATCAATTTTATTTTAGCTGGGGCTATTGCAATCATTGAATTTTATTACATGGAATGTCTTTATAGAAAGCAGTTTTTTAACCTCTTTCTAGAAAATTTGGCCTGTTCTTTTGAAAATTCTATTACCATAAACTAAAATCAGAAATTATGGTCAAGCAACACTTCCAACAAACATATATTTTAATAACTTGTCACAGGGATAGTTCAATTTTCCAGCATTCTGACTTTTTAATGAGAAAATAAATCTATTTTACTATGTTTTCATGAATCCCTAGACTTCGTGGCTGATAACTGGGTTACATTTGCTCCTTCATTTCTTTCATTTCCGAACTGACAATTTTAAAATATGTTTATATTAACAATCCCAAGGACAGTTGCTGCGAATGGTTCGACACGTTTACCTGTGCAAATGAGCCAGGCGGCTTCATGTGATCCCTGGTCTGTGGTAAATCAACTGATCTGAGGTGGCAGCACCCAATGTTCTCCTCAGCGCCCCTGGCTAAAGCAAGGAAAATTGGCCAGAGTGCAAACTCCTCTTCATTATCCAGCAACCCCTGCTGAAAAGCATCATGTGAGATGGGGGAGGGGGCGCTATGATGGGCTCCCCCTACTGTTGAATAGCCGATGAGGCTCATGCATGAATAATGACCACTTGGACAAGATGCCATTTGGCCCTCAGCTAATGTAGAACAGTAACGGTACATGCAGGAGAACAAGGGATAAGGCGAGAAATGGTGAAGATATCAATTTCATCTAGAAGTGGGATAAGGATTAGTTTGAAACATATACAGAGGCAATTTAATGGAGTCAGACACTGGAATAATACAAATAAAAAATCACCAATGAACATCAATGGGCGGGATTTACCAGCCTCGTTGCGCCTGACCTGGTGACGTGACTCGGCCATTGAATTCTGTGAAAGGCCTTTCGCGAGATTCGTGATGCTTGAGGCGTCTAGCGAGATTCAACCGAACCTCACGAGTCATCGCGATCTGGATCTCGCTATCACTGGGTGTGATCCAGATCAGCATATTTAAATAAGCGATTAGACTCATTAAAATATGTCTGCGCTGTATTCTCCTGGGGTCTGATAACTGACGGCCTCACCAGCGAGGCCTCGACTGGTGCTGTTTCGTACCATTTCACACAAATGTGGAGCAGTCGTAATGGTACTGGGGGGCAGTCTCCCGGGCCATTGGAGACCTCCCCCCAGGCTCAGGGCAGGGTGGGACCCTGGCACTCCCACTGGCACCCGGGCACTTAGACACTGCCAGCCTGGCACCTTGGCACTGCCACCAGACATCATGGCAATGACGGTGCCTGTGCCTGCATGGCACTGCCAGGCTGGAATAGACAGTACCAGGCTGGCAGTGCCAAGTTGCCAGATGCCTGGTTGCCCATGCCAGGGGTCGGGCCCAGGGTACACTGCTCTTAAGAGGTTGCGTGGGAGGGGGGGTTCGGGGGTTCGAGGAGCCTGGAAGAGATAAGTTAGGTGCAGTGATGGGGACGGGGAGGAGGGTTCTGGAGGCTGCGGATTAGGGCTGCCTTTAATAATGGTGCCCCGATCTGTGAGTACTCTTCCCACACTGGTGAGCAGAGCTCGTCATTATTGGAAACTTTCTAAGTGTGGCATCAACGAGGCGAAATAGCAGGATGTTTCTCTCCGCAGCAGCCCACACTGCCACACGTGCCCAACAGCGGACTCTGTTATTTTCCCGTTGAATCGAGCCCAAGGGTTATTTCAGCCATAGGGTGAAAGCAGGCATTGAGTAGGTGCTGATATTAAAGTCTGAATTTTGCGGGCAATTTTTGGGGCTAATTGAGATAATTCATGATTTGAATGTGCCTACAGGTGTGAACCAGAAACCTGCAGGTTTAGCCCCCAAGTGTGATTAGAGGCCATTATCCTGGAGCAGAATGTCCGCTTCCACTAAAGATGTGGAGTGCTGTGGCTTACACACAGCACTGGGTTTCAGGTTTGCCCAGGGACCCAATGTTGGGGCGCGGTGCTGGAGGTCCTCATGGAGGAGGTTTCCTCACGCTCCTGTCCTCTTCTCCTGCAGCGACTGGCCTCGGACGTGTCTACCTCCCATCCCAAACCCAATTCACTGGGGACTCCTTGCTAGGCGCCACTGAGCAAACACCCCTTTTTCTCCTGCTGAACCCTGTAAAGTATATTAGCACAGCAAGGACAGCATGGTGGCGCAGTGGTTAACACTGTTGCCTCATGGCAACTAGGACCCGGGTTCTCCCAGCCCCAGGTAATGTCCATGTGGAGTTTACACATTCTCCCTGTGTTTGCATGGGTCTCACCCCCACAACCCGAAGATGTGCCTGGTAGGTGAATTGGCCATGCTATATTGCCCTTTAATTGGAAATAAAAGTAAGAAGTCTTACAACACCAGGTTAAAGTCCAACAAGTTTGTTTCAAACACTAGCTTTCGGAGCACTGCTCCTTCCTCAGGTGACAGACTTTAACCTGGTGTTGTAAGACTTCTTACTGTGCTCACCCCAGTCCAACGCCGGCATCTCCACATCATGGAAATAAAATAATTGGGTGCTCGAAATTTAGGGCAGCACGGTGGCACAGTGGTTAGCACTGCTGCCTCTCAGCGCCAGGGACCTTGGGTGACTGTCTATGTGGAGTTTAAACTTCTTTCCGTGTCTACGTGGGTTTCCTCCGGGTGCTCCGGTTTCCTCCCACAGTCCAAAGATGTGCAAGTTAGGTGGATCGGCCATGATAAATTTCCCCTTAGGGCGTAGTTTCAGGAATAGACCGGGGGGATTGGGCCGAGGTAGGGTGGTCTTTCAAAGGAGCGGTGGAGACACAATGGGCCGAACGGCACTCTTATGCAATGTACTGATTCTATGAAAGTATTGTCATTCTATTCTAACTCATGCTTTTGGAGAAAGCCTCAGAGCATTTTCAGAACATTTCACAGAAAGTCTCACATTGAGTTTCAGAAAACAGCAGGACCATTCCAGGAGCATTGATTATGAAGCAGTCCTGTCAGGAGAGAGTGGCCTGTTAAATTGCACTTGAAATTACCACTAACATGGTGTTTACTCGTCACCATTAAGTTGATGTCAGCCACGGAAATGCCATGCAGCCTCTTTTATGAGCACTAGCAGACGTTTTAAGTGGGACTCAGTTATTAAACAAGCCTCCAGGCAGCCAACTGTTCCCTGCACTGACTTCAACTCCTTTAGAAAGATGATGCCGCGTGCAAAACTGACGTTTTAAGCTTATAAGATTGCATCGTGGCTATCACTTCACCCCTCACTCTGCCATCCGTACACAATCATTATCAGCTTCTGTTTTCCTGATTTTAGTGTGAGGGGTTTTGGAGAAATGTAAAAGCTGGAACTTGGAAATGGATTGAGCTGAATAGTATCTCCTCATTCCTTCAATTATGTGTCATCTAATGTGACTGCAACAAGAAAAAACTGTTGCACAAATCATTCACATGATGTTTCGAAACAGGACTGAAGGTGAAAAGGCAAAATATAACTTTTAGAAAAATATCTGAATAGTTCGGAAGAACTAGGGTAGGATTCTCCGTCCAGTGAGGCCGGAATTGCGAAACGTGATTGGACGGAGAATAATGCGTGAGGCACAGGGCAGCACGGTAGCATTGTGGATAGCACAATTGCTTCACAGCTCCAGGGTCCCAGGTTCGATTCCGGCTTGGGTCACTGCCTGTGCGGACTCTGCACATCCTCCCCGTGTGTGTGTGGGTTTCCTCTGGGTGCTCCGGTTTCCTCCCACAGTCCAAAGATGTGCAGGTTAGGGTGGATTGGCCATGATAAAATTGCCCTAAGTGTCCAAACTTGCCCTTAGTGTTGGGTGGGGTTACTAGGTTATGGGATAGGGTGGAGGTGTTGACCTTGGGTAGGGTGCTCTTTCCAAGAGCCGGTGCAGACTCGATGGGCCGAATGGCCTCCTTCTGCACTGGAAATTCTATGATAAAAATCGTGGACAGTGCCCGGCACCTGATGGAATGCCATGCTCCGGTGCCTCGACAGCGGTGTCAATAAGTCCTACTCCGCACCTGGCAGTTCATTAACGGGCCTGAGCCAGTATTCCCCGGGGCTCCCGCAATCCTCCGCCTCCACCAGGAGGAATTACTGACGGCGACGTTCACTTGTGGCTTTAAAAATTGGGAAACAGGCACAGTGGCTGCTGAGAGCATGAGGAGGTCGGGCATGTGCCCAGAGGCGCGGCTGTGGGCTGCCGGTCTTGCCACTGGCAGGGTTGGCTGGCAAGGGGGTGGGGTGGGGGGATGCAGCAGGGATGGGGGTGGGGGGGGGAGGGTGACCAGGTGATAGACCCCCAGGACTGGGGTAGTGTTCAGGCATGGACCGCCATTGCAGCGGCCTGCAAGGCAGCCATCTTGCTACACATCCCACTGACCACCTACCATGATTGCGCAGTGTGACACCCGCCGTATGAGCATACCCCCCTCCACCCACAGCTGTACGCCAGCTGGCGGCAGGGCATCACGCAATGGCAATGCCCACAGTAACCCCTAAAAGGGAACCGGATGGCTGCCGCAGCGTGTACTGCTGGCATGGGTGATGCTAGCCGGCAGGGATGGGTGCCAGGATCAGAGGGGGTATGAGGGTGTAAAGGTGGGAGAGGAGGGAGGGGAGAGATAGACATGTGGGGCCGGGGCTGCACTGCAGGCAGGGCCACTGTATAGCCCGTGGGACCTGGTTGGGCACGGCGATACACACCTTACTAACATGTCTGTCTTTTACCCCCTGCAGACAATGGACTTTGGAATCCTACCAGGAATGGTAGGGTAGGGGCTGGTTTAGCTCACTGGGCTAAATCGCTGGCTTTTAAAGTAGACCAAGCAGGCCAGCAGCACGGTTCGATTCCCGTACCAGCCTCCCCGGACAGACGCCGGAGTGTGGTGACTAGGGGCTTTTCACAGTAACTTCATTGAAGCCTACTCGTGACAGTAAGCAAATTTCATTTCATTTCATAGCCTTCATCCTGGTTGCCACAGATTTGGGGGATGTAGTGAGGCTGCATGAGCAGGAGCCATTCGGGGGGGACCCTGCAGCAGTAGAGTCTGACCCAGAGGAACAGGAGGCAGGCGTTGAGGCTGGAGTGCCAGCCGACCAGCAGGCCGAGGAGGAAGTGGGAAGAAGGCACCGCATTAAGCCTCCTGTGTACCGGCAGCACCTGTCATTCGAGGACCTGCTGGACCAGACATGCCGTCGAAGATTCCGGCTGGGCAGAGGGACAGTGAAACATATCTGCTGGACCATGCCACACCTGGAAGCACGGGGGCATTTGGGAGGACACCTGCTCCTGGTGGCCGTCAAGGTGATGGTCGCCCTGAGCTTTTACACCTCGGGGTCCTTCTGGGTACCAAGTGGGAACCTGTCTGGAATCTCACAGAGCTCGGTGCACAGGTGCATCCGCGACGTAATGGAGGCCCTATATACCGCTCGGCACAATATATCAAATTCAATGCGGTCAGAGCCCATTAGGTTGCCCGGGCTGTGGGGTCTACTGCCATTGCTGGGATGCCCCAGGTCCAGGTGGTGATCGATGGGATGTATGTCCCCCTTTGAGCATGGGCCAGTCCTCACAAACCGGAAGGGGTTCCACTCGATGAACATGCAGCTGATGTGTGACTATGAGCTGTGCATCATGCACGTCTGCACCCGATACCCGAGCAGTGAGCATGACGCATTCATCCTGAAACACTCGACGGTTCCCGACCTCTTTGAGGCGCACCCCCGGCTGAAAATACACATCTTGGGGCGGGGTGAATAAGAAAGCTCAGAGTGTTACACAGCTGGACGTGGGCAGCAGATGGAGTGGGCAGCAGGTGGTAGCCTCCTTCCCACCCTGGGGAACAGAGTGGCCCGCCTCTCATCCACGGCATCCAACAGCGGTCTCCGGCTCTGTGTCCTCCGCAAACACGGGGTGTCGCTCTCCATGCTGCCACCTTGTTGCGATGAATGTGTTGCTAATATACAACGTGTCTGCCTCTCGAGTGTCAATCCCGACACCAGTGAATCGGACATGGTTTCCATTCGAATCGATCGTGTTGCACATGGCATCGGTCCTAGCCCATTGACGGGTCATAAATTGCTCCGGGACAGGTGCCAATCTAGTTGTCGTAAAAGTCCGCCGATTCAGCCCCGGCATCAACACTTAGGGCGAAATTACCCCCTACCCGGTGGGGCGGGGGGTCCCGGCGTAACGGAGTGGCGCCAACCACTCCGGCGTCGGGCCTCCTCAAAGGTGCGGAATTCTCTGCACCTTTAGGGGCTAGGCCCACGCCGGAGTGGCTCCCGCTCCGCCGACCGGCCATGGTTGGTGTGGGTCCGCGCATGCGCCAGAGTGTCAGCGGTCGCTGACGTCACCACCGGCGCATGCGCGGTGGAGGGGGTCTCTTCCGCCTCCGCCATGGTGGAGGCCATGGCGACAGCAGAAGAGAAAGAGTGCCCCCACGGCACAGGCCCGTCCGCCGATTGGTGGGCCCCGATCGCGGTCCAGGCCACCGTGGCGGGATCCCCGGGGTCCGATCGCCCAGCGCCCCTCCCCCCCCGGGCTCCGGGGCCCGCTCCCGCCGCCTGCTCCCCCGGCACAGAGGTGGTTTAAACCTCGTCAGCGGGAGAGGCCTAACAGCGGCGGGACTTCGGCCCATCGCGGGCTGCAGAATCGCCGCAGGGGGCCCGCCGATTCCCGGGTGGCGGAGAATTCCGGCCATGTTGGGGGCAGGATTTACGTCGGCCCCGGGCGGTTCCCCGATCCTGCGGGGGGTCGGAGAATTCCGCCCTTAGTTTTTGAAACGGTGAATCCCGCTGCTAATACCTCCCACTGTAACCTTCATGTTTAATTTATTTACTGAATCAGTGCTGCTTATTCACGTGCTACTATGGCCACCAGATTACACCAGAGCACACGGACAATTTATTGGCAAGGTATTGCAAAGTTCCCAATTATTTACAGAGTCGAAAAAGGTCATTTGGTATTTATGCCCCACACCAGCCTCCTCAAACCCTTCCTCATCTAACCCCATCAATATATCCTTCAACATCTTTCCCTCTCATAGGCTTATGTAACTTCCGTTGAAATGCATCTGTGTTACCTGACTCAAATTCCCCTTCTAGTGAGTGCTAATGTTGGTGGTCGTAGTTAGGAGGCAGAGATCTGTAATGCTGCATCCTGTGAATAAACCTACAGTCAAGGAAAAAGACCTGTGTTTTACCATCTGGCCTTGATCCATTTTACAAGAAGTTCCATGTGCCAACCATTCTCTGGGTAAACAGCTATCACCTGAATTCCCTGTTGGATTTATTAGTGACCGTCTTATATTCATGTCTTTCCTGCAAGTGGAAACATTTCTCGATGCCTATTCCCAATCAAACTCTCATATCTTAAAGATCTCTATCAAGTCACCTCTCTTTTCAAGAGAAAAAATGCCGAGCCTCTTCAACTTCTCCTGATAAATTTATTCTCTCGATTCTGGTATCAAGGTTGAGAAACATTATAGACTTTCTGCCGTGCCTGTACGTCCTTTTAATAATATGGATGTCAGGAATGTGCGCAATTGCCTAATGATGAGTGGGTACAAGTTTAACAAATCTTCTGCTTTCCAATTCTCCCTCTCGAAATGACTCCCAATGCTCGGTCTTTTTAACTTGCATCACTACTTCTAATGATTAGTAAATGCGTATCCCTAGTCTCTTTGCCCTGCTACCTTAAGCGGTATGTAGCCTCTCTGCACATTGTACCAAAACACACACTGCACATTATCTATACTGAAAATCTCTTGCTTATTGCACACTCTATCTGCCAGTTTATCAACGTCCTCTTTTATTTCGTGTTAACTACTTCCCTAACTTGGTGCCCTTCACAAATGTACTTACAATCCCGCATCCAAATCATTAATGTGAATTACAAACAACTGTGGTCCTAGCACTTGTGGAACACCGCTTTCGACCTTCTGCCAGCCTGCGTCGCTGCCTTTAACTCCTAATTACTGTTTCCTGTTCTGTAACCAGCTTTTCATCCACTCGA
Organism: Scyliorhinus canicula; assembly: GCF_902713615.1. Classification (NCBI taxonomy): domain Eukaryota; kingdom Metazoa; phylum Chordata; class Chondrichthyes; order Carcharhiniformes; family Scyliorhinidae; genus Scyliorhinus; species Scyliorhinus canicula. The sequence goes on from NC_052159.1 coordinate 142,788,159, forward strand.
CTAGGGCTACCTGCCCCCTGACTCTTACAGATTATGTTTGTATTTGGCTCCCTTCAATACTTTGATATAACTGCTGCTGTTTTTCAAGAAAAAAAATAGCAGCTAAAGTTAGGCAAAGCTTTACGCTAAATAAAAATAGGCAATGGGCTTCAGTACTCTTTTGGTACTAAGCGACCTCATTAGGAAAGCTTTTTCTGACAATAGTTTATCCCCTGCAGCCAATTCTGTACTTCATTGTAATTAAATCCCAGTGTTCACCAGGGGCTCTAACCAGGCCACATCTCCCAGTATCGCTATCCAGGTACCGCTGCAGCTAATTCTGAGTGTACATCTACATCATTATCTCCTGGTGAACTCTGACATGTACTGCTTTAGAGGCCCAGATGAAAGTGCTTCCTCTTCACTCTGGCGCTGGGAGTCTGGGGGATTGTGGAGCACAGCAAATCACATAGGACTCACAATCAGCATCATCCGCTTTGAAGCCTCTTTCAGCTGGGAGGACATGAATGATTCATATTTCTTTCAGCACACAGCAGAGAGAGAGAGAGAGAGAGGGGTAGAAAAAAGAGCAAAGCATGTGTATATTATTGGCTATTGCATATCCCATATGCTTCTGAGTTAAGAAAATTGCGCACAACAGTTTTTTTTTGCCATTGAGTCAATGCCCATAAATAAAACCTTTTTTGTTAATGTTGAATCAGTAATTTTGTTTAAATTGAGTGTTCCAAATACATAAATTTATGTCTAAAACTTGCGATGTACAGTGGAATCATTCAACGAGTTTAAAAATCATATGGAGAATCTGGGGAAAAATACATTCGATAAATCTTTAATCATTGTTTTCTTGAATTAGAAAATTTCAGAAACTATTGCATAATTATAGCTTTTTAAAAATTCTCTGCTTCAGAAGAAATCCAACTTCCCTTAAATCAAAAGGTGGACAACATCGTAACCAAACTCCACTTCGTCGAGAAAAATAAATGTTCCACATCTAACATGATGCTGTCATAAAAATATTAATCATGGAATTAATTTGGGAAGCAACAGTAAGCCATACGTTTTCAAGAGAGGTTTTTCCACATAAAACCCCTTCGAACTGCAGAAGGGTTTTCTGACAGCTCCTCCAAAGACTTCAGATGTCTTTTGTCACCCAGCGCACACTCTGTTATGCGTTTTCTTGCTCTCTACGGCAAGCCGGATCAAAATCTTAGACATTTGTAAATGTGTTTTCGGCTGAGATCAAAATGCAGTCTTGGGAATTGCTGCAGGATAAAGAATAGCAAACTGATAGCTCAGACATTTGTTTAAACAACATAGCACATGACTTGATATCTTTGTCCTGAAGCTTACTTATAATAGTTACACGTCCCGCAAAAAGTGACCACGTGGACCCCGGTTGAGCTCGAAAGCTCTCAATGATTTTATCCAAAGCGCAATTTAACTTCCGTCAGAACCCTCCTGCACAAGAACAACTTTTGTGAGTGGAAACGTCAAGATCTATCAGGTATTTTCAAGTCCACAGAACTACTCAAAATGCAAATTAACGGAAGACTTGAATTGGCACCAGAAGTACGCGACCCCTGTAGGAAGAGAAGGTTTTCACTCGGTGTAAAATTTGTAATAATATAGAAGACAAGCAACTTCTTACCTGGATAGTATTTGATTTTGAGTAAAATTTAAATCTGTAACTTTAAATGGCTTTTTTGATAATAAAGGTGTGGATCAAACATCTGAATTGAAGTAGACGGTGATCAGAAACAGTTCTTTGATTGCAAATGAAAAAGAAAGGTTCATTCTGTTGGCATTGAGAGCTTGGCTTGACATTTCTCAAACTATGGTGATAAGGGCAGGTCTTTGAACTTGCTGATGATCATTTTTGCTACTTGACAGAAGACCCAGAAAACCAATGAGGAGTGAATATTGTCCAATGCCTGCCTGAACAGGGATGTCCAGTGTGGGGAAAAATATTGAGGCAGAGGTGAGACATACGGCAGCTATAAGAGGCGAGATTGGACAGATCTGAATCCATTGGGCAATCAGCATGTAACAAAGACAAGGCAAAGGACAGTAACACACAGTACATTTTGCCTCTGATTTTCTTTTCATAAATATATTGATGCATTTTTCAGGAAATCATTGTATGCTGTCCTCAGCCTCATATGAAATGCCAATCAGAAATGGCAGAGAGGCTCATCATTGTGACCCTGAGGTTCAGTCTATTAGGTCACAGCAAGAGTTGAGGTACTAATTCCAGAGCTGTGTTGTATTTTTCAGTCGTACTTCCCACTAGAAGCTCATCTGGGATGTAGAAGAGTAGTATTAAAAGAGGCATGGGTGGCAATTGACACAGTCAATACAAAAGGTTAAATTTAATTTGAAGCAGAACTTCAAGGTGAATAGCTGCATAGGATTATTAAGAAATAAAAGTGAATCATGGTGGGTAGAATCTTTGACTTTCCATAATCATATTCCAATCATTCAATGATACAGCACACAAAGTGGCCATTTGGCCCGTAATGTCCTGGTTCCCCAGCGTTGCATTGATGCGCTGGAAAATCCCTCTGGGAAGTTCTCACATAAGGGTTTACCTGGAAATTGTCCAGAAACGCTAACTTCTCCTGGACAATTGCACTGGGCTGGGCACCATCCAACAACGTGGATGGTTCTGATAGGTACCCTGATGGTTACTCAGAAAGAATTAGAGAAAACACAGCACTTCTAACGCCAGAGTAACTATTTAAACACCCAGATCCAGTCTCGCACGGGACATCCCACGTACACACATGACCCCCCCCCCCCCCCCAACGGATCCCCAACCACCCCCACACTCGACCTGACACCCCCCCTCCCCCCACCAGCCAGCATCCCCATCTAGCCCAAAATCCCCCCACCCTGTTCCTGCCCTCCATATCCCCCACCCTACCCCCAACTCCCTTGTCCGACCACCCCCCCCCTCCCCCTCCCCACCATGTAAAGCCGATTAAGTACATTTAAATTTAATAAAATTAATAGAAACCGGGTTCACATGAACCCGATCACGTCACCTGTGGGGTGGCGGGAAAAGTCTCAAACCGAGATCTCGCCGGCGTAAGTGGCCCTTCTACCAGATTTAGTGTCCGTAACAGGATTTGTCCCCATGGGGAACGGGCCCTCTAAATTCTGCCCAACACCGTAACAAAGTTCTACTTTTACATAGAACATAGAACATAGAACGATACAGCGCAGTACAGGCCCTTCGGCCCACGATGTTGCACCGACATGGGAAGTCAAAAACTAAAGGCCATCTAACCTTCACTATGCCCTTATCATCTTATCCAATAAACTTTTAAATGCCCTCAATGTTGGCGAGTTCACTACTGTTGCAGGTAGGGCATTCCACGGCCTCACCACTCTTGTGTAAAAAACCTGCCTCTGACCTCTGTCCTACATCTATTACCCCTCAATTTAAGGCTATGTCCCCGCGTGCTAGCCACCTCCATCCGCGGGAGAAGGCTCTCACTGTCCACCCTATCTAGCCCTCTGATCATTTTGTATGCCTCTATTAAGTCACCTCTTAACCTTCTTCTCTCTAACGAAAACAACCTCAAGTCCATCAGCCTTTCCTCATAAGATTTTCCCTCCATACCAGCCAACATCCTGGTAAATCTCCTCTGCACCCGTTCCAAAGCTTCCACGTCCTTCCTATAAGGAGGCAACCAGAACTGTACGCAATACTCCAAATGCGGCCGTACCAGAGTTTTGTACAGTTGCAACATGACCTCATGGCTCCGGAACTCAATCCCGCTACCAGTTTTAGTTTGTTTTCAATCAGCCTGACGGATATAAATTATTTCAAAGAGCCAGTTCATTGGCTAATGTAAATCTCCTGCTCATCCGAGTACTCTATATAAGTTTAGAACTTCCTCTATCCATTACAGCATTCTTTGGGTAAACCTACTCACTATAGTTGTCTCTGGGGAATAATTATAATCCATGGCTGAATGCCTAACCATAAGAGAGGGTAGGACCTGTAGTAGCTCTGTATTGGACTAGTTTGCAAAATTAATACCTCAACTTTTGGTGTGGTCTATTGGACTGGACATAGGGGTCACAATCACCCTCCGCTGCCATATAGTAATACAGGCATTCCATATGAGGGAAGGCAGTATCCAATTATTTGCAATTCTATTACAGCCCTGTCCACCATGGAAGGCTCAAAGTATAATGTAATTCTGGAATTTAGTATAGATTTAATCTCTGTGAAAGAATGGAATTTGGGCCAGTATTCCTGTGCTGGGTCTGAATGCGATGTGGTAAATTGCAGCCTGCATGCTAATGAGCTAATGTTCTATCCAGGTAGCCAGAGGGATTTTGCAACAGTGTCCCATAACCTACATCTTCTTTCTGCTAGCATAGAACTGTTAGTGATGCCAATTACCTCTGACATCCAAGGAGGAAGTGCTTGGGACAGGTATCATAAAATTGCAATGTCTGCTGACAATGTTGCCCCTTTAATAAACAAACCTGAAGGTACCACTTCCTCATCTAATGCAGCTAGGCACCTCCAGCAAACTTGCAGGTTACCAAATAAATTGGGACAAGACGGAGACACTTTCCCAATAGCTGACCTGTCACCGGAGCCAACCGCCTCAATTCCTATTTAATTGGCTCAGCAAGGGGAGCAAATTACCGGGCATGGTTGGTTTTGAAGAAAGAGTTAGCAGAGGCCAATTTGGTCTCCCTTTCGGGAGATGATGACAATGGATCTAGTTTGACCTACGCACTTGTGGGGCAGAGAAAAGAACTCCCCTCCCAGTCAAATTCCATTATCTCCCCCCTGGATAAACCTCATAAACCTGTACCAAAGGGGGAGGCCGGGCATAAAAATGTAAAATGAGGCAGATGAATTCGGTCCCCTAACTGCGAGACCAATGCTCTCGGTGCTATAGTTACTGGCAACGCACAAAACTTTTATTTTCGAGTTTTATTTCTGACAAAGCTGACAAGGTAAAGTTGTCAGGATGGAATAGTGTAGGTTAGATGTGCAACTGTATGGGATTGACATTCCACTGTACCATCAAACTAGGTTTCAGTTGCTGTTGCTGTCAACGGTTGCAACATTTTGACAAGCTGCTGGGTTAGATTGGGTTAGAAATGTGTGAGGGGTGCAATAAGCAGCCACTAAACAGAAGAACATAAGGGAAGGAGACACTTCCATTTTTTTCCTCACAAGCACTCCATGACCGGCTTATGATTCAAATGAACCTGAGAACACAGGGGTTGGATTTTGACATGTATTGCTGATAACTTCTGAGTTGTAATTTTCGATTCAACTTGTCAGAAAATGAAGGATACAGAAAATTCTCTCTGATATTCCATGTCGAATATGTACAGCTAGCAGATGAGTAGTTTTACAAATGATGATTAATAGTGAAGCTTTCAAACATAAATTTATTTTCCTTTGGAGAATGGGTACATCAGGGAAAGAAGTGGCAAAAAAGGTAATCTACATGTTAGTATGCTTGAGGCCTTTCAAAATCAACTCATTTGCCAATTTGACAGGGACTGAAACTCGGACGGCTATATTCTGAGTGAATCAGTCTGGTTGGGAAAACTGTATTACTGATTCAGCTAAAACCAAACGTATATCAATAACTAATAATGAGGCAGTAAACCTAAATACCTCCAAGCAGTACCGAATATTTAAGCCAATGATGTGCAGCCTACAGCCCTGGGGCCACATGTGACCCATCTGGGTGTGGCCCAGCAGCCATTTTGTTGACCGTTGCCCACACGCAGGGTTGCCACATTCCACCGGTTTCTGTCTGCATAGTTTTTTTTCCAACCGGTATGACTGAAGTGGTACGCACGTAAAGCAAGAGCAGGTGAAGTGAGGTGCGTGTTGACTGCACACGACGTTGACTGCGGGAGCCGTGCGCTCCTTCTGCTTCCAATGTGTTGTTACCATTTGACATTGATAATAATTCTATTAGTATATGAATGATTAAGCATTTTGTATAACTTGTCAAATATTCGGCGTGCATTACATGTATTCAATTTTACTCGTGGGGCCATGGTTTGTGAACAAGCCTGACTTCAATCCTGCAGAGCCCCTGAGATGAAGGAGGGCCACTCATGCGGCCCACTCACTAGCCTCAGTTGCCCATCACTGCTTTAAGCCCTAGGGGTGTATATTGGAGCGATCGCCGCATAAAATCAAATCATTGAGCCCGAATTACTTGTACTGCTCTGATGGAGAAATCACAGATAAGTTTATGTCAGTTCTTTCATGAAGGAGAATATTTTTGAACTGATAGCCCTTTCAGAATAGGAATTCAGAGACTTTGACACAGAAATTGTGCTTTTTGAAGGAACCTTCTCTCATCTCGTCACGCAATAAATGCGAGACACTTCACTTGTCTGCAATACGTTTGTCCCTCAGTATTTTGATAATTCGGGTTCAGAAGAAATCGTTTCATTCATTTACATTGTTTAATTTACCGGGAAAGGGTTCTGATCAAACACCCTCCCTGCCGCCTTGGCATTTTTAAATGTGGCATAATTCACGTATGTGCTGTTTTGAACACCAGTCTGTCACCACCTGGAAAAAGAAAAAGTCACATTAAATTTTGATATGACTCTTAATCATAATTCACATAACCAACCATTTTGTAAAACTAACCAAGATATTGAGGGAGGAAGAGAACAAGGGAAAGGTCAAAAGTAGAGATTCTTATCTGCTATTATACAGAAACAAATCAAATAAACTGTCGTGTTTGTTTTTGAACCCGGGATGAGGTGAAAAGTATCGGATCATACGTAACACTTGTACCATTTTAGAAAGAGAATCGCGAGTGAAACAGTTACATGATATTTTATTGGAGAATGTCACGGGGAAATAAATGAGAAATTTAAGCAATTAGATTGTGATACAATGCTTGATCCATGGGGCCGCTTGGTGAACAAGTGGAACCTGAAGCACTCTTGTAAAAATCTGCACTGAGCTTAATTAGAGCTGATTAGGAAGCCACAGGCAGAAAGTGAACATAGGTGAGAAACCTGGAGTTGTTAACGAGAGGGAGATGTGATTTTGTGCTTTACTCATCACGGCTCGCCTGGTCGGATTCTCCTTTCGGAGTGTTTCGCCACCCTGGGCAAGCGCACAGTCACTTCCAGCCCCACAGGCCTGAGAGTCACCACACGAGTGAATTAATCAATGGGCGTGATCTTACGGCCTCGTTACACTCGTGCACAAGCGAAACTGCGCAAGGCACCAAACAGTAATGATGCAACCAGCCCGCTCTCCTCGAAGAAATCGGAATCACGCCGTAGTGCGGCGAGAACCCCATGATCTCCACTTTAGCCCCATTTCCACACAATTAACGAGAGCCACCCGTCATCCAATCGTCTCCCGTCATTCAGCGACCTCCCCAGCGAGTGGTCACGCTGGCGCCGATTAGTAATCCTTTTTAAAAACGTAAACCTGATGGAAGGGCTTCTGTGGGGAGTCGAAGAGGTGAGAAGCCAACTTTGCTCACAGGCAAAGAGCCCTTGGGCACCGGAAGATGGGGGACCCTTGGCTGGAACGGGGAGATCCTCTGCAGGGGTGGACCGCCATGGGAGGGTGAGGAGTGTACTGGGGGGGCAACTGCTCGCTGCTTCATCATGCCAACCCCTGGATTGTGTGAACCCATTCCCGGGGCAGCCCTTGCCCCTGCTACTCTGCCCCCGGGTGACCCATAACCCCCACTGAAGGCTACGGCCTCGAGGGAATTGCCAATCGTGATTAAGTGAGCACTTCACACAACTTAAGTGTATTCCCGTGGCTGGGCTGGCCTCATGGCATGTGGGTGTCATTGCCTAGCATCCCAGTCACAACTTGATGCCTGGTCAATGCCCCAAGAACACTGTGGGAGGAAACACCAAGGATGCAGCAGCAACAGCCGAACACCCAGGGCACGGGACACAGCTTTGGGGACATGCCCATGACCGGAGGGTGGGTGAGTGCCACGGAGAGGGGATCAACACCCTGTCCGGTTGATGTTGTGAGCAGGTGCCCAGGGTACAGGGTCTGGGGCCCGGTGGGGGGAGCCCGCTGCGGCCTGGAGTACATGGAATGGACAGGGCGTCCTGGGTAGGGTGGTGTGGGGGGGATCAGTGGGGGGATGGAGGGTGGGAGCCACCGCTGTTTGTCGGTGTAAAAACCTCTCCCAATGCCTCACAGATATTGAATGGCAGGGATGTCAGATGCAAAGGTTGCTCTAGTGGTGCTGGTGTTACGTGAAGCAGCCAGATGCCGGAGAAGGCGGCAGCAGCAGCAGCATCTACCGATGCTCGAGGCATCGGTCTACGTGTCACACCCTGAGGACCCGGCCATCCATCAGGCCAGGGAGGGGCCCAGAGGGGGAGTCCCATGATATACAGGCGCCATTGGTCATTTGAACAAATGACAGACAACGGAGGCTCTGTCTCAGAAAGGCGACACCTGTGCCATATCTTCACAGACTTGGCACCACTTGGAGGAGGAGGACACCTGCTTCCCGTGGCCGTTAAGGTCACCGCAGCCCTGAGCTTCTATGCCATGGGATCCTTCCAGGGCTCGAGTGGGCACCTGTGGGTTATCTCACAGGCCACAGATGCATCCGGCAGGTCATGGATGCCCTGTACGCCCGGGCAGAAGGTTAGCATAATTTTTGACATGGACCATCCTCAACAGGATGCCCGGGCAGCAGGTTTCTTCACCATCACCGGGATGCCAAGGTCCAGGTAATCATGGATGCCACACATGTTGCCCTGCGCTCACCGGGCCATCTGGGGGTGCCCTATGTTAACCAAAATGGGTTCCACTCCGTCAACATACAACTTGCCTGTGACCACAAGATGAAGATAATGCACGTGTGCGCCCGCTCTGGTGAACGGGCACACACGTGGTTGACTCCTTAAGATGCAGTTCTGATGCCTCGACCACTCCGGTGCTCCATTCCAGTACAACACGCGGAGGGTCGCCCGCTTTGTTGTCATCTGCTGTGTCCTCCACAACCTGGCACAGCAGTGGGGCGACGAGCTGGAAGTTGGTGACGAGGAACATGTGGCCACCTCGGAGAAGGAGGAGGGGGACGGGGATGAGGAGGATGAGGAGGATGAGGAGGCGCCGGAGCAGCAAGGGCTGGAGGACGAGGCTGGGGAGGAACCAGAGGACCTGCCAGAGGCTGCAGGACAGGCATCAGCGGTGAGCGTCCGTCAAGACGGAGGTCAAGGGAGGCCCTCATACTGGCCTGATTCACCTTGGACATGGCCTGGTCCATCGTGGCATTCTTACCCGCCCACCACCCCCATTTCCCACCCTCCCAAGGTATGTGTCACATCACTCCAGTGCGCTGGGACTGTGTCGGCACTGTCCACGGGTCACTGGGGAGTGATAATAACCCGCAGGGAACAGGCTCTGGTGCTCCTCACTCTATGCCGTAGTCTGACCCCGGCTTGTCGCTGATGCTCGCTCACATCCATCATCTGCACGCGGTGATGCGTTGCATAAAAAAGTGACAGAGGCATGCTACTGGTTGTGCACAAGGGTGTTTATTGTTCAATATATGTCCTCACTCTCCTGATGGTGCAGCCCCCCCCCCCCCCCCCCCCCCCCCCCCCCCCGTCCCACCATCTTTCCCATCAAGGGTTTCCTGGTACTGGGTGACATCCCCCAGCGAGACAGGCATTCTGCCGAGATCCCCGGCCATGACCATCAACCTTGTTCGCGGGGGGGGGGAGGGGGGGGGGGGGGGGCTTGTGAGCGCGAATCAGCTGCTGAGCCGGCAATTGGAGCCAGAAGCCCATGAATCCTCGTTAAGTGGACCAATTAACGTTGAATATTGTTGCCGGCCTCGCTGGGGCGAGTGCCAGGAAACTCACAACAATTCCCGCTTGCTAGCACACTTTGAAATTTTTCCGGAGAATCATTCTTGTAGAAATTCCCGAAGACTTTGACCCTTGCCTGCCCAATAATTACAGTCACCAGGTTTGTAAGTTGAAACAGAGTTACTGTTCGTTTATAACCCGAATAATGGTGAAATACGCAGCAATTGGTTAAATATTAATAAGTACCTAACTCATACATTAACTTGTCTCCCCACCCACTCCACACATGCACAAGACAGACAAATGCAGAGGGGGTGGAAAAGGGGAAAGAAACATGAACGCAAGAGAAAAGAGTCTCGTCTTCAGGTGATGGTTCCTTACCGGCTTTCTCCACAGTAAGCTTGTAAATCACAGTCCTTGTTTTTCAGCTCGTACTCACAACTTTCGTGGAGAGACAAAGACTTTGCTCTCAGTTCGTGGTCTGCCTTAGTTCATAAGCTATAGGAGCAGAGTTAGGCCATTCGGCCCATTGGATCTCCTCCCTAGTAATTGCCTTTACCACTACTGTGGTAGAGCTACATATCAAAAGTAATTGTCCTTCAGGCCCCATTTTCAGGAATCCAATGCCCACAGGCTTATAGGAGAGAGATTTAGCTGGCTATTACTAGAAGAGGCTTAGCGACAGATCTCTGGAGAGGAATTAGCTGGATCTTTTACCTCTGTGCTGCCAAAATCAAAAATGAAAGCAAAATCGACCCTCGTGGCTCTGAAAAACATTCCAGAGTGACAGTATCCAATCACCACCTGTTACAGGGCAGAGCACAGCGTATTGAGCCAATTCATTGTCCAGCAGTCAAATCAATCAAACCAAGTCATCCATAATGCCGGCCAGTCAGCAATCACCAGTCGAAAACACCACAGTCTTCTGTCTGAATTGAAGGCACAGGCCACTGCTTCCCTCTGCATTCGCTAAAATGGTAAGCTGCCTAAAAGGCAAATGTCCATAAATCACCAATGGATCAAAAATGTAACGGCAATATTAAAGAAAGGAGGAAACAAGGGAATAGACAGGTAATAAATAAGAAAGGCCTTTACAGAGTCAAAAGAGAGTTGATATAAATCCCACTCTGGGACGTGACCTCTCAATCCAGAGAGGTGCTCCATTACAGCAAATTGATAGTTCCACGGGTAAGATATTGAAGCAAAGATCTGAAAGGGGGGAAAAATTGTCTTCTGTGGGTAGGAGAAGAACAAAGTTAATAATCCTCTCTCAACCAAATGCTGAATTTCCTTTGTTTCCTGAGGAAGTATAGGCGCTGTTGTGCTTTCTTGATGTTAGTGTCGACGTGGGTGGACCAGGACAGACTTTTGGAGATGTCCATCCCTAGGAATTTGAAACTGTTAACCATCTCCACCTCGGCCCCGTTGATGCTGACAGGGGTATGTACAGTACTTTGCTTCCTGAAGTCAATGACCAGCTCTTTAGTTTTGCTGGCATTGAGGGAGAGATTGTTGTTGCTGCACCACTCCACCAGGTTCTCTATCTCCCTCCTGTATTCGGACTCGTCGTTATTTGAGATCTGGCCCACTATGGTCATATCACCAGCAAACTTGTAGATGGAGTTGTAACCAAATTTTGCCATGCAGTCGTGTGTGTACAGGGAGTAGAGCAGGGGGCTAAATACGCAGCCTTGCGGGACCCGATATTGAGGACTATTGTGGAGGAGGTGTTGTTGTTCATTCTTACTGATTGTGGTCTGTTGGTCAGTAAATCGAGGATCCCGAGCAGGATTCTTCTGAAACCGGCAGGGCGGGCAACTCCGGCACGAAGGAGTGGCGTGAACCACTCTGGTGTCGGGCCTCCCCGAAGGTGCAGAATCTTCTGCACCTTCAGGTGCCAGGCTGGTTTGTGCCATGCTGCCGGCATGGGAGGGGCTTGGCGCCACGCCAACGGGCGTTGAAGGACCTCCGCCGGCCGGCGCGGGTTGGCGTTATCCCAGCGCATGCGCAGGGGTGGTTCGTCTCTGCACCGGCCATGGCAGACCGGTACACCAGCCCACGCAGAGGAATAGAGTGCCCCCACAGCACAGGCCCACCCATAGATCGGTGGGCTCCGATCATGGGCCAGGCCACCATGGTGGCACCCCTCGGGGCCAGATCCCCCCGCGCCCCCCGAGGACCCCAGAGGCCGCCCGCGCAGCCAGGCCCCGCCGATAAGTACCTGTCGTAACATACGCCGGCGGAACCGGCCGAAAACGGGCGGACAGTCGGACCATCGCGGGCCGGAGAATCGCTGGGGGGGCTGCTGCCAACGGCCCCTGACTGGCACGGCGCGATTCCCGCCCCTGCCAAATCCTCGGAATCAGAGAATTCGGCAGCCGGCGGGGGCAGGATTCACGCTCCCCCCCGGCAATTCTCCAACCTGGCGGGGAGGTCGGAGAATCCGCCCCCAATTGCAGAGTGGGGAGCCGAGTCCTTGGTTTGGAGCTTTAATATGAGCTTGGCTGTGATTATGGTGTTGAAGGCGGAGCTTTGGTCGATAAATAGGAGTCTGATGTAGGAGTCTGATGTAGGAGTCCTTGTTGTCGAGATGCTCCAGGGATGAGTGTAGGACCAGGGAAATGGCGTCTGCTGTGGACCGGTTGCGACGGTGTGCGAATTGCAGTGGATCAAAATGTTCTGGGAGTATGGAGGTGATGCGCTTTATGGTCAACCTCTTGATGCACTTCATTACGACTGAAGTCAGGGCCAACGGACGGTAGTCATTGAGGCACTTTGCCTGGTTCATCTTTGGCATCGGTATGATGGTGGTATTCTTGAAGCAGGTGGGGACCTTGGAGTGGAGTAGGGACAGGTTAAAGATGTCCGCGAATACCTCTGCCAGCTGGTCCGCGCAGGCTCTTAGTGCACGACCAGGGATCCCGTCGGGGCCCGTCGCCTTCCGAGAGTTCACTTTCAGGAAGGCCGCTCTGACTTCAGAAGCTGTGATGGTGGGTGGGTGAGTTATGGGCTGCTGGGGCACTTGACAGCGGATTGTTGGTTACCTCCTCGAACAGAGCATAGAATGCATTGAGTTCATCGGGGAGGGGTGCGCTGCTGCCGGAGATACTGCTCGGCTTCGCTTTATAGCCCATTATGTTGTTCAGTCCTTGTCACAACCGCCGAGAGTCTGTCTGTGACTCTAGCTTTGTTTGATATTCTCTCTTGGCATCTCAGACGGCTTTGCTGCGGTCGTACCTGGATTTCTTCTACAGGTCAGGGTCGTCTGACTTGAACGCCTCAGATCTGTCCTTCAGAAGGGAGTTAATCTCGTGATTGAGCCATGGTTTCCGGTTGGGGAATGTACGTACTGCTTTCTTTGGCATGCAGTCGTCCACACATTTGCTGATGAAGTCTGTGACGGTGGTGGCATACTCATTTAAGTTGGTCGCTGAGGTCTTAAATATGGACCAGTCCACTGTCTCTAAGCAGCCACGTAAGACCTTGGACCAGCACTGCACGGCCTTCTCAGCTGGATTCTCCTGCTTGAGTTTCTGCTTGTATGCCGGGAGAAGGAGCAACATCTTATTGTCCAATTTCCCAAAGTGCGGTCGGGGGATGGAACGGTAGGCGCCCTTGATTTTTGAGTGGAAGTAGTCAAGAGTGTTGTCGCCCCTGGTGGGACAGGAGATGTGCTGGTGGAATTTTGGCAGTACACTCTTGAGGTTGGCCTTGTTGAAGTCTCCAGCCACAATGAACAAGGCCTCTGGATGTTCTGTTTCATAGTTGTTTATAACTGTGTACAGTTCGTCCAGCGCCTTCCTCACTTCTGCCTGGGGTGGGATGTAGACCACTGTGATAATGACTGAAGTGAACTCACGTGGAAGATTGCATGGGCGGCACTTAACAGTCAGGTATTCCAGGTCCGGGGAGCAGTAGGTCGCCAGGGTCACCACATCCAAGCACCAGGAGGGGCTGATGAGAAGGCAAACCCCTCCACCCTTAGCTTTGCCTGATGATGTGGAGCGGTCCGCCCGGTGAATTGAGAAGCCTTCAGTTGTATGGCACAGTCCGGTGAGGTGGGGGTGAGTCATGTCTCTGTGAAACAGAGCACACGGCAGTCTCTTACTTCCCTCTGAGAGGTAAGTCTGGCGTTAAGTTCATCCAGCTTGTTTTCGATCGCTTGGACATTTGCCAGGAGTATGCTGGGGAGAGGGGTCTTGAAACCGCGTTGCTTCAGTCTAACCTGCAGACTGGCGGCTGCGGCTGGATGATTCTGGGATCCGATGGGAGAAGTCTGACCTTGTGGAAGGTAGGTGGTTGAGTCTGGCGGGGTCCAAGGCACTGGCGGGGACCAGGGCGCTGGCTACGTTTCCGCTGTCACATCTGGCAGGTAGGTCGGGTTGCTGGGCAGGCCTTTCCAGGTCGGGTCGCTGGGCGGGTCTCTCGGGGTCGGATTGGGCTGGGTCTCATCGTCGGGGGTCGGGTCGGGAGCTCCGGGGACGGGCCGGGCAATCCTGAGGCTGACGTTGGTTATTAGGCTGGGTTGGGAGCTCCGAGGTCGGCTCCAAACCGAGGTTGGGGCTTCACTTCCGGTTTGGACCCGATCCACTTCCAGATCGTGGAGGTCAGGTCGGGTCGAGGTTAGTAATAATGTTAATCTTAGAATTAAATTTTGAAAGATTAGAACAAGTGTAAGTTAAGTAAATAGTGGATCTGTTGGGGAGAGCTTGCAGAGAGTCGCCTCGCTCTGGTGCCATCTTTTGGAAGGAGTCTGCGTCTCGCCCATGGAGCTTTTGCGGTGGGCAGGGTGGAAGAATCCAGCCCTTAGACTCCTCTCAGCCTTCTGGATCAGTAAGTAATCAAGAGCCACCAGAGCTGTGTTAACCTCCCTCAACAATTGCCGTGTGGGATTCCTCCCGTATTCTTCCCCCGCGTGAGCCGACCTCGCCTCCAGCATTCTGCTCCTTTGGTTGACTGTATAAGAAATAACCAACCCCCCAGCATAAACCTTGCAGGTCTCCCAGAAAATAGAGGGGGCCACATCAGAAAGGGAATTGACTGAGTAAAAATGCTCAAATTCTTTCTCAAAACACATAGCAAAGGATTTATCCCTAAGTGTTGAAACCCCATGACCTAGATCAGGGAGGCAAGCCCTCGAGTAAAAACGCAAGGAAGACAGGAGCATGGTCAGGGATCAGGATGCCACCTATCGAACAGGACGATAGCAGATGTAGCACTGCCCTCAACTGCCCAATTTCTCTATTGCCCATTTTGTGCTATTACCGAAAAACAATTTTAACCATAGCTGTTTGTCGGGGTTTCAATTTAATTCCTACAGTATTGTACAAGCACGGTGCTACCAACACTTTTTAACAAAAGGGAGTAAGATTTCCTTGAGCCCTTTGGAAGGAGTGTAGCGTAGAATGTAGATGTGCTATTGCATTCCCTAGGTACGCAACAAACTGTCAGATCTAGATAACTAAAGCAATTCTGCTCATAGGATTAAAGAGAAGAGCCTCAGTTAGGTTCACTATGATTTCTTCAGGACTTAATTCTAATCCTTTTAATTCAGGATTACTGCCAGTAAGTAGCTTTCAAGCCCTTAACAATTCGGTTCTCGAGAGCCATTGTTTTGGGAACAAACGCTAAGACGCTAAGACTTGAGTATATTTTCCTCATTTAGGAAGACTGCATCGCTGATTTTATTGGTTCGATCCGTAAAGGAGAGCGAATAAAAACCATAGCAGCAAAGGAAACACAATTCTCTTTATTATACACATATATATATATTTTTTTTTAAAGTAAGTTCAGGTTATTGTTGCTCACTGCAATAAAAGGCATGGAAGGATTCAGCTGCTGTCATGTTTGCCTTGGTGCATTTAAAATTAGCTTCTCCTGTTTGAACATTGCATGTGCAAAGAGAGTAGATAGATTATTTGGCAAAAGCTGGACACGGCAAAAAAATTAGATTTGATTCATGATGGATTTCAAGTGCTGCCTAAGCTGGACAGCAAGAAAAGATTCCATCATTTTAAATGCTTTTTGACATAACCTGTGCTGGTTTTTAACTAATTTAATAGAGAAGAACATATTGCAGAGTATATCTTTGATAAGAAATGTGAAGTATGCCCACAATTCCCCATGATGAAAACTCCCTCAGAGACTGATTAGATCCTGTCTGTCATAAAACAGAGGGATAATCACATTGGTTCAACTTGTTCATGTTTTGCAGTTTTACTACGAAAGAACAGGTTGTCCTTAGAAGTATAATTGGCACTAGATTTGTAGAAAACTATATCAATGGATACTTAGACAGATTTAATTTATGATTTCCGTTGTTGTATTGTCAAATTAAATTTAGTAAATCTACTTGGGCAATATTAATACTGAACAATGTGTCAACACAAGAGATATAATTAGTGTTGAGGATGCCAAATGTATTCAACTTGTTATGTATATCTTCATTACAGGGGCATTTCTTATTGCGACACCAAACATACTCAAAGAAAAAAAATCAATAAATCCTGCAAGATGCTTCCCACTTAGCAGGGTTCAGAGTAGGACCTTGAATGAATCTGTGCACTTAATTTTTAAAAAATGCAAAAGAATTTTCTGTTTAGCATAGCTCAGCACTAATTCATTAACAATTCATAAATTTGTCTTTTCTCAGTGGGGCCTGTATCATTACACTCAGCCACGGTGGCACTATATAAGTTGACGACCGCACACCTCACAAGCTAAAATAATGGACTTGTGATGTAAGGTGAGGAGATCTGTTGACGTTATGTTACTAATACAATGGTAACGCCACTAAGGATGGGAAAGAACGAAGGAAAGAAACAAACTCAGAATA